>NC_092803.1:142376167-142741167 GCF_040954645.1 Diabrotica undecimpunctata
CTAAGTATGGCCCTACAGCATTATTCTTGTATCTGTTGTAGCTTTGATTAAATTTATTTTTTTTTACATTATCAGACTCATCATTTATTATCGCATTATTTTCATTATTCGAAATGTGCATATTATCGTTTTCATTATTATTGTTGATAGCTTGGAGATCAGGTGGTTTTTTCTTGCCGCCATGCGGTGACAGATCAAGAGCTGATTAAATTTTTAGTAATATAAAAAAATATGTAATGAAAAAGACTTACCAATGCTCTATTTGGTATTTTATATAAAGAGTTATATATAAAAGTAGATTAATTATCTCCATCTCTCAAGACTCTTGTGTGAAATGTGAACCCAGCCAGTAAAAATCGTATTATATTACGTTGTATATCAGAACTGTTGTTTCTACGCTGTAATTGTGAATTAATTTATTTTTAGTTTACTCTTATATGTAACCAATATTTAAATTTACCGCTAGAAAGATTATCGATTATTTAGGCACACGGATTTAGATTATCATCAAATTGTTTTTTTTTCCTGGTTTTTCCCCAATACTTTACATCACTAACAGGAGATTTTTATTGTCATCATAGCATGTGTTTGTCTTTTAAAAACGAATTACATGCTATGCTTTTTTTGGACGGATATTCTCAAGTTAAAGTTGATTTCATGTAGTCGAATGAACTAGCTTACAAGTAAAGTCGTCCCAGGAACGCAACTCAACAATATTGGTAATATCATTTTAAAGTCGTCTACTTTAAAATGTATAATGTATGTCTGAATTGTCAATATAAATGGGTCAGATAAAATTAAATTTTTAGAAGAATTTCTCACCAATAAACAAAAATTTGTTTAAATTACTAATGTTTGTATTTTGAGAACGATTTCCGAAGTGGAAATTGAAACATCAATAAACTTACTTTAACCTTTTTAAAAAAAAATGTTTGAGTGTTAGCGTTTTCTAAATTGACGGTTGGCTTTTTGGGCACTGATCTGGTAGGCATATAGCCAGGCTTTAAATTGATCATTCTGAGGGTGATGTTTGTTTTTGTAGGGATTATTTGTTTTTGTATTATGTGTTTATACATTATATGTTTATGTAATATGTGTTGTGTATGTATTACGTGTAATTGTAGACGATATATCTCATATTTTCGATTAATCCGCTAATGTTGTTATGTACTTTTTGATAACTTCTTCTTTTATTATTAGCAACTAATTGCTACATTTTACTAATGGGTCTACTAAACATTTTTTTTTTATTAACTAGGATGAGAGCTAGGATAATCTTTCTGATAAAATCTTTACATATGTTATTGTTGTCATTCTTAAACTCCTTCTTGTGGGCGTTTCTGGATTGCTTATGGTGTATTTTTTATTTCTTTTTTTTTTCAAGCTTGTGCTAATTCCTTGTTTATAAATGACAAATGGGAAATTATTTTTTATTAAAACCTTTGTTAACAGATGTTTTATTCCTGAAATGTATTTTCATTAAGGCAGGTATATTAAGTTCTATCATATACTAAATAGGTAAATACCTTTTTGATGTTTATGTTTTATTGTATTCTATATTCTTTCTTTCCGTGTATTGGTAGTTTTTGAAAAAGTTTTTTAACTGCACTAATTCACTAATTGTCTACTTTATGTTACAGCATTATTTATATATACATTTTGAGAGCATTAGGTTCTCTGTTGGGTTTTACTGTCTTTTGGGGAAATTGTCAACTGTTGTTCTGTTTAAATTATATCTTATCATAAACAGAGACTTTAATAAATTACAGAGATGCAAACATGTCTGGGACAATGATCACAGAGTACAATAAATAGTTATTATAGTTATAGTAGTAAAGACTCTTGGCGTCTTTACTACTATTTGTTGTCATTCGGCTTATATAATCGTTTCATTCTACTCTTCTATATCTTGCCCAGTTCTTGATATTCTCGATCTTGCATCTACGTAGTATATCTGTACTTCTAGCTCTGTCCCATAGTGTCTTGCCATCAATTTTTCCTAAGTGTTTTTATCTCTGCTGTTTCTAACATCCTTTTTATCCTCTCTGTGACAGGTTATATTTCTGCTGCGTATGTCAATATTGGTCTGATGACTGTTTTGTTAATTCTTCCTTTCATGCCTTTCATTTCTTTCCCGATATTTTTATTTATTCATATTGTTCCATTCAGACAGCCTGCGGCTCTGTTTGCTCTATTCACTTGAAAAAATAAGGTTGAAGAAATAATAAAATCTTTAAAAAATTAAGTCAGTAGGACATAATGATATTAAATTTGAAACTTTAAAAGAAATAACAAAACAGATTTCAAAACTCGTCACATACGTAATAAATACATGTCTTAATTTAAGCATTTTTCCGGATATATTAAAAACTGGAAGTTTTTAACCGCTATTCCAATCTAGCGAAGACATATATTGTCAAAATTATAGGCCTATCCGCTTAATTTTAAACATAGGTAAAATATTATAAAAAAAATAATTAAGATAAGATTTACAATTAAAAAAAAAACTCAATATGCTGTCCGTATGTGTTCCGTAATTTCAGTATGGGTTTCAAGAAAGGAAATTTTTTTCATAAATAAACTTTATTGTGACTTAATCTTCAATAATTTTTTTTAAAGTCTTTTTCTTTTTTTGAAAGGATATGTTTAAAGCTCGTAAAGTTATTCAATTTGTTTATAAGCCTAAAAAATGTTTAAAACTTTAAAAACATTTCTAGGCTCTCCTAGTAAACCGATTTGAATTTTACAAAAAGCGTTTGAAAGTTTGAGTCTTCCTTTATATGTAAAAAAATGTGCAACTATCTGACAGCCTTATTTAGGGCCTACTATAAATTTTAAAATTTGCGATTTTTTTCCAGTAGGCTGGATTGCAAAATTATCATGCAAAACCTATCCGACCGATCTTAACAAAATTTAGCACACGTTTTAAACATATTAAAAAGTTTTTCTAGGCGGAACATGGAGCTTGTATGTCAAGTTTAGAAAGTCGAAAACATTTAAAGTATTAACTTCTTTATTAATATTAATATTAATAGTATTAACTATTTTTTTGTACTTTTTTTTCCAATTATTGCTATTTTTTCAACAATAAACATTAAATTTTCAATTTCTAGCTAACGAAATATTGTGTAAAATTGAATACCGAAACTTTTAACTTGTTATAATTTTTTCTCTAGGATCAATATTTTCCGAATTATAAACGAAAATAGGAGCAAAAAAACGAGAAATTTTCAATTGTTTTCAAATTTTGTTAAATAAAAAATTTAGCACAGGGTTTGCGACTGGCGCATATCGTGATTATCGATATTGGGCAAATCCTGAAGGGATTTCGGCAAAAAAATAGCTTCCTATGGAAAATGTCCATTATGGTCTGAATTTCTACAGATCCCGCCTAGTCTATTACTGTACGCAAGAGAGATACCTGTAGGAATAATTAAAATGATCGAAAATATCTACTAAAACATCACAATAAAAGTAAAAGTAGAAGAAGAACTATAAAAAATAATAAAAAAAAAGAACTAAAAAAGGATACCAAATGGAAGAAAACCAACTTAAAATAATCTGCTGTGCAGACGACACAATAGCTGATTATCTAATTTCTTTAAAACAAACAGAAACTAAAATTGTCTAACACATGTTTAAACGCCTTTCGTTACTTCTGTAACCTATAGAGCAGAGTTATCTGTCAGTAATGTAATAAAATTCATAAACAAAGCCATTCAAGATAAAATCTTATTTAACTGCCTGAAGCACTCTCTAATAGAAAGAATTGATTGTGTTTTTTTATTTTTATGAAAATTGTAAAATGTATGTACCTATATACAAAAACTAATTGAACAAATTTACTACAAAAGAAATAAGACAGTTGTGCCATTGAAAAACACGAGGCAACTTGATGACGAATTAGAAGTTTTTATAAAAAATATCCAATAGGTAGCTTGGGAAAATACTCCCACAATAACTTCTAGAACAAAAGCGAATAATAATCCACAAGAAAACAGAGAACTCATAGTAGAAAAAAGGAAGTTCAGAAAAAAATGACAGCAATACAGAGCTCCACGAGGCAAAACTAGTCTAAATAATGCTACACAAAAACTAAAAAGGGAGACACAGAATATAAAAAATTCAACAATTAATTCTTTTTTAAGTAATTTAACAGCTGACCAGAACACAGATTATTAACTATACAACATTCCACTATTAACAACATTCCACTAAAGATCAAGTTCACAGAATAACCAATATAATAGAAAAAACATTAGAAGAAAAGAAAGTCTGCTCTGCAATCTTCTTGGACGTAACACAGGCGTTTAATAAAGTCTGGCATGATGGTTTAAAGTTGTGCTCAGACTTATACTGCATGGGATCTACCATATAAACTGCAAGCATCCGGAGATCGACTGCTGTACCCTGTTTTTAAACCAGGAGGAGTAATTCAAATTTACCGCGCTACAATGTTTGTTTGTAATTGGTCCAACCTCAGGCAAGTTTACTCCACTGTTATAAAATTTTGACACTAATTGCATTTCATAGGTTAATTAAGTTATATCGGCGATTTGTTGTGTTTTCTGCGTTATTCTTTTAATTTTTAAATTTTTAGTCTACTTTTGGGTATATAAAAAACATTTATTTTTAGAACTCTTTATCGACGTATTAGTATAATATAATATTTTTGGATTATCGTCGAAGGCCGATATGATCAACCAAAACAGATGTATTTGGTAACTTTTCTAGTGACTTTCTTGGGTGTGAATCTCTTTAGTTTACTCCTCCTGGTTTAAAAACAAAGCATAGTAAAAAAAAACAATTTTGAAAAAAAAAACTTTATTGCACATTTCTATAAAAAATAGTTGATAAAAAGTTGTAACTACAGAGAGCTTGGATGTTGATGCATGGCACTGCATATCATCCACAAGTATTTCATATGATGCTACGTAATTACCGAGGGCCAAACGCAAGCATGAAGAGAGATGTTCGTCAGTTAGCCGATTACAATATTTTGATTTCACTATCTTCGTTTGGGAAAATGCAGACTCACACAAGTATTGTGTCTTGTAAGCTACTTGTCTCAAAGACGGATATTTCTTAGACGATATGAAAGACCAAAAATTTCGTATCGGTCGCTCTGGATTTCAGGTGTTTATCCGAAATTATTTTCAATACCTTATTTTGGACGAAAATGATCTCCATATTGAACGTAACGGATATTTCAGTGGCTATTTTTTCCACGTCTTGACAAGAAAATGGATTGGACATGAACGTTACAATATCTCAGTTTTTTTAAATCAGCGAAGCGTCTTTCAAACTCGCTATGAAGTGATTGCAGCTCCGTCTCGTAATAAACATAATTCAAATGAGCGGCTACCCTTTTTTCAACGATAGAAAGTTGTTTAAATTCTTTCTGCTAATTTGCTTAATCAATAATTTCAATTTGTTGACAAAAGAATGTATTGCGCTCATCATATCGATAATTGTTTTATTATTACCTTGTAGTTTAAAATAATGAATTAATTAATTAATTAATTATTTAATTAATTATTAAGAGGCTCAAAAGATTTGTTAAATCTGTTAGAAAAGCCAGATCACTGAACCATTATTCGTTTTGAAGTAGATGAGTGTCGTCTCCTCGTTCTTCTAAAAAATAAATTATTTTGCAAATAGTATATAGTATAGTATAATAGTATGCAAAAGTAAACCAGTGTGTTCCAGAGAGTCGCTAGCTTCCAATTGCGCTTTAAAAAGGCGTCGTTGCAAGCTTTGCGCTCTGATTGAATTCGCAATTTTTGTTGTCATCTTCACGATGTCGTCCATATTTAAAATTTTGAAACACAAAACTTGCTGGTGAATGATGCAATGAAATGAAAAAAGGATGAAAAGTCATCGTTAGCTCGACATAATGCAACAAATCCATTGTTAACGCCAGTCATGGATGGTGCACCATCTGTTGTAATACACAAGAGTTTGTAAATCGGTAGCTCGTATTGTTTCACAAAATTTATAAAAACGTTGTATATACCTTCTTCGCGAGTTTTGTCTTTCAGAGGCAGCATTGTTAACAGTTCTTTAGCCAACATGTCAGAAAATACTATCCGAATGAAAATACACAACTGGGCGGTATAATATCACTTTTAACTTGGCTTTCCAAATTTTTGCCTATGATTTCGATACACCTAGTAACCGTTGTACGTGATAACTGGACTTCTTTGATGGCAGACATAATATCTGTTTTATTTTTGAAGTCCTCAAATAATAGATTCGTAGCCTCAATAGATGCTTTCTTCACTACCTCTCCACCTTCAAATGGTTTTTTATATTGTGCCAATATATAAGAAATTTTGAACGACGCAATTGTTGCAGCTACTGATTGTTTAACAGGCTTAATGAACATTGATTGTTCCGTCTTCAAACTACTTGTCAAGTCTAGCACTTTCCGTTTTCTAAAGAAACTGTTTTGCGGAAAATCATTTTCATAGTTTTTATGCAAAGTTTTATAATGCCGTTCTAAATTTCCGCGTTTGGGCACAGCAACGGAAGACCGACAAACACACTTATCTGGAATTCTTCTTCCCACGCATTATTAAATGATATGTTTTGGCGGCACTCATATCGAGTTTCAAATATTAATGTAAATAAAATATTACTAAAATGTTTTACTAGTAATAACTTAGTAATGAATGATTAATGCTTGACTAACAGAAATACAATGCTGATACAGCACACTCCCATTTCATAATTTATCTGTGAATGCTGATATGCCAAATCGGCATTATCGCAACTTTTGGGTGAAGAGTATTTTCTCCGTGAATCGCGATCGACTTCAAAAACTTTGGCGATCGACCGGTCGATCGCGATCGACTCTTTGAGCACCGCTGGTTTAAACTATAAACTAAGAACGTTCAAGTCATACATTGCGAATAGATATTTCAGAGTAAAACAAGAAGAAGTGTACACCGACTTAAGGGAGATCAAAGCTGGCGTACCACAAGGGAGTGTCTTAGGTCCGGGTCCTGTACCTATTGTATACGTGTGAAATTCCAGAGCTAGAACAAAACACTATTGCCACCTTCGTGGATGATACAGCCATATTAGTGATAGGAGACACTAGTGAAGAAGCGACTGATAAGTTGCGACTATCAGTAAATAAAATACATAACTAGACCAGAAAATGACGAATAAAATTAAATGAGACTAAATCTGCACACATTAACTTTACAAATAAAAAATAGAAAATTTCCCAGTTAGAATAAATGATACCCAAATTCCTTATGCAACATCAGCAAAATACTTGGGCATCACCCTAGACGCGAAGCTGCGCTGGAAAGTCCATGTCAAAAAGAAAAGAGGGGAGCTTGATATTAGATATAAGAAGTTGTATTGGCTGATTGGAAAAAATTCATCATTATCAATTCATAATAAATTATCCATCTACAAGCAAGTACTGAGGCCAGTATGGGTATATGGGTGCCAACTCTGGGGCTGTATCAAAGCTAGTAATCTACATATTATCCATAGATTTCAAAACAAAGTACTGAGAAACATTGTTGATGCTCCTTGGTATATTCGTAACAGCAACTTCCACCAGGACCTTGGTATGGAAACTGTGATCGAAATAATCAAGAGAACAGCAGCAAGTCATGTGAATGTCAAGGCAATCCAGCTTCTTGATAACACTGAACTAAAGAGAAGACTCATGAGGACAAAACCATTTGAGTTAGTGTAAATGTGTAACAGTTTAATGTAAAAAGCAGAGTATAGTGCTGTGAAGTTATTGCATGTTAGTTGTAGTGTATTCGTTGATAGATAAAATAAGAGTAAGCCCTTAGATTTAAGTATTTGCTGTTTATTAAGTTAGGTCAGAAAATAACTGATAATTGGTCATTTGTGACCAGATAGCAGTATACAAACACCGCACAGGTGTTAAAAAAAAGTTTTTAACAAACAAGAAAACATTAATAAATTAAACAAATTTTGTTTTTTGTTATTTGGTTGAAACTTTTTCTAATAATTTAATGTTATCGAACTTGTAGTGACAATTTAGACATATATTATACATTTTAAAGTAGATGACTTTAAGTGATGGATTTGTCCGTTACTTGATGGAAATTTATTTTATCTAACAATAAAACACTGAAAACTTTTGTTTTCAACACGTCCACAAAATTTATTTTAAATTATTATCACTACAGCTGTGAAATGTACTCATCTTTAGTTAATTTTCTTAAAGATATTTATTAGAATATAGGCCTAATCTAACTTAATTTTGACAACATCAAACCATAATTCAGCATAATGACTAAGCCACTACTATATTTATGTGATTCCATTGCAAATCTTAATTAGAATTTGTTTTATAGATCTACTGGTTTTTTCATTTTAACTTGACAACAATTAAAATCTTGTATAGCACCTAGATTTTTACTCTATATTTGGGATTAGAAGTTTTTAACATTGTTCCCAATTTGTATTATTTTTGAATCTCGTTGCAGATTTTCCAACGAAAAGTTAGTCTCCTATGACTTGAAAATAAATCTCCATGCTCTTCATTTTGCCTCTTTTTAGTATTTGTATTTAAATCGAAAAATGAAAAAGAAAAGTATTTTTGAAGTGTATAAACACTAGGCTTGAAGAGACTAAACCAAGCTTTTAATGTGGAAAATAAACCCAACACTACATCCATTTACAGATCCTTATCTTATTTTGAACCAATTTCAGAAAAAAAGGCAGAGTACTTTGTAACAAAATCAGTAACTTACACATCTTCTTATTATTAAAAAGAGTACTTTGTAACAAAATCAGTAACTTACACATCTATTTAAAAAAAAAACCCAACATTAAGTCCATTTTTAGCAACACCAAGGACAAAATTGATGAACTAAAAAGAAGTGGTGTTTACAAATTATCTTGTGGTGATTGTAACATGACTTATGTGAGTAGAACAATGGTAGTCCTGGCACAAAGAAACAAAGATCATCTCAATAACTACACAGATAAATCAAACTTTGGACGTCACATTAAATTTATTCATTAAGTCATTCCTTTTCATCAGGTAAAATTTTATATAACATCCCAAATAAAAATTTTAGAATTATGGACCAACGTCTAACTTGTTAAACTGTTTATTCGGGCTGTTAGGCCGTTGTCTTCTGAGATTAGTTCTCTACGTTTCGCCAACACTAGAGCTTGGCATCCTCTGGAGATGTTACTGCTTCGCTTGTAAGCTTCCGTTTCAGCTTACAAGCGAAGCAGTAACATCTCCAGAGGATGCCGACCCCTAGTGTTGGCGAAACGTAGAGAACTAATCTCAGAAGACAACGGCCTAACAGCCCGAACAAACAGTTTAACAAGTTATTAACCAACCTTTGAGAAGACCTTGAGATATCCAAAGAAATGAAACTGTACCCTGATTATTGCTTAAACACACAAATCAATCTCAATTGCAATTATAAACCTCTTTTTAAATTATTGTGGATTGTGGGAGACCTTACAGGAAGAATAGTGGCCTCATGCAATCATAATAAAATTTATTCTTCTTTTTTAAATTCCATTACTAATTTCCAATAATTATTTTTAATCAATTATTTGACAAGTTATTCTTCATTGAAACAAGAAAAATTTTCAACATTTACTTAAAATTCTTACAATTCCAATCTAGTTTCTTTTTTGTATTTAAATAATAGTTTTTGGGGATAACTTATCGATTGAACCTAGTTTGACCTTCAGTCAATTTTTAACATATTATTCATTATGATTCCATGCAATTTTATACAGTTAATGAATGATAAATTTCTTCTTTTATTATGAATTTCAATTTATTAATTTTTTGATAATTTATAAATCTGAATTTTCTAATGACATTATGTCAATTGCCACCTTTGAGAAATCATTTAAAAGGCTAGCATTCGATTATCCTCACACGATCTTTTTTTTTTATTAAATTTGTAAATTTACAATCTGCTATTAGTAAACGTGAGTATTGCAAATACATGAGAGGAGAAATTATCCACTGATACCACTCCCAATACTAACACTAACAAATTAAATTAATGTAGGATTATAATTTGAAACTAAAATTAAAATGAAAATTAAAATTTAAAATTGAAATTAGTGAATAAAGTCTGTTGGGCACTGTCTCTTCAATCTTCGTCTGACTTCTGATTGGAGCTGTAGTTGTCTTTCTTCCTCGTTGGGGTAGGCTGGCAGGTGTACGGTTGCCTAGGCTGTTGGCATTCCATTGTGCAATTCGTAGTGACTTAAGTTCCATTACTGGATTTATTTATTAATGTGGAAAGCATGTTTAAGATCACGCTATTTTGATTTATTAGTTGTGAAAACATAGCTTTGAATTCGTTAAGGAAACTCTTCATCATCTCTCTAATGTCACTATTTGTATTACTTACATGTGTTCCACTTGTTATTTGAGCGTACGTTGCATGATTATGGTTGTATGAGTTCGTATTATTATGAACATTATTTACATTTGTTCCACCTGTTGCTTGTGTGATTTTGATTGCTTAAGTGCGGATTATTCTGTATTGTATTTCTGTTATATTGCAGTTGATTGTTTGCTGGAGTGTGCGATGATACTCCTCTTGCTCTGCGTACTAAATGCCGATGTTTTTCTATTTTACTTTTTATTATATTAATGGGCACTGTATGCTGTAGATTACGAATTAAAACTGTGTATGCTTTATCCTCTTTCAGTTGGTACGTATGATGCACAATTTTTTTGCTGCTTAAATGTCTTACTTACCAGTTTTCGGTATGTTTCAGAGTCCCGGGAATTTATTCTTGTTGTGTTGTTTTTGCTGTACAATAGTATGTCACTGTTTTTGTTACTTCCGATAGGTTATTAACTATTTTATTGTATTCAGTAACACCATATATAAAAATTGGTGGGGGTTTAGAGGTTGCTGGAGTTTCGTTGGTATTTTCTGTACTATTATTGTTGTCGTTTTCATTTTCATTTTGTAGAATCTGAAATTTATTACTGGTTACTACCGTGTCTTCGTTTTCTGTTGGTATAGGAGGATTAATTTTACGTTTTTTGTTACTATGTTGTACAGTTTGCCATTCGTGGACTTCCGATGACTTAATGTCGCTGATTTCCCCTGAAGATTCTTTACTTTGTAATGTATGTGTCGTCTCAATAGAATCAGAAGCTTTATTTTGAGGTGTAGATAATGTTTGATTTATTTTAGGATTGTATTGACAGTTTGAGGAAGACTGTGATAGTACTTGGTTAAGAACATAATATATTGTTGTTGGTGGGTTGTTTAAAATTTGTGCTGAATTTGGTTGTAAATTTTGTGGAAAAAGGACATTTGGGCAATCTGATTGAACTTTCTGTTGCTGATATTGAGTATTTATAGGTTGATCATTAACAATAGCAGTATAAAAGGGAACACTCACCGATAAATCTGGTGGAGCACTCATTTTAATTATTAAAACTCTTCATTCGATCTGCTGTTTCAACTCCAACAAATGGTCGCGTTCTGACACCCGTACCATAACCAAATTGTTTTAATATATTTTTTGTGGAGTCCAGTGTATAGCCTTTTTTGGGTTTTTTCAATGAAACATTTTAAACGTTAAACTAGCTTAAAAAGAAAATTTCTGTATTTTTGTACCAAATGAGATCTCTCCTAGTAGGGATACTTCAAAAACTTGACGCAAGTGAAATATTGTAAACTTTAAATTAGTTCGGTAAGATAGTTTCGAAACAAATTCAGATTTCTGCTTTAATCTGGAGCCTTCTAAAAATTGCAAGGCATAGCCAGACGTTGATAAAGATGTTAATAGAGACATGGGGAATCTAAAATTTGCATTCCACGACATGTCTCGTCAACTAAGCAGAAATCCTTAACGAATTTGTTTCTTGTACTCATACAGAGTAGATCCGAATAAAATGAAAAAGACAGAAAAGATTTGATTTCACGTTCAAAGCGATGAGACTTATTAAGTCGAAATACGTATCAACAGATACATAGACGCTTTGAACGTGAAATCAAATCTTTTCTGTCTTTTTCATTTTATTCGGATCTACTCTGTATGAGTACAAGAAACAAATTCGTTAAGGATTTCTGCTTAGTTGACGAGACATGTCGTGGAATGCAAATTTTAGATTCCCCATGTCTCTATTAACATCTTTATCAACGTCTGGCTATGCCTTGCAATTTTTAGAAGGCTTCAGATTAAAGCAGAAATCTGAATTTGTTTCGAAACTATCTTACCGATTTTCCTATCAGATGTCGCTATTGCGTCCATAACGAAGCCATTTTATTGTTGCTTCCTAATAATACAGAGAAGATTATTTTTTACGTTAAGAACGGCTATGAATAACTGTTCTGATGAGACTTATTAAGTTGAAATACATATCAACAGATATATAGACGCTTTGAACCTGAAATCAAATCTTTTCTGTCTTTTTCATTTTATTCGGATCTACTCTGTATGAGTACAAGAAACAAATTCATTAAGTATTTCTGCTTAGTTGACGAGACATGTCGTGGAATGCAAATTTTAGATTCCCCATGTCTCTATTAACATCTTTATCAACGTCTGGCTATGCCTTGCAATTTTTAGAAGGCTCCAGATTAAAGCAGAAATCTGAATTTGTTTCGAAACTATCTTACCGATTTTTCTATCAGATGTCGCTATTGTGTCCATAACGAAGCCATTTTATTGTTGCTTCCTAATAAGACAGATAAGATTATTTTTCACGTTAAGAACGGCTATGAATAACTGTGCTGATGAGACTTATTAAGTCGAAATACGTATCAATAGATACATAGACGCTTTGAACGTAAAATCAAATCTTTTCTGTCTTTTTCATTTTAAATTAGTTATTTATACATATCATTTTTTTATTGCAGCCTAGCTCTGAAGATGGCTTTGATTAATTAGATTAATTTAGAACAAAAATGGAATTTTATCTTTTAACTTCTCCATTTTTTATAATTCAGTTGATTTTTAAGCAATACAAATTATATTTAATATACATCTCCCAATTTAATTGGTATTCTAATGATTACTACTACAAACTAATAAGTGCTTTCTGTATTGATTTTTTTCGACGAGAATAATTATTACAGCTTAAGGTAAACAGGGTACTTGAAAATAAGAAAAAGGCCGAACACTACTTGGAATTTGATGTACATACTTGTAAGGATTTCTCATTCTGTATTACCTTCAATTACGTCATTCCGTCATTTTTACAACTAGTTTTGTAAACACTGAACCTAAACATTATGTTTTTATTTTTTTGATTAATATTACGCCATTATTTCTCTTATTTGTCAAAAATAAAAGGGTAAACTTGAATTTCTAGATATTTTTAAGATATTTCCCAATGAACTAGATATTAATGTTTTACAGATAACGACATTGTTTTGTTGACCATAGGAATTAAGATTTATTGCAATCCCATCTCTAATATATATTTATATATTAGAGATGGGATTGCATCTCTAATATCAGTATATTTATTATAATGCTCTTAAACTTATTTTTGATTATTTTTTAGCCCTAATAGCAATACAAATAAAATAAGTAATATGCTTTATTGTCACTGAAAATTGTACAAAGTTTATAACAATAAGACAAGAAAGAAGAAAAAAAATCAAAATAAGAATCGTTTGTACTTTTAAATAAAAAAAAACAGTAAAATTCGTCCAAACAAACATAACAAATACTGCCTAATTAAGAACCTACAAACTTCGTAAAATGTACCTAACAAAAAATAAAAATTAGGAAAGCAGATTAATAATCCACCTCCTTGTGCTAAAAGTAACCAAATCTGTCATATAAATTTCTCATATTTTAGAGTGGGGCTGGTGTAATGGTTGCACAGAAATGAAGTATTTTTGCCCTTAATATCACTAGGTTTGTGGCCCTTTTAAACTGATGCCTATAAATGTTTAAACTGTTTAAAAAAAAATCGTTATGCGCTAAGCCACAGAATCTAGCGGGCAATTTAATTGTTCCACGTGTACTTATCAGTCGATCAGGAAACGTTTGACTGAGGAAATCAAAAGTTGCTTTAGAGTTGTGAGCCGAACACCCATCCTGTTGGAAATAAACCTCCTGAAAATTACCGGGAAGGCGTCGAACTGCCGGAATGATCTCATTCTGTAAAAGTTGTAAATATTTGGACCCGTCTCCATCGATAAAAAATGGACCGACAGTATGGTCGCCTAACATCCCAGTCCAAACATTTAACTTTTGCAAATGCTGCGTTCTCACTGCAACAATGAGGTGCTTATTTTTCCGAGAATAATACCTTGCAACGGATGGATTGTGTTTTTTATGTAATGAAAATGAAGAATCATCAGAAAATAAAATATTTTTAAAAAGTGTACATTTTCATTCTGTTTATCTAACATAATTTCACAAAACTCCATCCGCCTAAAGTTATCTTTCGGAAACAGTTCTTGTGTTGGTTGTATCTTAAAAGAGTAATACCCATTCCTTTTGAGAACTCGCTGGACAGTTCGAGCATTCACGTTAACTTTCCTAGCAATTTGTACACTATTGCCGGGTTCACTAGCTTCCACAAAAGCACAAATATCAATATCCCTGTTTTGACGCTCCTCATCGACAGGTCTATCACGTAGTTCATTACCTTCATGACACTTTTTACAACTGTTTACACATTCCAAAGTTTGAAAATGTTTAATAGTATTTTTAACTCTTGTAACACTTGGTGGGAGCCTATTTTCGAAGGCAACAATAAATTAGTCAATTACTTCGCGTATCTAATGACCCTGAAAGTACCATGTTACAAGTTGCACTTTTTCTTGGACGGTATACAACGTAATAGGCATTTTATTAATTATTTGTTTATTCTTTCAGAACTTTGATTGAAATTTTTAATGTGAATGTGACAATTACGACAATTCGTAGTTACTGTGAAATGAATATAGGGGTAGAAACGTGTTACATGTCACAGCGATTGCCATTGTATGGTCAATAAAACAATGTCGTGATTTTTATAACAGATATATGTATACCTACGGTGATCATTACTTGCACCCATACCTCAAAAGAATCTGTATAAATGGTTAACCATTAGAAAAAGTAAAAACATACGTCTACCTTGGTACAAACGTCAATGAAAATTGGGACCATTGCCTAGAAATCATATGTAGGATAGAAAAAGCAAGATCTGCATTTTTAAAAATGGCGAAGCTATTCATATACCAGGATTTATCAGTGCTCATGAAAATCAGGTTACTATAATGTTATATCTTTCCTATACTGTTGTACTGAGTTGAATCGTGGACTCACAGACGCTACTTGCAACAAAATTGAGGCGTTCGAAATGTAGCTTTATCGTCGAATCCTGAAGATATCCTATATTGACCACATTACTAACCAGGACATTTCACTTTGAATTGCAAAAAGTAAAAGAGTTGTTAACCACAATAAAAACAGCCAAAATCGAATATCATGGGGAACAGCGAAAGATATGGTTGCTACAATTAATTCTATAAGGAAAAATAGGACTAGGGAAGTGAAGGAATTACTGGCTTAAAAATCTACGTTCGTGGTTCAACACAACAACCACAAATATTTTCAGAGCAGCAGTTTGCAAAATACAGATTATCATGATGGTCTCCAACATCCGAAACGGATAGGCACTACAAGAAGAAGAATATGCCTTGAATATACTCAAAAAAGTTCTCAAGAATATCTTGGTTTATCCTGGAAGTTAAGATATACTCCACATCGTATTTGTTCTTTAAATATTCGAACATTTGCGGCATTGATCCACTTGTTAGTAAAATTTCTTTTTAAAAGGGAATAATTTTTTGTGAATGTTTTCTTCCATACACTGAATAAATACCATGATTTGATCCAGTAGGTCTTATACCGAAAGCATTCTTTCTCGGACAGTTTTGAGTGAATTTTGAATGTAAATTAAATAAATCTACTTCTTCCGAAAAACTATTTTTCTGTATAGGGCCACTCTCTCTACAATATTTTATGGCTTTTGGCACTGAGTTAGATAAAACTTGCACTGCTGGACGTATCAGTTATTACATGGATCCTCTTATATTTAAATGGGTCAATTTATGGGCGTAGGTTAATTCTGAGAAAGATATGTTAAGAAGCGTTTCAAAATAATCAATGTTAATTATTTTATTATCAATAATTAATCCATGGTATATTAAGTGATTTCTTACGAGTTTTATCAAATGAGGAATATCAGCTGAAACACAAATTTGTAAGTTTTATCGCACGGATGAATGACAAAGCAACTTTTACTGTGTCCTACCTTCAGCTTAGTTCACAACGAACTATTTCCAGGCTTCATATCACTTGCAATGGAAACCACATAAATCAAGTGAATCACTGCATGACCTAGAATTGTCAATTTTGAAATACGTTTAGGTCATGTCCTCGGTAGTATATAAGTCAGTATCCCCGCCTGTCACGCGGGAGACCGGGGTTCGATTCCCAGTGAGGGGGACTTTTTTATTAATATCATTACATGGTAAATTAAACATATGCGTAAGTAGAAAAGTTACGTATATTATTGTCATTTTTAAATAATTAGGAATATTGCATTTTAATTTGTTTTGTATTATTATATTGAATTATGTTGCAGTGTATTGTATTGTATTTTTATAATAATAAGAAAATAAACAATGAATTTTACTGCAGAGTATGTGTAAAAAAATTCTGCATTCAACTCCTTTCATACATATATGAAAATAAAAATATACATTTTCATCAAAATATTGATTCAATCCTTCATTTACTATACTCCTATTACAGGTCAAATGTTGTTTATTAATTGTTAGTAAGTAGTTATTAATTATGTTTTCTCTTTCTGCTATGTCTTACCTATAGCATTACATATGTAATAATTGTACAGATTGACTCCCAAATAAATTTGTAACGGCGAATGCGTATATAGAAGTGTAACTTCTACCGGCAGTCCCACTGGACTGCCACACCCGTTTTTTCAACTTTATCCATTTGATTTGACACATAAACTTCATCGAATGTCAAAACACATATCCGATCAAAAATATTGAAATCGGATGACTTTTTTTATTAGTGTAATAACACTTGATAAAATCGCCTGGTTGAAGTTAAATTAAAATTGCTAATGCATTTTCTTAACGTCGACAGAGCTGGCAATAGATAATTATTTGCTCTTAAATATCGGTAAGCTTTTGGGCTTACACTTTGCAATATAATGTCTGAAGCGATATCTCCTGCCGACCAACTCTGTATTGTCAAGGTATTTGTTTTGTGATTCCAAGAACCCTACTTTTTATCTGACTTTAAATAGTTCAGCCTGGTGTCTTCTGGAAATAAAATAAGTCTCTTACTTCAAAGCTATTAATAAAATCATTAAGAAATACTAATTATATTAACATTCTGTAATATTGTAACACTTATTTAATATTTGGTAATGTTGAAATTAATTTTTCATCATAATATATGTTAGTGTGACTCCGCAGTAATCGTTTCATTGTTATATGCTAATGTACAACTTGAAATGCATCTCTTCAATATACAGCTCTTCTCTACGTCTTCTTTTTGTGATTCTCAGTGTTCTTTCATCAGATTTTCACTTCTGGTCAGTATTTGATGAACCTCCAGGTAAGTTTAAAGTAGGTATTGCATCAGCCTTTAAATGACTAGCATTCTGTGGGGAGTAATTTAAAAACCTTCGTTTCAGAGGAATTTCAACATACCTCTCTTCAAAATATATTGAGCAAATTATTGCTGAAGTTAAGGTTGGTGCTCAACTATAAGTTAAGGTTGCTAACTTATAAGTATGCATTTTAGTTTATTCCAAACTTACCATTTTTTAAATAAATCTGATATTCTCTATGACAAGCGATTATCCATTATTTAGCCAAATTTTCATTCTTTGGAAAGCTGAAGTATTTCATTTTTGTATCTTTTGTACTTTGATTAGAGTGTTTGTACTTACCTACGGTACAATTTAGCATTGTAATTTTACTCCAGACCCACGTAATACCAAAAACAATATGGATAATAAATTCAGTATCCAACACGTTCAATAATAATGATTAACAATAATAAAATATTCTCTCCGCTCCGTAAAAATATCATATAAACAATGCATCCGCATTGTCAAATCCGCAAGTCAAATGGCAAGTTTTATTCCTCGAACCTGAAGTCATGTGCAAAACGGACCAAATTAGGTGTCAATAGTGGCATACCGTGTCTGTATATATGCTAATGACGTATAAGTAGACCCCGCATCTTTTTGTACTTGATATATAATCGGGTGTCATAAAGACCTGCTCAAACGTAGGTGTTTACTACAACACTATACACGCCTGACTAACCTCTGATTTGGTTATCTCTGGGCCTACATCTCCCGTTTGGCTATCTACATATGTACTAGCTTCTCTCTGGTCATGAAATAATTCCTCGATGTACTCTTTCCATCGTCGTAGTTTTTGTTCTGTCTCCAATATAATATTTCCATTTTTGTCGAGCAATATATTCGAGGTTCTTCTACTTCCTACTCCGGCTCGTTCTTTGACTTTTTTATGTAGATTAAAGTTGTCATATCTGTTTTGCAGTTCTTCTATTTCTTTACATTTTTCAGAGAAGTAGGTTGCTTTAGCCTCCCTAATTTTTATTCTTATTTGGTTTTGAAGCTGTTTATAGCGGATCGTATTGATGGTTTTGTTCTTTTTTCTTTTCATTCATCAACTCTAGAATTTCCTCGGTCATCCACAAAATTAATATTGTAGAGTATGTTTTGAGAAAAGGGGTTTTTGCTAATTTAAATGGGTGGTAGAAAATCGAGGTCACCTTTCATAAGGCATAAAAAAATAACCATCGAGCCATTATTATTCCTAGGAATTCCTTGAAAAGTTGTTTCTCCTTCTAATTTTTATGAAATTTTACACACTTATTGAGACGGTAATAGTAATATTTAATTTTTTGCTGTGACCATTCTCTGTAAAATTTCAGCTTTTAAATAAGTTTTCTAGTGATGAATACATATTACCATATATTACTTTTAGATGGTACGGAGTAAAAGGGAAAAACATTTACAGTCCTTTTATTACAAAATGTTAAATGAAACGGTGTACTGGGGAAGAACCATCATAGTCTGGGCGCTGCGAGGGAATAACCGTCAGGGTCCGAATGCGCCCCCTTTCAGTCTCAACAGGTCGGGTCTCGGGTGCAGCATTTCTGTGATTATCTTTCTTAGTTTAGCGACTTCGTTGGTATGTTCTAGTTTGCTAGTTGATTCTATTTGAACAATAGTAAAGTAGTGAGTACATACTGATTAAAATGGAAAGTAAAGGTAGCGATTGTAATTATGTATATGTGGGGACTGCTTAAAAAAGAAGAAAAACAGGTCGTGTTCGTGACGTTATGAAATTTCTGAGAGTCACCAGTCATGAGGTAGGGCCAGATTGCAAGTGCAGCCACCGTTTTTGTTGTTTTGGGAACGTCAATCAAGCCGAAAGGCTACGCATTTTGACTCAATTCAATAAACTTGCTAACTACGACGATTAGAATCGGTATTTAAGTGGTCTGATAACCGTTCTCCCAGATATGCGTCGACAAATTCGAGTGGGTGCAGAGACACCTAATCTTGCTTGTTATTCATATCGTATTAAGAGTCTCCCTGATAGAGACTTTTGTGATGTGCAAGTATGTTTCAAACCATTCTTATCCATTTATGGAATTTCTGCTTTCCGAGTGCAAAGAATTCGAGAATCACTGGTCTCGACTGGCACTGTATCATTAGACGCTAGAGGAAAATACGGAAATAGGCCCCCCAAATTTCTGAAGATACTATCGTTAAAGAGACAGAATATATTGGTTCCTTGAAATGAAAAAAATCTCATTACTCTCGGAAAAAAAAAGTAAGAAAACTTATCTCTCTAAAGAACTCAACATAACTAAGTTAGATACTATGACATAATCGGTAGCAAAAAAGGGGGCTGATGATGTGTGTTCGATGATTCATCACTTTGTGTATAACTTACTTTCATCTC
Organism: Diabrotica undecimpunctata; assembly: GCF_040954645.1. Lineage (NCBI taxonomy): Eukaryota > Metazoa > Arthropoda > Insecta > Coleoptera > Chrysomelidae > Diabrotica > Diabrotica undecimpunctata. Next base: position 142,396,180 of record NC_092803.1, read on the forward strand.
AGGTTCAAAATTCGATAATATTTTGCGACTTTTGTGGACGGCAAAATAAAAATTACACCGTTTTTCGGTTCCTGCTTATCTAGTTCAGACAGAAGGACGGTTTGAGTTTGTGAAAGTAATTTTTCCCATCAGAGAACATTACTATCTAGAGTGCGATCGGGACATAAGTTTAATTAATGACAAGGCTTGTACGGAAATTCCGAATGATTGGAGATAAGTCCTCTGCAACAGCAAAGTGAAACCGAAACAGTTCCAAGTGGTGGACTGTGGGAAAGATATCAAATTTCTGAATTGGACTAAGCATTTCTCCAACAAGTATTCCGAGAAATGCTCAATGCATACGAGACCTATTCGAGTATTGGAAATCAGGAAAACTAGCTCTCAATTTATCTTTTACAAGAAAACCTATTCTGGGATATTTGCAAGCTCGCTGTTTGAATGCAAAGTTAAACGAAACTCGAAAATAAATTTAAGGAAAGCTCATAATATCACTACTCCAGAAGTGACTAGCTACAATCATTCCGAAGTTTTGTACAACGGCCACTTCCGGTCAACGCTGCTAAGTTACAAGATCTTCTCCACTTAACCAAATATTTGGAAAACGTAAACTCTAGAAAGTTCTACACTGATTTACAAGGTACTGAACAGGAGGAAGTTCGGAGGAAGAAACATTTTATGACGCAGAAGCTGGAAGGTACTGGGGAAGAACGTTCATGATCCATGCCGGCACACTCAATTTTTTGTATGATGTTTCGCAAATTAAATATCTTTTTTGCCTTCTCTTGATTTTTCCTCTGTAAACATGTCAACGTACCACTGAAAAACTTTACTAGTTATACTGTTGAGTTAAAACAATTTGTTTTAATTTGAAACATTAAATTTCGATTTCCATAAAAACTGTTTTTGTGGACTCTGGACTTGTGGAGATTGTTTTCCCCCCGACTCCTCTTATATGATAAGAAAATAGCTATTTGTAAAATTTAAATTAGAGATTTGTTTGGTTCTTCAAAAGCAGTCAAAATACAATATTTTCATGTTTTGTTAAGTTAATAAAATGCCAAAATAATTTTTCCAATAATGTAATTCTGTCTTTTATGGCAAATAATACTAAATTAGCTTGGCAGTCATGTTTTTTTTTTTATAATTTTATAGTTTTTTAATGTTATGTACTCTAATTATGAATAAAAAATGTGACAATAAAATTAAATGTTACGCTCGATTAACTTTTAACGTTTTTGCAAAAATTTATATTAGTACTTATAAAAATTATACTTTTTAATGGAAATATTGTAATAAATATAATTTTAATGAGTTATATTAATGATATGAATTTAATATAAATTTTTTAAACAATTCACTAAAATAAGTCAATTTTAGCATGAAATTGAATTTTCTTTTCCCCTTTCTTATTCCATTTCCCTTCTAGGACCTTGGGTATTTTTTATTAATATATACCTACCTGTCCGTTATTTAAGATATTGCTTCACTCCTTTTACGCAAATAGCTAATACCAGTCATTTATCTCGATCAATTCTCAACACCTCCAAAATTCTAGATATCTCCACTGTATCTACGAGTTGGGCAGTCCATCATAATGTGATGACTCTATTTTCTGAGCGGCCCCATCGCTACAGAGAATCAGTACATTTGGTATACCCCGTGGGTATCATGTTCATTTTTGTCCCAATGGGGCAACTGACTTAATTCTTTCAGCAAAAAGCATAGTTATTTTTTGGACATAAAATACGTTTGGTGTTGTTTGGTGTATTTTGCATTTTAAGTGAAATAATAATATATTTTGCTGGCTTTATTTTGATCAAACCAAATCGTTTAGAAGGAGGTTTGGTAGAATAGCATTTAGGAATAGGTCTAAAAAGCAAACAATAATACAAATAGATGAACAACGGAAATAATAAAAACGGAGAAAAAAGACACAAACCAGAACACGATAGCTCGATTGAAGAGAACAAAGACGAGCAACATTAAAGTAAGAAAGCTCCAGACACGTGCATAAAATAATTAAGAACAATATCTTAAGCAAACCAAATTAGAAACAGAAAATTAAAAAAAAAGAACGAAAATGGGTAAAAAAATGAAGAACTTAAAAAAACAATGTCAAAAATGTTGGCAAAATATGATATTTATGTTGGACATAAAACGTTAACAACATCTGAAAAATATTTTTCAAAACTTAAACCCAAGCTTAATAAAAATTTTCAATCAAATGTTATTGATAAAATAAATTCTTAAGAATATAATTCAACATATATTGGACAAACACACCAATACCTGCGTAGAAGGGTTGTTGCACACAAACATAGTGTACAAACCAACAGATTAAACACAACAGACCTAGCCAAATATTCTCTAGAAAATAGCCATTCCTTTGATTTTGAAAATGTACAGATTTTAAAAAAAGAACAAAATTACAACAAAAGATGTATATTGAAAATGACCTCTCTAATGTGTATCATAATTTAATAAATTGAGTTGTTTTCTAATATATATATATATATATATATATATATATATATATATATATATATATATATATATATATATATATATATATTATAATCGCACTGCCATTAACCTCAATTAAGTAAGTATATAAACAACAAACTATTATTAAATTGTATTTTACCATGTTTTAAATAATTGTAGCTCTCATCTGATGATGCCAATGAAAATTGGCGAAATATAATGAATTGTTAAACAGAGTACACTTGGCTTTTAATCAGCTGTATACTCAATTAACTTCAACCCCCGTTTTTCATCTACCAGTTCAGCTGTTATTTTAGAGGATATATATATATATATATATATATATATATATATATATATATATATATATATATATAGATGAAGCGGTGTCGGCGACGGAAACTAAGATACAAAGATAAATCAGAGACATAACTTAACAAGAAAGAAATTGAACAATTAAAAATGCTCCAAAAACCAGAAAAATAAGAATAATGGATGAAAAGGACATAGAAAATGGAAACAAAGAGGAAAATGAGTCAAGGTATCTAATAACAAAAAACATTGAAATATGGAACGTGAGGGCGCTGTTCGAAAAATCAAAAATTAAAGAGCTAGCGACACAGTTAAAAAAATACAATATAGATATTGCAGGAATGTCGGAAACGAGATGGGAGGGACATGGAAAAATCGAAAAGGAAAATTATAGAATATGGTATGCGAGCAAAGAACAACAGGGATATGGAGAAACGACTTTTAGGGTGATAGGGGAAATGAGACATAGAATTATGAAATTTAAACCTATTAGTGAAAAAATATCATACATAAGACTAAACAGCAAGCCGAATAAGTTGTCCATAATAAATGTCTATGCACCCACAGAAATGAATGTGGCTGCCAGGCATTTGTCGGTACTGATTATAAAGAACGCCATGACTCAGTAGGAAAGATTATCCACCAAGAACTAGCTGACAAACTGGGACTTCTCCAAATCGACCATCTTCCATATTCTCAATACGTCCCTGTCAGAATGCTTGAAAATGACAACTACAAGCTATACTGGGACCGCACTGTGCTTACAGACCAACCAGTGGCGCATAATAGACCGGATCTCATACTAGTTATTAAAATTACTAGTCAAACAACACTTATTGATGTGGCGATACCCATCACCAATAATTTACGTGTGAAATATAACGAAAAGATCGCCAAGTACAGAGCTTTAAAAATACAAATCAGAAGACAATGGACAATGGAAAGTACCCAGACAGTACCTATTATTTTATCTACTACTGGTGTTATTCCCAAAAACCTCCCAGAGAACATAAAACAGCTGGGTCTAAATGAACATCTCTATAAGACCATGCAGAAAGCTGGACTCCTCGCGACGTCCAGATGTGTACGAAAATTTTTAGGGGATACTTCAATATGCCAAGTCACCTAGGGCTCGATAACACGGAAAGAGTCCCACCAGAGCTCAATCCTTTTGATACCGTAGGTATCTGGGATGAGTGAATTTTCCCCATAGAGGGAGTGTGAGCCGTATGGCTAAATCTGGATAATAATAATAATAACGGGGAACAACAAGTAGAAAATCATTAAAAAAGTTGATTAAATAATGCTAAGCACTGCAAGACACTCGTAATATGATCCAGAAAATAACACAGCTCAACAGTGCCTGGATACATTAAAACAAAAATTCTCCGTTTATTCAGGACGACTAAGGAGGTACAAAGTTAGTAACAGCCGGAAATGTGACAATGCGCTTTTTGAGCATGCCGAGAAGGCGTTCATTCGGAAACTCAATCCCACTGTCAAAAGTGCCAATAAAGCATACCCAAGCCAAGAAGAAATTCAGGAGTTTCGGGAAAATTAACTTTCCACACCAGCTGCTCTTAACACCAATGCTGGATGGATAGAAGATACGGCGCACAGCTGTCAACACTACCTTACAACTATCTATGAACCCTTCACCACAGAAGATGTCTCAAATATCATCAAAGACCTTCATAACTGGAAATCTCCTGGACCAGACGGAGTTCAAAACTTCTGGCTTAAGAAGTGCTGGAGTGCTCATGAGTGCTTGTCAACACTAATTAATCGTGTTATTTCTAATCCGTAGGAAATACCATCATTCCTAACTCAGGGAACAATATTTAATACCGAAGGATCAAAATAATACCCAAGATCCAGCCAAGTGCCGGCCAATTACGTGTCTTCCAACTCTGTACAAATTGGTCACATCCTGTGTAGCCCACCGTATCTACCAACACTGCGCACTAAACAATATCATAGAACCTCAACAGAAAGGATGCGCTAAGGGTTCCATGGGTTGCAAAGGACAACTTATTATCGACTCATCATTTCTAACCAGGCATACACCAAAAAAAAGGAACCTCTTCACTGTCTTTATTGACTATAAGAAAGCCTCTGACTCAGTGCCGCATGAATGGCTGGTAGATATATTAAGAATATATAAAGTCGATGATAATATAGTGGCCTTTTTAAGACATATAATGACAGATTGGAAGACTAAAATTCACCTCCAAATACCTGGTGAAAGCAATATCGAAACGGAAAATATCGCAATTAACCGCCTTCTATTTCAAGGAGACTCGCTGAGTCCATTGTGGTTCTGTCTAGCGATGAACTTATTATCCCAGCTATTGAACTCCACTGACTCAGGATTTAGCATTAAAAACAACAATACCGTAGTGGCGAAGCTTAATCATCTGTTGTATATGGATGATTTGAAACTAATAGCTTCCACTCGAAATCACTTAGATCAAATGCTAAAAACTGTAGAAATGTTTTCAAATGATATCAGTATGCACTTTGGGTTAGACAAATGTCATGTAGTAAATATAGTCAAGGGAAAGGTTCAGCCCGGATGATTCGATATGCAAAATGGCCAAAACATCGAGGCTATGGGCGAAAATGACATGTATAATTATCTAGGAGTAAAACAAGCGCGGAAAATTGACCATAAACAAATGAAAATCGAATTAACATCAGAGTTCATACGAAGAGTAAAACAGCTACTCCGCTCACATCTTAATAGTAAAAATTTGTTTAAGGCATTAAACACCTACGCATTTTCCGGGCTTAGCTACTCATTTGGGATTATTAAGTGGACTAAAACGGATATAGAAACCCTTCAGCGATAAGTACGAACACACCTCACAAAGGAACAAAAACACCATCCTCGAAGTGCAGTAGAAAGAACGACATTACCGCGGTATTTAGGAGGACGAGAACTTATTGATATAAGCGAGCAATTAGAAAAACAGATTACTAATTTACGAACTTATTTTCAGGTGCAAGCGGAGACATCTACCCTTCATCGCGCGATTTGTGCAGTAGATGACACAACACCGATCAAATTGAGGGAACAAGAAATCCATAAACCATCTTACTAAGAACGAAAAAATGCGCATCTGGATGGGTAAACCTCTGCACGGGCGATATCCGAATGAAGTCAGTCAAGACTATGTCGACAATGTAGCGTCGAATTATTGGCTGACATCAAGAAAGATGTTTCCTGAAACAGAAGGTTCATTACTCGCCATTCAGGATCAGGTTATACCAACCAAAAATTACCTGAAATATATCGTCAAAGACCCTCAGGTCCAAAACGACAAATGCCGATATGGATGTCAAGCCCAAGAAACTATCCAACATCTTACCGGGAGCTGCCTAGCATTTGCTGCAACTGAATATAAGGAACGGCATGGCTCAGTAGGGAAGATCCTCCATCAAGAGATAGCTTTTAATCTGGGACTTCTACAAACAAACCATCTCTCTTATTATCGATACGTTCCTGAGAGTATGCTTGAGAATGACAACTACAAGCTACACTGGGAACGCACTGTGCTCACAGACCAAACTGTAGCACATAATAGACCAGATCTCGTGCTAGTTAATAAACTAACAAGACAAACAACATTAATTGATGTGGCGATACCTAACAACAACAATCTGCGTGTTAAATATAACGAAAAGATCGCCAAGTACAGAGATCTGGAAATACAAATAAGAAGACAATGAATGGAAAGCACCCAGACGATACCTATTATTCTTTCTACCACTGGAGTCATCCCGAAGAACCTTCTCGAAAACATAAAAAAGCTGGGTCTAAATGAACATCTTTATAAGATCATGCAGAAAGCTGTACTACTTTCGACGTCCAGATGCGTGTGAAAATTTTTGGGAGATACTCCAACATACCAAGTCACCTAGGGCTCGATAACACGGAAAGAGTCTCAATAAAGCTCAATTCTTTTGATACCGTAGGTATCTGGGATGAGTGAATTTTCGCCTTAGAGGGAGTGTGAGCCGTATGGCTAAATCTGGATAATAATAATAATACTAACTTGCTACACTTACGTATAAAATACGGTGGGGAGGCACTATACAGAAATATTTATAAACTTATTTAGATTATATGGAGTAAGGAAAAAACGCCCAAAGAATAAAAGAAGGGAATTATAGTGACCATCCCAAAACAAGGAAACCATAGAATATGTAAAAACTACCAAGCAATTAATTTACTGAATGTAACATATAAAGCTATACACAAGCTAAAACAAGTGATAGAGAAAACATACGAGTGTGACGGAAAAATACATATACTTTTCCTAAACTTTAAACAGGCGTTTGACAAGATAAACAGAAGAAAAATAATTTGAGACTTACAAGAGAGTAAAGTACCAAATAAAATTATAATAATAATAGAAATGATAACGCGAGATTGGGAAAGCAAGAAGTATAAAGAAGGATGCAGTACAAATAATAGAGTATATGGACGAAGAGGTGGAAACGTTCAAATATTTGGAAGTATTAGTCAACAGAAGATGTGAAAGTGTAGATATGAAAAAAAGAATTCAAGCGGAAAATACAGCGTTTTATAGAAGTAAAAAAATATTTAGAGATAAAAACATAAATCGAAACACAAAAAATGAAAATCTACAACACGACCATAAGACCAATAGTAGTATATTATGCCGCAGAGACATTTACATTAACAGCAAGAGAAAAAGAGCAGCTGAAAGTTTTTTGAGAGGAAGAACATGAGAAAAATAACGGGACCAAAGGAGGAAAACAAATAAGATGCAGCAGTAGAGGATGCAGCAGACAATAAATGAATCACGAAATATAAAATGGATGGGTCAAGGGAACATAGTTAGAGCAATAACTATGTTGGCAACTGTCTTGTCATCCGTTATTCTTATTTCTCATAGCTATCACCTATTTTTGAAGGGTTTGGACAGTGAGTCGCCTGGACATTATTTGTTAGCAGTTACGTGTAATGTGCGAGATATCTCGATAAGTCGACGGACGATTGATTATATTTGACATCTTGTTCTCTCTTGTGCTCTCTTTCGAAGATAATAAAAACCGCATCTTCAAAGTCGAATCCACGTCTACTGAAAAAAGCCCAGAAACCAACACTATAACTTTCGAACCAACAGATATATCTTCTCTAGTCAATAATATACCACTTACATCCTCAAATAACAACTCCTCATTAGAACAACCAAGTCAACATATGACAGATACACAAACACACTATAAACGTACACACTATATTCATAATCCCAGCCGATAACATAATTGAGAAATCAACCAAAAATAGACTAACTCGTCTTATAAAAACATTTAAGGACAAAACCAAACTCTTAATGGGTGATTCTACAAAATTACCCAATCTTGACTTCTCACACAAAACAACTGATGATGATTACATCTCTGACACATATCAAAACTCACAGACATTCCAAAAATTCTCTTATTAACAAATTCATAATTATTCAATGGAACTGCGATGGATTCTATCCTCGCCTGGCACGCATACAACAAATTATTTTCAAAACCAATCCTGACTTTATTTGTTTACAAGAAACAAACTTTACAGAGACACACAACCCCCATCTAAAAAACTTTGTTAGTTATCACCATATCAGAACTACACACCGACGCGCTAGCGGAGGAACATCAATTTTCGTATCAACTGAAATTTTTTACCGTAAACTTCACCTAAACACTTCATTAGAAGCTGTTGCTATAACAGCGTGGTGTCCAGAACAAATAATAATATGTAGCTTATATATTCCTCCTAATTATACATTGACAAGCACTGAATTAGAAAACCTAAAATCTCAAATTTCTGGCCCAATTATTATGGTTAGAGATTTTAATCCACACAACACTACGTGGGGCTCCAAAAATACATATGGTAGAGATAAAATAATCAAAAATGTCATTAACAATACTGATATTAACTTATTAAATACGGGAAATAGGACATACTTTCCTATTCAGTCAGTCATTAATAGACTTAAACTTATGTGATCCCAAAATATACCCGTTACTAACTTGGCATACTCTAGACAGCTTATTCGATAGCAATCATTTTCCCATTATCATTACTAACAATTCAGTCAAATCGGAATATACAAAAACGAGATGGAAAATCTCAGATGCTAATTGGTAACTCTTCAAACTAACTGTAAAAGGATGCACAGATGTACTTAAATATCAAAATACCATAGACGAAGACATAAAACAACTAAACCATTGCACAGTTGCTTTTGCAGAGGAGTGTATCGGCAAATACAAAAATTAACCCAATAAAAAAACACGTTCCCTGGTAGAATGACTCATGCAAAACAGTAATTCAAGAAATCAAAAGAGCTTTAAACAAATTCCTAAAATCTCGCACTCTAGCTGACTTAATAAATTTAAAAAGGCTCAGAGCAAAAACAAAACGCATAACAAAAAACAAATAAACAAAATTCATGGAATCATTTTACCAGCTCTATTACCAAAGATACCCCACCGACTTAAGTATGGTTAAAAATAAAGTGAGTGAAAGGACATTACACATCATACAAAATTCCAGCTCTCACTATTCAGGACAAAATAATTAGAGATGACGAACAAATCAGTGATATGCTTTTCTTAACACTTTCTCAATAAATCAAATAATCCTACTAATCTACATAACGAAATTGATGCTACACAAAAACTAAATGATGCCATTTTTTCGACAAAAAGTTGAGCTGCAGGCCCTGGCGATATTCCCTCTATCTTTTTTAAAAACCTTCACCAAAATACATACTAGAAAATATTCCAACTGTTCAATAACATTTGGTCTTCCCAAAAATTCCCATTACTTCCAATAACATTTTCAACCAATTTCAATCAGGCTTCAGACCAAATCGATGCACTATGGCTAATCTTGTAGTTCTGCAATCAACAATTGCGACTGCGCTATCTAAAAATATAGTCATTGCAATCTCCCTTGACATCAAAAGATCTTTTGACTCTAGACCGATTTCTGTGATACTTAACAAACTAAAACAAAACAAGCTATCCGGTAATATATATTCGTTTACAAAATTTTTTTTTCACAGAGCGATCCTTTAAAGTAATTACTAGTGGCTAAACTTCCTCACAACACACAACCACAAACGGTGTCCCACAAGGGTCTGTCCTAAGCAGCACACTATTTCTCCTTAGTATTAACGATTTTAGTTTATTCATAAACAACCCTGTACCATACGAAATATATGATGATGACATAATCTTATTCTGTTATGGAAAGGTCACATCCAGCACAAATACTTTACTAACAAACACGCTAAGTAAAATAAACAACTAGGCCAGTCAATCCGGTCCTAACTTCTCCCTATCCAAATCCAAAGTTATTCATTTTACCAGAAGATAAAACACGCAATCTCCAACCATTACTCTGAATGGAAATTTTCTCCAAGTTATATACCAAATAAAGCTTCTGGGCATTATTTTCGACAAAAAACTTTCCTGGAGACTACACATTCTGAATGAATCTCCTTACATCACTAGCTTATGAGGAAAGTTGGGAAGCAGATGAGGAAACACTACTAAAAATATATCGAAAAAAAGAATAGTAACAAAAAATGTGATATGAGAAGACTAAAAGATAAGGAAACAAAAGAGACAGTCGCACGAATTCTTTCACAACAGCTAAGTAACATGGAGGAAACATATGATCCAGATGAATCAGAATATATGTGAAACTTTTAACAATATCAGAGAACATCTAATAAAAAATAAAGAGAAGCCTAAAGGAAAGAATAACAAAGCCTTAGAAGCGAAGAAACAGAAGGCTGTTCTGCAGCCCTTTTGAATGTTTCGCAGGCTTTTGGTTATGTCTTTCTTTTCTCTTAACTTTTTTCTAATTCTCCAGTAGTAACTTTCCGACTGACATTTCCTTGTGAAAGTAAAGAATCAGTGCACTAACTTATATTTAATTAAAGCTAGAGAACCTAAGCAGATCTTCCTACAAGTCAAAACATCACCACACAGTAATCTCCATAAAATAAAGACTTGGTTACAAACATGGCGAATTAAAGTAAATGAAAGCAAGTTAATACATATATAACGTTCACTAATCGAAAAACTACATGTCCAACCGCCTCATTAAGTAACCAAGTACTACAACAAAAGGATAATGTAAAATACCTGGCTAATAGGAAAAAGATCCCAACTGAATTAGTACAATAAAATTATAGTATACAAGCCAAGCCAATATGGAGCCATGTAATATATGTAACTACTGTAGGGATCTGAGTCGAGATCCAATATGGACATCCTTGAGAGATTCCAATCGAAGATGAGGCCCTAGGCAAACAGAGAACAGAGAAATGTAAATAAATGAGATGTTTAAAAAATACATTTTTTGTTTTTAGCAGAATTGTAAGAGGATTTTTCGAACTGATTTTATTTACATAGCTAGTTTTTTTTTGTAATCTGTTCTACTGAAGATCTGAACATTCTGCTATTTTAAAATTTTCATAAGCGCAAAAAATTAAATTTGCTAGGAAATCGTGTAAATGTTATTAATGAAACTAAAAAATGACTAAAGTTTTTCCACTAAACAATCCTTTACTATATTTCGAAATTAGTTTTTAACATAACTGATTAAAAAACCTATTAAATAAGTATGGTGATAAGAGCAACAACAATAGACTATTAATATTAGTGTCAAACTATAAATACAAACCTTTGCAATAGTGTTTATTCAGTTCTGAGTATACACAAAACTATGTCTTACAGAACCATAATATTGGTGAGCCTTGTACTAACAATACTCCTTGTGCAGGACACATTGTCATGTGTTTGCAAGGAAATATGCGATCGTAGGCGTTATGAGTGAGTATATCAAAAAACAATATAGTTATAATATATAGATCCATAAGCGTATATATATATATATATATATATATATATATATATATATATATATTTTTCAAATTATTTTTCGACCGTACTGTTTTAAATAGTGATTTATAGTATCAGCAATCGGTCAGGAAATAAAACTCTATTTGTTCAGTCTCAATATTTCGTCACGATTTTGTGACTTCTTCAGGAGAAAACTGTAAATTTATTAGAATCATTAATTATTATGTGTAAACAAAGTGAATATTTTAATACTTACAACTATAAGAATAAATATTTAAATTTTTTTAGCATATCTAAATAAATGACATATTTGTTTGATTTTATTTAGGAGTTATGGTAACCGCAATATTTTATAGAGTGAATTCCCATTGTACATTTTTTAGTGAGTCGGTTAAAATAAACAATTAATATGGATAATAGTGTCCGCTTGGTCCGCTTGGAACGTCCGCTTTGGTCCCAAGGACGTCCTTTTAACGTCCTATATTGGTCCGAATGTCTCTGTGCCAGATGTCCTATGGACATCCATTTAACGTCCCTAGCGGAAGTAAGTTGGACGTACAGTGACATTAAGTGGAACTTAATCGAACGTCCATAATACATTCGGTGGACTTACTTGACGGACTTTTGTGATGTCTCTCGGACGTCTATTTTAGCGCTGAGGATGTAAATTAGACATCAACGCCATTGTATAAAGTACTAAAAGTAGCGTAATCCTGTGCATATTAAGAATGTATTTTGGGAAATAAAACGTAAGTGTTTAAATGAACTTACATTTTAATATTACATATATTTGGTATTTACTATGAAAACAAACTAGCTGAAGCAATTCAGGAGATTGGTTATTTTATGAATTAGCTTAAAAATAAAGATTGAAAGGTAACTCTTCTAGTAAGAGAATCCAGATTTAAGAAATGGATCATACCAGAATAAGAATATGGTCTACACAATTTACAAGAACAGAAGATGCTTGTAGATAAGTCAGTATAAATCTAATTGATATAAATGTTTTAATATGCTATTATAACATAATCAGTGTAAATTAGTAAAAGTGGAACGACTAGACAGAAAACCATGCTGACCACTATGAAGCTAGTTCTTCAGATTTACTGTCAAAAAATCAGTCAGTGAAGCCTCGAAAATTTTAGGAATAGCGGAAAGAATTATAATGGAACGATAATTATTAAAAATAAGCCATAGAGATACATAAAAAGAATGCACAATTCCTTAAAAATAAGTTAGGATATTCCCTCTGGACCAAGACCTTTATTGTTATTAAGGCAATGTAAGCATGCTAGAATGTCACAAATTTTAATAGTTAAAGAGTGAATATGGCTGTGGCGGATATAGGGTGTTTGACTATACTTTTCTAGACAGGAGAAAAAAGGATTGTGAATATTGCTAAAGAAATTGGCCAAATCGTTGAAAATTCTGTGGCTCACTAAAAACAGAATCATTCAATCTTCCCATTCTTCTCTTATCCCTTTCCATTCTGATTTACCACACAATTTAACCATTACAAAATTAATCATATTTGCTATTGCAACATGCAAATTAAATTTTATTTATATTTTTATTTCAACATCTGCCCTCTCTTTAGATCTCTTCAGATATTTCATTATCACGTTTCAATTCCCTTCCCCATGGCAGCGCTTGTTTTGGAGTTTTTCCAAGCAGCATCTGAAAACAAAATTAATGTACATTCATAAATTGAATAAAATAATTTCAGATTTTGTTCATTATAATTTGCTTATTGTGAATAAATCATTATTCACAGACGTAAAATTAAACACATGAATTTCAAGTGCTGTAGTTTTAATGAATCTTGCCTGAACTAGAAGAATACCAACCCAGCCATTGCTATTTATTCCTAATGACCAAATGAGTAGTAATCACACTTTGACACTTAAAAAACAAAAATAACAGTGTAGAAATAAAATATACGGCCAACATAATACTTTCATCTCATATCTCTAGCTGTAATTTTTAAAGCAATCTCATAGCCAGACCTGCACATTTGTGAGTTGGTAAATTTTGCATTCTAAATTACATATAAGACACAGTTAACGATATGCTTCACTGTCTGTATGTGGCCACTTAAGCAATAGTGAAAATTCTTAAATGTACCTTAAATTGATTTATGGTTACAAGTTACAAACCTTTTAAAATCATAGCTATATGTGTCACTTCAAAAGCTCTATATTGCTTTTTCCCTAGCCAACTATATTTTCCTTCAATTTTATTGCAGATCAGCTTCTTAAGGCTTCTCCTAACAAATTCGTTTATGGTCTCCTCACCAATTTTGGAAAGCTCATTATTCTAAAATATAAATCAACATGTAACAGTAATCCAACTACCGCACAAACTTCATGCTTAATTATTTTAGCTTAAACTATCTAATAAAAAAACAGCCTCTGATACAAAATCAATCAAACATTTATTTGCAAATTTTGGTTTCTCATAACCATGGTAAATGCCTATTAAAGCTACAATTTTTGGATATATAAACAAATTACACAAACTAGGATAAAACTGACTACTGGAACTCTTTTTTAGTGGGATTCCGTCAAAATTTACACAAATTTCTATAACATTTTTTTTTGCGAAGATAAAAACACCTTTGAAATTTGAATCATATGGATCAGAGTATTTTTTTAAGACCAAAGTAGAAATATTTCCCAGGAAAAACGTCTTTAAATTTAAGTTCTGTGGGTGAAGCAAGAAGGGTTCTAGCATCTGAAGGTAAATGAGAAAGATCAGGAACTTCTTTATGAGTTTTTAATAAATCACCTAGTATTTTAAAGGAGAAAGTCCAGTTGCATAATTTATTAGAACAATTAAAAACATCTCGATAAGGTTCTCCAGAATTCTCGTAATAATTTTGTTTGGACCCTTCTTCAGTTTCATTAAAAGAGGAGCTTTGTAAAGGATCACCAGAATGATCGTCCACGTGACCCGTTTAGATTATTTTAGGTACTTAACATGATGTTGATAAAAAGTTTAAATCGAAAGTATTGTAACCTGAACTATTTGAACTGAAACTCATATCAAAATGATCAGTTAGGGATGGGATATCGGGGTTATTAATATTTTCAACAAAATCCTCTACGTTTTTCGTAACTAGGTATCCTCTGTTGATGACGATTAGATACAAACGTTTTCTTTTAAACATAACCAATTTTAGGAAGAATTACAACTACCTTTTTGTAATAAAATAAAAACCAAACTGAGAAGTAATCTAGCAAATGGTACCAAATCTTTAACAATATACTATAACCAAAGCAAGCATCGAAAAAAGTTGCTTATTCACACCATTCGCACTGTGTGTATACTGCTTAAATAGAATAATTTTTTTTTCTTTTTTCTATTAAGAATTAATACTATTATTATAATTAAACTGTGTCATTTGTTTAAATAGGTATGACATGACAATGACTATTGATAACATCATCATCATTTTGCCACACTTGTTCAAGATTCATCTTGTTAATAAAAATTATATTTTTATTTTTAGCAAACTTATATTATCGTGGTAACTAGAATAACCAAACAATTGTATCGAATTAGCTATAAAGAAAACATTTTTACACTTTACCTAAAAACAAAAACATGTTTTGGAACTATACAATTTTTAAATAATCATGATTTAACCCATTCGCTTTTAATTACTTTATTCACGTAAATAATTTTTTATTCTATTGTAATGTTTGCTATTTGATCCCATAATTGATAAATGTCGGACGTCCAGAAAACGTCCAAGTTCGGACGTCCAGGGAACGTCCGAGTACGGACGTCCAGAGAACGTCCATATTTAGTCCACCCAAAGTACGTCCCACTTCGTCCCAAGTACGTCCGTTTAACATCCAGGGACGTCCGGACCAAAACTGGACGTATATTGGACATCCAGAGGACGTCGTGTGTTACTAGGGAATAGACGTAAGAGAAACCAATACAAGAGAAATAACTAAAATAATTCAAGAAAACAAAAGTTTAAAAGTTTTGAGACAAAATACAAACAATACAGGCAAGAAAAATATGTACAAAATAAAAATCAAAAATGGAAACATTACTGCTGATAAAACCAAAATCCTTGAGGTTGTCGAATCCTTTTATCGCGAAATGTATAAGAGTACCGACGAAGGACAAGATCAGCCCCTGCCCAAAATCACAAACCAGGGATCAAAATTAATGCCAGAAATAACTCCATACGAAATCAAAACGGCACTTTTAGTAGAAATGAAAAATAACAAATTTGTGTGGCGCCAATAAGTGATTTTGGTTAAATCTCAATATTTTGGGGTCAGGAATCTATAATTAAAATTTTTCCAATTATTAATGAAATACCCTGCATACAAATTATACTAAACTATTTTTTTTAATTTCAGCATACACTGTGATCAACCTGGATATGTCTGTTGTCTAGATTAGTTAGACAACACTACAACAAAAAAGTACTAATTTCGTTAAGTCAAAAGATGCCACTTGCGAATAAACAGCTTGAGTGCAAGTGAACGTCTAAATTTCAACTAACGTATATTTTTGCAATTTTTTGTTACTATTATAAATCTTTCGGAATCTGTGTAAAACTCTAAGTATTGAAATATAAGTATAGATTTTTGCAGTTTATATGGCAATGTAATATTAAATTTAAAATTTCATGTTATTTTTGTTTTAATTCTTCCTTAATAGGTTATAGACTATGTCAGTGAATAAGGAACTAAAACAATTAGGGAATTTTTTTTTAATTTGGCAACTCCCAATTTAAATGGTAAAATTTTTAGGTTGTAAAAATATAAATATTATGTTTATATGGGATTAAGGCACAATTGATTGTAACGAAAATTACATTTTATAATTTATTGTTATTTAACGTTTCGAATAATTCCACTCCAATAATCGTTTTCAAAAAACAATTATCATCATCTTCTTCTTCTTTTTCTTTTGGCTTTTATTCTACTGAATAATCAGCCAGTACATTTGTTTTGTTAATTTTTGGGCCACTGTCGTGAGTCTGAGAATATATCTCATGCCCTATTCTCAGTAAATATAGACATTTCATCATATAATGTCTACATTTTATTTATCTTTTCTGTTTTCTTAAAAGTGGTTTAAATGTTAATATTGGATAGGTTATTATGAAGGTTATAATTTTATATGGTTGATCTGTAGGAATCTGAGAAGAATTTTGATAATTTTAGGGTTAATATCGCATAGAAGCATTGGTATGGTAATTGGGGTTTTAATATTAATTTTGATCAGTTCCTGATAGACATCATAACCTTTTATTTTGTTTATTGGGCATTCCCAAAATATATGTTCTAATGTTTCCATTTGTCCACATTCACAGTATAGGTTATCGCGCATGTTGATTTTATATAAATGTACTCCTGTCAGGCAATGACCAGTCCTCATTCTAATAATGGTAGTAATATGCCGCCTATCTATGTATGGGATTTTGTCAAACTATGGTTTATTCGGAAAAAAAATTGCATGTTGTTATACCACTTACCTTTATATTGAAAAGAATTTAACCAATTATTTTGATGCATGGAATATATATTTTATTTTTTAATAAAGGCATGATATCCAAGTTACTTAATCTAATTTCAGCAGGAATATTTAATTCAGCCCCAACCTTTTCCAGTTTGTCAGCTATTTCATTTTCCTCGATATCATTATGTCCAGGAATCCTACATAATCTAATATCTTTCCCATATTTATTTAAACAGTATAGTTTCTTTTTAACTTCCAAGACTCTGTAGTCTTTTGTTGCAGTTATCATATTGTTATTAATTTTGTCTATAGCGCTTTTTGAGTCCGTAAACATTATAGCTGTTTCAAAATTTTTTTCCTCACATGTTATTAGGCCTATTTTTACTAGGCTATTTTGAATAGGTATTATTTCAGCTATACAAATATTAATAAGTGAAGAAATTTTTTCAGAAAAGGAATAGTTTATACTAGATATGTGTATTCCTATGCCCGTTTTGACTTCCTCAAGATTTTGATATTTTTTGTTTTTTTAAAGCATCTGTAAATATTCGTTTGTAATTATAGTAATACGAATTTACAAAATTATAATACTTATGGTTTTGGGAAACATTTTTTTTTAATAATGTTTTTATGATTAGTTTATTATAAGTGTAGATATTGTATTCATTTGAGTAGCAGGCTGGTATGTCACTTGTGTTCATTGATGGTAAAAACTTTTTACTGCTGTTAGGGCGTCAATCAAATATGTTGGATTTTTTCCCTTCCAATATCCTTGTCGATAACCATGATATTTTTTAAGTCTAGAAGCTTATTAAAATGAGTGAGTTGAAGTTGAGCTAATTTTTGCTATGTATTTCGTGGTAATCAATTCAAATCTATGGTGCAGATCGACAGTTGCACTTTCTGCTAGAATGACATTAGCGGGAGTAGATTGCATCATCCCATGTGTTGTTCTCAAAGCTTGGAATTTTACTCGGTTTAATTTAATAAAATTTGGTTAAGAGAAGTTATTAATTACAACATAATCTAATTGTGATTGTATCAAGCGATTATATATTAATTTTAGTGTTCTTGTACACTTTTTAGTGTCCTTTCTATAATTGTACAAAGTGCACGTTTTATATTAATGCCCTTTTGGGCTTTATTAAGCCTATTAGGCATTATATAGTCATTAATTTTTATATCTGGTAGATTACTAATAGGCCGGTTCATTTTACACCACATAGTCTCGCATTTTGACGACGATAGTTTAAGATTATGTGTATCAAACCATGTTGATAATTCATATAGGATAAAGTTACCTGATTTGCCATATGATTAAAAAGGTTACCTTTTGTTAAGATAATTTGATCATCCGCATATGACAGGAGTACACAATTTTCAGGTAATATTGTGTATATATTTTTAAGATAAATATTAAATAATATCGCACTTAAAGGTGAGCCCTGTATTAGACCTTGTGTAGTATGCGATAATCTAAGCATTTCGTGATAATGATTTTTAACATATCGAGTCCTATTGTTTAAGAATTGAAATATAAGGTTATTAATCTCTATTGGAATATGAATGTTATTAAGAAGTCTGTATAGTATGTAAATATTCACATGATCGAAAGCTGCTTTAATATCTAAGAAAGTAGCATTTACATATTGGTTTTGTGCGAAAGCCAATTGAACGTAGGTATTTACGTAATTTAAATTATCATTAACTCCCATACCTTTTCTAAATCTAACTTGAAATTGGCTAAAGGTTTTTTGATTTTCCACGATCCAATCCAGCCTATTTTAAATCATCATTGATTCCAGTAGTTTTACTACACATTATGAAAATCCCAGAACCCTATAATGTTCTGCTCTTAAATTATAATTTTGAATTTTGTTGTTCTTAGGAATACCTATAATAATTTGAGTTTTCCACTCATTGGGAATTAGTTCACATTCTTTAAATTTGTTGTATAAATTTAGTAGCCATTTTAAGTCTATTTTAGGTAAATGTTTTAACATATTAACGGTAGTATTATCAAGACCTAGTGATGTGTTTTTCTTTAAAAATAGACTATTCTTTAATTATGTGAGATCGAATTCACTAAACAAGTCGACGGTTTATAAAGATACCAAATGCTAATTTGTAGTTTCGAGTAATAGCGGTTGAAAGAAAAAACTTAAAGTCTGTCTTGGCAAAAATGCCCTATTGCAATTAATTTTTAATCTATTGAAGTAATTTTTTGTATTTGAATATATTTTTTTATTATCTACCACTAGAGGGAAAAAAATTATAAAAAAATCTTCAAATTCAGTAAAAAATTTGCAGTTGCGTCGTTATCTCATTAAAAATGTACCATTATGATAACAAAAGTTTTGCCCATTGCCGACTTATCTTACATTTTCCCTATGTTATTTCAATGGCAATCAAAAATAATATCCTAAATTGTTTCTTAGGCTTCTTACACGAACTCAAAATTAATTTTTTTTAAATTGCAGAAGCTTTCTCGTAAGGTGACCACGTAAGGCTTTTTAGATAATATATTAAGTCTTTTAAGAGTGGTGAGTAGACCTGCAGAGTATTACATAACCCCATAAATAGAGGGAAAAAACGAAAAAATATAAGTTCTACAAGAAATTTATTTAGTATATTGGTAACACTAGTAACTAACCTAAGTTTGTTAACACTAAGCAAAACTAAGACTTAAACAAAAACATTTTCAGGAACAAAATTTAAACTGCTTAAGCTTACTTAAAAAAAATGAACAAATCATAAGTTTTCGTAAAAAACTCTATACACTTCAGGAATTACACCCCTATCTATTAAATTGATTAGGGCCTTCACTTTGCTTCCCTTAAGTTTAATTTTTTTACTGTAAAGAGCCGGTACCTCCTCATTGATAGCAGTAGAAGTTAAAGGTCGCCAATTTTCCCTTTCCCATTCAGAACCATGGTTAGTTTTGAAATAAATTGTCTGCGGTTCATTTTTATTCACTCTTATCATAGATGTTTGGCTACTTTTAAAATCATTAAGCTTCACTGCTGGTAGCATTTTAAAATTTTTGAAGTCTTTGAATGACATTTCAACCACTTTATAGGGACTGGGTTTTCTAGCTGCTCTCATGAGCTGTATGTATTGTTGGGGCAAATAAATAGGGCCAGCTTCTAGAGCCTTTTTAATTGTCCTTTCGATACATGCATGGACGGCATCACCTTCATTCTGAGTATGTCCCGTTACTAAAAATTTATGAGTAATACTGGATATATAGTCGAATTTCTTAAGAGCATGATAGTACATTTGACGTACATATTGGTTCTTCTGTTGCCCCGCACAATTGTCAGAATAAAAAATTATATCCAAAGATTTTTCAATTTTTAGCGAATAGTCTTTCAAACTTTCTAAATATTTCCAAAGGCATGAAGCAATTTCACATGCTCCTCTCTTCCCATCTGTTTCTGTCCATGTGTAACAATAAGTCTCCATATTTTTTGTTACAAACAGTCAAATCATACATCGCTACTTTTGAGATATAATAAAAAGATGATATTTCACCCCGTGGGAAAGGCAAGACTGCCTGCAGGTCGTAAACAGAGACAACTGTTGATTCTGGTGTTTCCTTTTTGTCCGTGTCTTTGCCTAATCTGGCAAGATCTTTTTCTAAAATATGGTTTTCGTATTCTATTTGAATATCTTTTTTCTTGTCTTGTGGTGTATTTTTATAGATGACACAATGGTCACATTGATCTTTTTTCGGTTTGTAAAAGCTGATGTTCTAGGTCTGAAATATTTTATAATATTGGTGATAAGACAAAACCTTTTCCCCTGAGGATTGTTTATATTTTTCATAGTCTCTGTGCAAATCTGAAACTGTCTTGCCCCCCTCTATATACTCTCTAGAGGTTTCCTTTCGACAATAGTAGCTTTCCACTCTTGGAATGCTATCTATATGCTTGCGCACATTTTCAATGTCTTTTTTAGGTATTAAGTTTTTTCTGTCGGGAATTTTGCATCCTCTTTTCTCTCCTACTAAAACTCCTGTATTTTTGTCAACCTTGGAAAAGGTTGTTCTCAAGCACCTGTCGGTTACGTCCAGAGTATTTAAAAAAAAATCTTGCAAACTCTGATTTTTTCTCCTTCAGAAGTGTTTAAAAAAAACATGTGGTTAAGTGACCTATTTATTTTTGGGTTCTGCACTACCCTTCGGTACTTCGGATTTAAACTTGTGATATTGTTGTGTATAAATGCCCTCTGGGCTTGTAAACTGCTCATAGCCCAGTACTCATCAAATAACAGCTGCCTCTCTGAATTGTCAAATTTTTCCGAACATTTTAATACACATTTTTCCCCACATGCCGGTTTTAGTTCTCTCTTTCTTACATGATTTTTCTTTCTGGAAATTATATAATCCAAGCCAAGATTCCTCCTTTTTTCGCGATGGCCTGAGCTGAGCCTTGTCCCTTTCTTTTCTTCTTATTCTTATTTTCTGGGGAGGCCTTGGAGGGTAAATGAAATTGTTCAGCTGGAATCTTCAAATCAATAGGCCTAATTTCACCACCCTCTACAGTTTCGTAATTTCCAGTAGAAAGTACGGGATAAACCTTACTACTTACAAGAATATCTACAATATCATTAACAGTCTTTTTATTCTCGTGGCTTCCATCGTTTTCGGCATTGACCTCAGCTGGTGGCTTCAATTCTAGGTACGTCAAATTTTTTGTTTCAATGGTTCTGGTTCTGGATCAGCTACGGGGACTAACAGTACAGGATTTGGAAGAGCAGCAACCCAGTCTGATGTACCTAAAAAATATTAAATGATCATTGGTTCTGGAATAATTGATAGTATTGGATAAGATAAAATTGTACATGATAGTATTTATTACTTACGTTTTTGAAATTCTGAAGTGTATTCTGCTGAATTATTGATTAAAACCTCCCATACTTCTGAATCTATAGAAGAGTCATTATTATTTTTCCCATTTCTTGTGGAGTCTGGTAAAATTTTTTGTGTCGCCAATTTGAATATAAGTTTACTTCGACTATTCATTTTCATACCTACAACACCAAAAATAAAAATTAGTTTTACAGTTTATAATGGTACTAGTATATTTCAATGTCTACTACATTAAATTTTAAAATAATGATTTTAAAAACAAAGCCTGAAATTTGTTTAAATTTAATAAAGAAATTACCTCTCAGCAGTATACGACACTATTAGATAATCAAAATAACACTAACTCGCTCTGTTTTAACTAGTTACTGACTTATCTGCATGAAATTCAATTACATAAAAAACATTGCAATTAAAAGAGTACTCTTTAAAAATATTGTGACCCAACTGTAAAAAAGATCATTATATTTTCAATAGGAACGCTAAAAAATACAGTGAGTTTTAAAAATATAGTGACGCATTTACAAGAAGTGTAAAATATTTTAATAAGAACGTTAAAAACTTTAGCGAATTTAAATATTTAGTGACGCATTATTTATATTTATATTTAGTGAAGATTTATGCACGACTGACGGAAGGTACGACGTGACACTATCTTCTGCAGAAAATGGCTCAGATTCGCGCCAAAATTTAACACGCCTAAATTTTCAACGCCTCCTATTAGTACATTTTCAAAGTAACAGAAGTGTCGCTCTCATATAAAAATAGAGCAAAAAATTACGAACATTTTGATACCAAAAACTCAAAAATCGATTTTTTGCAGATACGTCTGTATCTTTATAAACCGTCGAAGTGATCAATGGTCTGTAATTCAAAATCCGGTTCAATATTAGTTAGTGAAAGGTTAGTTAATATTTCATAACTCATCTTTTCATAGGGAAGTTTATTGTTTAATGGTTGAGAGAATGCATTTTTAAATTTTCTTATAGTTTGCCAAATAGAGCTGATCTCTACATTTCTATTAATATTACTACAATATTCCATAAACTTTTGCCTCTTTATTGTTTTTTGAAGTCGTTTTGATTTAGCAATTATGTGTTTTGTATTGGTATAATTATTAAGATTAAAATTATTTTTAAATTCCTTTAACGCCTCTTTTCTTTTATTTATTATTTCAGTGCATTCCTGGACCCACCAAGGTAGTCTTTTTTTATATTGCAGTTTTCTTATGCCTCTGCCTTGTTTATATGGAAAAGTAATTTCTACTGCTTGGTTAATTATACTTGTGAAGTTTTCATAGGATTGATTTTCTATATTTAAATCTTCTTGTATGTGTTTACTATATTTTTTCCAATCAATTTTTCTAATGTTTTTGTAAAATTTAAGTTTTTATTGGTTGTAATGCTTTTTCCTTCACTATAGTTAATTTTTATTAGAATAATTGTAGGAAAATGATCACTGTTACCACAATCTTTCAAGACATTCCATTTATGTACATTGTATTGCTAGAGAGTCAGATACAAATGATAGATCTACAGGACTGGGTCCCTATAATGTGGTATGAATTCTAGTGCTTCTTCCATCATTTAGGTATACATATATAATTAAACTCGTCAAAGATTTTTAATAAAAGGTTACCATTTCTATTACCTACTTGACTAACCCAACATAGATGATGTGCAGTCAAGTGTATCTATTTTGATAGCTATATATCTAAAGTTAGGGATTTGCCATTTGGAGTCTAAATTAACCCTACTGTAAATTAGATTATTTTTAATGAGTGTGGCAATACCTCCTGCTCCGTTTATTATATCTTCCATAATTATATGATAACCTTTGATTCTACATAAGTATTTGATGAGGTTTAAGTTTGGTTTCGTTTACTATAATGATATCACGAGAATATTCTGTTATCAAAATATTCAGGTTATAATTATTATTGGATTGAAAGCCGTTCATGTTCCATTGCATCAAACTAATGTTTTTAAGTGCGTTGTTGGTGTAACTCATAATTTGTTTTAGTTTTTAATAATATTTATCCTGATCATGTAGATCAGGAACTGGTTTGTTTACTTCTGAATATGCTAATATTAATTCTCTAATTTTAGTTTGTTGTTCTTTATTCATATTTGTAAATTTTCTGTATAAATTGTCTATTGTATTACAGTAATTTTGCGACGCACTAACAGGCGTTAATTTATTAAAATTATGTTTTAAATTGTTATTATTAATACTAGATATAGATGAAGTGTCACTAATTTGAACTGTACTATTTAGTTGAGATAATCTACCATTTTGATTTAATAATTGCGATTCATGTTTTCGTGTTGCGAGATTTATAATGATGTATCAGATATCAAACATTTTTTATAACTTTTATGTGACTCTCGACACATATGGAATAATGTAGAATTTAAGATAACTAATTTTTATCCCGCTTGGTAATACCTTACCATTAAAAGTTATCAGAAGTGTGCCTCTAGGAGCAAATTAAACCGAGTTATCACCAATAATAATTTTTCTGTTTAATCTTACGAGATTAATGATTTTTTGATTTCGGTTAGTGATGGGTTAACATCTCTGATGATGCCCTTACAAGTTATCTGATTATGTGAAATATATATTTATCTTTAACATTGACAGAGTTATTAATAAAATTGTTACCCGCTTCGCTGTTAGTGAAAGAAACACCAAATTTATTTATACCTTTGACTTTGACCTCCAAGATATATTTTAAATTTAAATTGAAGAGGTCATTTGCAATTTACAAGTGATTATATTTACCTATTTTGAATTTTTTTGTCGATTCCTTCTACTACAACTAAGTATGGCCCTACAGCATTATTCTTGTATCTGTTGTAGCTTTGATTAAATTTATTTTTTTTTACATTATCAGACTCATCATTTATTATCGCATTATTTTCATTATTCGAAATGTGCATATTATCGTTTTCATTATTATTGTTGATAGCTTGGAGATCAGGTGGTTTTTTCTTGCCGCCATGCGGTGACAGATCAAGAGCTGATTAAATTTTTAGTAATATAAAAAAATATGTAATGAAAAAGACTTACCAATGCTCTATTTGGTATTTTATATAAAGAGTTATATATAAAAGTAGATTAATTATCTCCATCTCTCAAGACTCTTGTGTGAAATGTGAACCCAGCCAGTAAAAATCGTATTATATTACGTTGTATATCAGAACTGTTGTTTCTACGCTGTAATTGTGAATTAATTTATTTTTAGTTTACTCTTATATGTAACCAATATTTAAATTTACCGCTAGAAAGATTATCGATTATTTAGGCACACGGATTTAGATTATCATCAAATTGTTTTTTTTTCCTGGTTTTTCCCCAATACTTTACATCACTAACAGGAGATTTTTATTGTCATCATAGCATGTGTTTGTCTTTTAAAAACGAATTACATGCTATGCTTTTTTTGGACGGATATTCTCAAGTTAAAGTTGATTTCATGTAGTCGAATGAACTAGCTTACAAGTAAAGTCGTCCCAGGAACGCAACTCAACAATATTGGTAATATCATTTTAAAGTCGTCTACTTTAAAATGTATAATGTATGTCTGAATTGTCAATATAAATGGGTCAGATAAAATTAAATTTTTAGAAGAATTTCTCACCAATAAACAAAAATTTGTTTAAATTACTAATGTTTGTATTTTGAGAACGATTTCCGAAGTGGAAATTGAAACATCAATAAACTTACTTTAACCTTTTTAAAAAAAAATGTTTGAGTGTTAGCGTTTTCTAAATTGACGGTTGGCTTTTTGGGCACTGATCTGGTAGGCATATAGCCAGGCTTTAAATTGATCATTCTGAGGGTGATGTTTGTTTTTGTAGGGATTATTTGTTTTTGTATTATGTGTTTATACATTATATGTTTATGTAATATGTGTTGTGTATGTATTACGTGTAATTGTAGACGATATATCTCATATTTTCGATTAATCCGCTAATGTTGTTATGTACTTTTTGATAACTTCTTCTTTTATTATTAGCAACTAATTGCTACATTTTACTAATGGGTCTACTAAACATTTTTTTTTATTAACTAGGATGAGAGCTAGGATAATCTTTCTGATAAAATCTTTACATATGTTATTGTTGTCATTCTTAAACTCCTTCTTGTGGGCGTTTCTGGATTGCTTATGGTGTATTTTTTATTTCTTTTTTTTTTTCAAGCTTGTGCTAATTCCTTGTTTATAAATGACAAATGGGAAATTATTTTTTATTAAAACCTTTGTTAACAGATGTTTTATTCCTGAAATGTATTTTCATTAAGGCAGGTATATTAAGTTCTATCATATACTAAATAGGTAAATACCTTTTTGATGTTTATGTTTTATTGTATTCTATATTCTTTCTTTCCGTGTATTGGTAGTTTTTGAAAAAGTTTTTTAACTGCACTAATTCACTAATTGTCTACTTTATGTTACAGCATTATTTATATATACATTTTGAGAGCATTAGGTTCTCTGTTGGGTTTTACTGTCTTTTGGGGAAATTGTCAACTGTTGTTCTGTTTAAATTATATCTTATCATAAACAGAGACTTTAATAAATTACAGAGATGCAAACATGTCTGGGACAATGATCACAGAGTACAATAAATAGTTATTATAGTTATAGTAGTAAAGACTCTTGGCGTCTTTACTACTATTTGTTGTCATTCGGCTTATATAATCGTTTCATTCTACTCTTCTATATCTTGCCCAGTTCTTGATATTCTCGATCTTGCATCTACGTAGTATATCTGTACTTCTAGCTCTGTCCCATAGTGTCTTGCCATCAATTTTTTCTAAGTGTTTTTATCTCTGCTGTTTCTAACATCCTTTTTATCCTCTCTGTGACAGGTTATATTTCTGCCGCGTATGTCAATATTGGTCTGATGACTGTTTTGTTAATTCTTCCTTTCATGCCTTTCATTTCTTTCCCGATATTTTTATTTATTCATATTGTTCCATTCAGACAGCCTGCGGCTCTGTTTGCTCTATTCACTTGAAAAAATAAGGTTGAAGAAATAATAAAATCTTTAAAAAATTAAGTCAGTAGGACATAATGATATTAAATTTGAAACTTTAAAAGAAATAACAAAACAGATTTCAAAACTCGTCACATACGTAATAAATACATGTCTTAATTTAAGCATTTTTCCGGATATATTAAAAACTGGAAGTTTTTAACCGCTATTCCAATCTAGCGAAGACATATATTGTCAAAATTATAGGCCTATCCGCTTAATTTTAAACATAGGTAAAATATTATAAAAAAAATAATTAAGATAAGATTTACAATTAAAAAAAAAACTCAATATGCTGTCCGTATGTGTTCCGTAATTTCAGTATGGGTTTCAAGAAAGGAAATTTTTTTCATAAATAAACTTTATTGTGACTTAATCTTCAATAATTTTTTTTAAAGTCTTTTTCTTTTTTTGAAAGGATATGTTTAAAGCTCGTAAAGTTATTCAATTTGTTTATAAGCCTAAAAAATGTTTAAAACTTTAAAAACATTTCTAGGCTCTCCTAGTAAACCGATTTGAATTTTACAAAAAGCGTTTGAAAGTTTGAGTCTTCCTTTATATGTAAAAAAATGTGCAACTATCTGACAGCCTTATTTAGGGCCTACTATAAATTTTAAAATTTGCGATTTTTTTCCAGTAGGCTGGATTGCAAAATTATCATGCAAAACCTATCCGACCGATCTTAACAAAATTTAGCACACGTTTTAAACATATTAAAAAGTTTTTCTAGGCGGAACATGGAGCTTGTATGTCAAGTTTAGAAAGTCGAAAACATTTAAAGTATTAACTTCTTTATTAATATTAATATTAATAGTATTAACTATTTTTTTGTACTTTTTTTTCCAATTATTGCTATTTTTTCAACAATAAACATTAAATTTTCAATTTCTAGCTAACGAAATATTGTGTAAAATTGAATACCGAAACTTTTAACTTGTTATAATTTTTTCTCTAGGATCAATATTTTCCGAATTATAAACGAAAATAGGAGCAAAAAACGAGAAATTTTCAATTGTTTTCAAATTTTGTTAAATAAAAAATTTAGCACAGGGTTTGCGACTGGCGCATATCGTGATTATCGATATTGGGCAAATCCTGAAGGGATTTCGGCAAAAAAATAGCTTCCTATGGAAAATGTCCATTATGGTCTGAATTTCTACAGATCCCGCCTAGTCTATTACTGTACGCAAGAGAGATACCTGTAGGAATAATTAAAATGATCGAAAATATCTACTAAAACATCACAATAAAAGTAAAAGTAGAAGAAGAACTATAAAAAATAATAAAAAAAAAGAACTAAAAAAGGATACCAAATGGAAGAAAACCAACTTAAAATAATCTGCTGTGCAGACGACACAATAGCTGATTATCTAATTTCTTTAAAACAAACAGAAACTAAAATTGTCTAACACATGTTTAAACGCCTTTCGTTACTTCTGTAACCTATAGAGCAGAGTTATCTGTCAGTAATGTAATAAAATTCATAAACAAAGCCATTCAAGATAAAATCTTATTTAACTGCCTGAAGCACTCTCTAATAGAAAGAATTGATTGTGTTTTTTTATTTTTATGAAAATTGTAAAATGTATGTACCTATATACAAAAACTAATTGAACAAATTTACTACAAAAGAAATAAGACAGTTGTGCCATTGAAAAACACGAGGCAACTTGATGACGAATTAGAAGTTTTTATAAAAAATATCCAATAGGTAGCTTGGGAAAATACTCCCACAATAACTTCTAGAACAAAAGCGAATAATAATCCACAAGAAAACAGAGAACTCATAGTAGAAAAAAGGAAGTTCAGAAAAAAATGACAGCAATACAGAGCTCCACGAGGCAAAACTAGTCTAAATAATGCTACACAAAAACTAAAAAGGGAGACACAGAATATAAAAAATTCAACAATTAATTCTTTTTTAAGTAATTTAACAGCTGACCAGAACACAGATTATTAACTATACAACATTCCACTATTAACAACATTCCACTAAAGATCAAGTTCACAGAATAACCAATATAATAGAAAAAACATTAGAAGAAAAGAAAGTCTGCTCTGCAATCTTCTTGGACGTAACACAGGCGTTTAATAAAGTCTGGCATGATGGTTTAAAGTTGTGCTCAGACTTATACTGCATGGGATCTACCATATAAACTGCAAGCATCCGGAGATCGACTGCTGTACCCTGTTTTTAAACCAGGAGGAGTAATTCAAATTTACCGCGCTACAATGTTTGTTTGTAATTGGTCCAACCTCAGGCAAGTTTACTCCACTGTTATAAAATTTTGACACTAATTGCATTTCATAGGTTAATTAAGTTATATCGGCGATTTGTTGTGTTTTCTGCGTTATTCTTTTAATTTTTAAATTTTTAGTCTACTTTTGGGTATATAAAAAACATTTATTTTTAGAACTCTTTATCGACGTATTAGTATAATATAATATTTTTGGATTATCGTCGAAGGCCGATATGATCAACCAAAACAGATGTATTTGGTAACTTTTCTAGTGACTTTCTTGGGTGTGAATCTCTTTAGTTTACTCCTCCTGGTTTAAAAACAAAGCATAGTAAAAAAAAACAATTTTGAAAAAAAAAACTTTATTGCACATTTCTATAAAAAATAGTTGATAAAAAGTTGTAACTACAGAGAGCTTGGATGTTGATGCATGGCACTGCATATCATCCACAAGTATTTCATATGATGCTACGTAATTACCGAGGGCCAAACGCAAGCATGAAGAGAGATGTTCGTCAGTTAGCCGATTACAATATTTTGATTTCACTATCTTCGTTTGGGAAAATGCAGACTCACACAAGTATTGTGTCTTGTAAGCTACTTGTCTCAAAGACGGATATTTCTTAGACGATATGAAAGACCAAAAATTTCGTATCGGTCGCTCTGGATTTCAGGTGTTTATCCGAAATTATTTTCAATACCTTATTTTGGACGAAAATGATCTCCATATTGAACGTAACGGATATTTCAGTGGCTATTTTTTCCACGTCTTGACAAGAAAATGGATTGGACATGAACGTTACAATATCTCAGTTTTTTTAAATCAGCGAAGCGTCTTTCAAACTCGCTATGAAGTGATTGCAGCTCCGTCTCGTAATAAACATAATTCAAATGAGCGGCTACCCTTTTTTCAACGAGAGAAAGTTGTTTAAATTCTTTCTGCTAATTTGCTTAATCAATAATTTCAATTTGTTGACAAAAGAATGTATTGCGCTCATCATATCGATAATTGTTTTATTATTACCTTGTAGTTTAAAATAATGAATTAATTAATTAATTAATTATTTAATTAATTATTAAGAGGCTCAAAAGATTTGTTAAATCTGTTAGAAAAGCCAGATCACTGAACCATTATTCGTTTTGAAGTAGATGAGTGTCGTCTCCTCGTTCTTCTAAAAAATAAATTATTTTGCAAATAGTATATAGTATAGTATAATAGTATGCAAAAGTAAACCAGTGTGTTCCAGAGAGTCGCTAGCTTCCAATTGCGCTTTAAAAAGGCGTCGTTGCAAGCTTTGCGCTCTGATTGAATTCGCAATTTTTGTTGTCATCTTCACGATGTCGTCCATATTTAAAATTTTGAAACACAAAACTTGCTGGTGAATGATGCAATGAAATGAAAAAAGGATGAAAAGTCATCGTTAGCTCGACATAATGCAACAAATCCATTGTTAACGCCAGTCATGGATGGTGCACCATCTGTTGTAATACACAAGAGTTTGTAAATCGGTAGCTCGTATTGTTTCACAAAATTTATAAAAACGTTGTATATACCTTCTTCGCGAGTTTTGTCTTTCAGAGGCAGCATTGTTAACAGTTCTTTAGCCAGCATGTCAGAAAATACTATCCGAATGAAAATACACAACTGGGCGGTATAATATCACTTTTAACTTGGCTTTCCAAATTTTTGCCTATGATTTCGATACACCTAGTAACCGTTGTACGTGATAACTGGACTTCTTTGATGGCAGACATAATATCTGTTTTATTTTTGAAGTCCTCAAATAATAGATTCGTAGCCTCAATAGATGCTTTCTTCACTACCTCTCCACCTTCAAATGGTTTTTTATATTGTGCCAATATATAAGAAATTTTGAACGACGCAATTGTTGCAGCTACTGATTGTTTAACAGGCTTAATGAACATTGATTGTTCCGTCTTCAAACTACTTGTCAAGTCTAGCACTTTCCGTTTTCTAAAGAAACTGTTTTGCGGAAAATCATTTTCATAGTTTTTATGCAAAGTTTTATAATGCCGTTCTAAATTTCCGCGTTTGGGCACAGCAACGGAAGACCGACAAACACACTTATCTGGAATTCTTCTTCCCACGCATTATTAAATGATATGTTTTGGCGGCACTCATATCGAGTTTCAAATATTAATGTAAATAAAATATTACTAAAATGTTTTACTAGTAATAACTTAGTAATGAATGATTAATGCTTGACTAACAGAAATACAATGCTGATACAGCACACTCCCATTTCATAATTTATCTGTGAATGCTGATATGCCAAATCGGCATTATCGCAACTTTTGGGTGAAGAGTATTTTCTCCGTGAATCGCGATCGACTTCAAAAACTTTGGCGATCGACCGGTCGATCGCGATCGACTCTTTGAGCACCGCTGGTTTAAACTATAAACTAAGAACGTTCAAGTCATACATTGCGAATAGATATTTCAGAGTAAAACAAGAAGAAGTGTACACCGACTTAAGGGAGATCAAAGCTGGCGTACCACAAGGGAGTGTCTTAGGTCCGGGTCCTGTACCTATTGTATACGTGTGAAATTCCAGAGCTAGAACAAAACACTATTGCCACCTTCGTGGATGATACAGCCATATTAGTGATAGGAGACACTAGTGAAGAAGCGACTGATAAGTTGCGACTATCAGTAAATAAAATACATAACTAGACCAGAAAATGACGAATAAAATTAAATGAGACTAAATCTGCACACATTAACTTTACAAATAAAAAATAGAAAATTTCCCAGTTAGAATAAATGATACCCAAATTCCTTATGCAACATCAGCAAAATACTTGGGCATCACCCTAGACGCGAAGCTGCGCTGGAAAGTCCATGTCAAAAAGAAAAGAGGGGAGCTTGATATTAGATATAAGAAGTTGTATTGGCTGATTGGAAAAAATTCATCATTATCAATTCATAATAAATTATCCATCTACAAGCAAGTACTGAGGCCAGTATGGGTATATGGGTGCCAACTCTGGGGCTGTATCAAAGCTAGTAATCTACATATTATCCATAGATTTCAAAACAAAGTACTGAGAAACATTGTTGATGCTCCTTGGTATATTCGTAACAGCAACTTCCACCAGGACCTTGGTATGGAAACTGTGATCGAAATAATCAAGAGAACAGCAGCAAGTCATGTGAATGTCAAGGCAATCCAGCTTCTTGATAACACTGAACTAAAGAGAAGACTCATGAGGACAAAACCATTTGAGTTAGTGTAAATGTGTAACAGTTTAATGTAAAAAGCAGAGTATAGTGCTGTGAAGTTATTGCATGTTAGTTGTAGTGTATTCGTTGATAGATAAAATAAGAGTAAGCCCTTAGATTTAAGTATTTGCTGTTTATTAAGTTAGGTCAGAAAATAACTGATAATTGGTCATTTGTGACCAGATAGCAGTATACAAACACCGCACAGGTGTTAAAAAAAAGTTTTTAACAAACAAGAAAACATTAATAAATTAAACAAATTTTGTTTTTTGTTATTTGGTTGAAACTTTTTCTAATAATTTAATGTTATCGAACTTGTAGTGACAATTTAGACATATATTATACATTTTAAAGTAGATGACTTTAAGTGATGGATTTGTCCGTTACTTGATGGAAATTTATTTTATCTAACAATAAAACACTGAAAACTTTTGTTTTCAACACGTCCACAAAATTTATTTTAAATTATTATCACTACAGCTGTGAAATGTACTCATCTTTAGTTAATTTTCTTAAAGATATTTATTAGAATATAGGCCTAATCTAACTTAATTTTGACAACATCAAACCATAATTCAGCATAATGACTAAGCCACTACTATATTTATGTGATTCCATTGCAAATCTTAATTAGAATTTGTTTTATAGATCTACTGGTTTTTTCATTTTAACTTGACAACAATTAAAATCTTGTATAGCACCTAGATTTTTACTCTATATTTGGGATTAGAAGTTTTTAACATTGTTCCCAATTTGTATTATTTTTGAATCTCGTTGCAGATTTTCCAACGAAAAGTTAGTCTCCTATGACTTGAAAATAAATCTCCATGCTCTTCATTTTGCCTCTTTTTAGTATTTGTATTTAAATCGAAAAATGAAAAAGAAAAGTATTTTTGAAGTGTATAAACACTAGGCTTGAAGAGACTAAACCAAGCTTTTAATGTGGAAAATAAACCCAACACTACATCCATTTACAGATCCTTATCTTATTTTGAACCAATTTCAGAAAAAAAGGCAGAGTACTTTGTAACAAAATCAGTAACTTACACATCTTCTTATTATTAAAAAGAGTACTTTGTAACAAAATCAGTAACTTACACATCTATTTAAAAAAAAAACCCAACATTAAGTCCATTTTTAGCAACACCAAGGACAAAATTGATGAACTAAAAAGAAGTGGTGTTTACAAATTATCTTGTGGTGATTGTAACATGACTTATGTGAGTAGAACAATGGTAGTCCTGGCACAAAGAAACAAAGATCATCTCAATAACTACACAGATAAATCAAACTTTGGACGTCACATTAAATTTATTCATTAAGTCATTCCTTTTCATCAGGTAAAATTTTATATAACATCCCAAATAAAAATTTTAGAATTATGGACCAACGTCTAACTTGTTAAACTGTTTATTCGGGCTGTTAGGCCGTTGTCTTCTGAGATTAGTTCTCTACGTTTCGCCAACACTAGAGCTTGGCATCCTCTGGAGATGTTACTGCTTCGCTTGTAAGCTTCCGTTTCAGCTTACAAGCGAAGCAGTAACATCTCCAGAGGATGCCGACCCCTAGTGTTGGCGAAACGTAGAGAACTAATCTCAGAAGACAACGGCCTAACAGCCCGAACAAACAGTTTAACAAGTTATTAACCAACCTTTGAGAAGACCTTGAGATATCCAAAGAAATGAAACTGTACCCTGATTATTGCTTAAACACACAAATCAATCTCAATTGCAATTATAAACCTCTTTTTAAATTATTGTGGATTGTGGGAGACCTTACAGGAAGAATAGTGGCCTCATGCAATCATAATAAAATTTATTCTTCTTTTTTAAATTCCATTACTAATTTCCAATAATTATTTTTAATCAATTATTTGACAAGTTATTCTTCATTGAAACAAGAAAAATTTTCAACATTTACTTAAAATTCTTACAATTCCAATCTAGTTTCTTTTTTGTATTTAAATAATAGTTTTTGGGGATAACTTATCGATTGAACCTAGTTTGACCTTCAGTCAATTTTTAACATATTATTCATTATGATTCCATGCAATTTTATACAGTTAATGAATGATAAATTTCTTCTTTTATTATGAATTTCAATTTATTAATTTTTTGATAATTTATAAATCTGAATTTTCTAATGACATTATGTCAATTGCCACCTTTGAGAAATCATTTAAAAGGCTAGCATTCGATTATCCTCACACGATCTTTTTTTTTTATTAAATTTGTAAATTTACAATCTGCTATTAGTAAACGTGAGTATTGCAAATACATGAGAGGAGAAATTATCCACTGATACCACTCCCAATACTAACACTAACAAATTAAATTAATGTAGGATTATAATTTGAAACTAAAATTAAAATGAAAATTAAAATTTAAAATTGAAATTAGTGAATAAAGTCTGTTGGGCACTGTCTCTTCAATCTTCGTCTGACTTCTGATTGGAGCTGTAGTTGTCTTTCTTCCTCGTTGGGGTAGGCTGGCAGGTGTACGGTTGCCTAGGCTGTTGGCATTCCATTGTGCAATTCGTAGTGACTTAAGTTCCATTACTGGATTTATTTATTAATGTGGAAAGCATGTTTAAGATCACGCTATTTTGATTTATTAGTTGTGAAAACATAGCTTTGAATTCGTTAAGGAAACTCTTCATCATCTCTCTAATGTCACTATTTGTATTACTTACATGTGTTCCACTTGTTATTTGAGCGTACGTTGCATGATTATGGTTGTATGAGTTCGTATTATTATGAACATTATTTACATTTGTTCCACCTGTTGCTTGTGTGATTTTGATTGCTTAAGTGCGGATTATTCTGTATTGTATTTCTGTTATATTGCAGTTGATTGTTTGCTGGAGTGTGCGATGATACTCCTCTTGCTCTGCGTACTAAATGCCGATGTTTTTCTATTTTACTTTTTATTATATTAATGGGCACTGTATGCTGTAGATTACGAATTAAAACTGTGTATGCTTTATCCTCTTTCAGTTGGTACGTATGATGCACAATTTTTTTGCTGCTTAAATGTCTTACTTACCAGTTTTCGGTATGTTTCAGAGTCCCGGGAATTTATTCTTGTTGTGTTGTTTTTGCTGTACAATAGTATGTCACTGTTTTTGTTACTTCCGATAGGTTATTAACTATTTTATTGTATTCAGTAACACCATATATAAAAATTGGTGGGGGTTTAGAGGTTGCTGGAGTTTCGTTGGTATTTTCTGTACTATTATTGTTGTCGTTTTCATTTTCATTTTGTAGAATCTGAAATTTATTACTGGTTACTACCGTGTCTTCGTTTTCTGTTGGTATAGGAGGATTAATTTTACGTTTTTTGTTACTATGTTGTACAGTTTGCCATTCGTGGACTTCCGATGACTTAATGTCGCTGATTTCCCCTGAAGATTCTTTACTTTGTAATGTATGTGTCGTCTCAATAGAATCAGAAGCTTTATTTTGAGGTGTAGATAATGTTTGATTTATTTTAGGATTGTATTGACAGTTTGAGGAAGACTGTGATAGTACTTGGTTAAGAACATAATATATTGTTGTTGGTGGGTTGTTTAAAATTTGTGCTGAATTTGGTTGTAAATTTTGTGGAAAAAGGACATTTGGGCAATCTGATTGAACTTTCTGTTGCTGATATTGAGTATTTATAGGTTGATCATTAACAATAGCAGTATAAAAGGGAACACTCACCGATAAATCTGGTGGAGCACTCATTTTAATTATTAAAACTCTTCATTCGATCTGCTGTTTCAACTCCAACAAATGGTCGCGTTCTGACACCCGTACCATAACCAAATTGTTTTAATATATTTTTTGTGGAGTCCAGTGTATAGCCTTTTTTGGGTTTTTTCAATGAAACATTTTAAACGTTAAACTAGCTTAAAAAGAAAATTTCTGTATTTTTGTACCAAATGAGATCTCTCCTAGTAGGGATACTTCAAAAACTTGACGCAAGTGAAATATTGTAAACTTTAAATTAGTTCGGTAAGATAGTTTCGAAACAAATTCAGATTTCTGCTTTAATCTGGAGCCTTCTAAAAATTGCAAGGCATAGCCAGACGTTGATAAAGATGTTAATAGAGACATGGGGAATCTAAAATTTGCATTCCACGACATGTCTCGTCAACTAAGCAGAAATCCTTAACGAATTTGTTTCTTGTACTCATACAGAGTAGATCCGAATAAAATGAAAAAGACAGAAAAGATTTGATTTCACGTTCAAAGCGATGAGACTTATTAAGTCGAAATACGTATCAACAGATACATAGACGCTTTGAACGTGAAATCAAATCTTTTCTGTCTTTTTCATTTTATTCGGATCTACTCTGTATGAGTACAAGAAACAAATTCGTTAAGGATTTCTGCTTAGTTGACGAGACATGTCGTGGAATGCAAATTTTAGATTCCCCATGTCTCTATTAACATCTTTATCAACGTCTGGCTATGCCTTGCAATTTTTAGAAGGCTCCAGATTAAAGCAGAAATCTGAATTTGTTTCGAAACTATCTTACCGATTTTTCTATCAGATGTCGCTATTGCGTCCATAACGAAGCCATTTTATTGTTGCTTCCTAATAATACAGAGAAGATTATTTTTTACGTTAAGAACGGCTATGAATAACTGTTCTGATGAGACTTATTAAGTTGAAATACATATCAACAGATATATAGACGCTTTGAACCTGAAATCAAATCTTTTCTGTCTTTTTCATTTTATTCGGATCTACTCTGTATGAGTACAAGAAACAAATTCATTAAGTATTTCTGCTTAGTTGACGAGACATGTCGTGGAATGCAAATTTTAGATTCCCCATGTCTCTATTAACATCTTTATCAACGTCTGGCTATGCCTTGCAATTTTTAGAAGGCTCCAGATTAAAGCAGAAATCTGAATTTGTTTCGAAACTATCTTACCGATTTTTCTATCAGATGTCGCTATTGTGTCCATAACGAAGCCATTTTATTGTTGCTTCCTAATAAGACAGATAAGATTATTTTTCACGTTAAGAACGGCTATGAATAACTGTGCTGATGAGACTTATTAAGTCGAAATACGTATCAATAGATACATAGACGCTTTGAACGTAAAATCAAATCTTTTCTGTCTTTTTCATTTTAAATTAGTTATTTATACATATCATTTTTTTATTGCAGCCTAGCTCTGAAGATGGCTTTGATTAATTAGATTAATTTAGAACAAAAATGGAATTTTATCTTTTAACTTCTCCATTTTTTATAATTCAGTTGATTTTTAAGCAATACAAATTATATTTAATATACATCTCCCAATTTAATTGGTATTCTAATGATTACTACTACAAACTAATAAGTGCTTTCTGTATTGATTTTTTTCGACGAGAATAATTATTACAGCTTAAGGTAAACAGGGTACTTGAAAATAAGAAAAAGGCCGAACACTACTTGGAATTTGATGTACATACTTGTAAGGATTTCTCATTCTGTATTACCTTCAATTACGTCATTCCGTCATTTTTACAACTAGTTTTGTAAACACTGAACCTAAACATTATGTTTTTATTTTTTTGATTAATATTACGCCATTATTTCTCTTATTTGTCAAAAATAAAAGGGTAAACTTGAATTTCTAGATATTTTTAAGATATTTCCCAATGAACTAGATATTAATGTTTTACAGATAACGACATTGTTTTGTTGACCATAGGAATTAAGATTTATTGCAATCCCATCTCTAATATATATTTATATATTAGAGATGGGATTGCATCTCTAATATCAGTATATTTATTATAATGCTCTTAAACTTATTTTTGATT
The DNA here is from genome assembly GCF_040954645.1 of Diabrotica undecimpunctata. Lineage (NCBI taxonomy): Eukaryota > Metazoa > Arthropoda > Insecta > Coleoptera > Chrysomelidae > Diabrotica > Diabrotica undecimpunctata. The sequence continues at coordinate 142,434,579 of NC_092803.1, forward strand.
ATTTTTTAGCCCTAATAGCAATACAAATAAAATAAGTAATATGCTTTATTGTCACTGAAAATTGTACAAAGTTTATAACAATAAGACAAGAAAGAAGAAAAAAAATCAAAATAAGAATCGTTTGTACTTTTAAATAAAAAAAAACAGTAAAATTCGTCCAAACAAACATAACAAATACTGCCTAATTAAGAACCTACAAACTTCGTAAAATGTACCTAACAAAAAATAAAAATTAGGAAAGCAGATTAATAATCCACCTCCTTGTGCTAAAAGTAACCAAATCTGTCATATAAATTTCTCATATTTTAGAGTGGGGCTGGTGTAATGGTTGCACAGAAATGAAGTATTTTTGCCCTTAATATCACTAGGTTTGTGGCCCTTTTAAACTGATGCCTATAAATGTTTAAACTGTTTAAAAAAAAATCGTTATGCGCTAAGCCACAGAATCTAGCGGGCAATTTAATTGTTCCACGTGTACTTATCAGTCGATCAGGAAACGTTTGACTGAGGAAATCAAAAGTTGCTTTAGAGTTGTGAGCCGAACACCCATCCTGTTGGAAATAAACCTCCTGAAAATTACCGGGAAGGCGTCGAACTGCCGGAATGATCTCATTCTGTAAAAGTTGTAAATATTTGGACCCGTCTCCATCGATAAAAAATGGACCGACAGTATGGTCGCCTAACATCCCAGTCCAAACATTTAACTTTTGCAAATGCTGCGTTCTCACTGCAACAATGAGGTGCTTATTTTTCCGAGAATAATACCTTGCAACGGATGGATTGTGTTTTTTATGTAATGAAAATGAAGAATCATCAGAAAATAAAATATTTTTAAAAAGTGTACATTTTCATTCTGTTTATCTAACATAATTTCACAAAACTCCATCCGCCTAAAGTTATCGTTCGGAAACAGTTCTTGTGTTGGTTGTATCTTAAAAGAGTAATACCCATTCCTTTTGAGAACTCGCTGGACAGTTCGAGCATTCACGTTAACTTTCCTAGCAATTTGTACACTATTGCCGGGTTCACTAGCTTCCACAAAAGCACAAATATCAATATCCCTGTTTTGACGCTCCTCATCGACAGGTCTATCACGTAGTTCATTACCTTCATGACACTTTTTACAACTGTTTACACATTCCAAAGTTTGAAAATGTTTAATAGTATTTTTAACTCTTGTAACACTTGGTGGGAGCCTATTTTCGAAGGCAACAATAAATTAGTCAATTACTTCGCGTATCTAATGACCCTGAAAGTACCATGTTACAAGTTGCACTTTTTCTTGGACGGTATACAACGTAATAGGCATTTTATTAATTATTTGTTTATTCTTTCAGAACTTTGATTGAAATTTTTAATGTGAATGTGACAATTACGACAATTCGTAGTTACTGTGAAATGAATATAGGGGTAGAAACGTGTTACATGTCACAGCGATTGCCATTGTATGGTCAATAAAACAATGTCGTGATTTTTATAACAGATATATGTATACCTACGGTGATCATTACTTGCACCCATACCTCAAAAGAATCTGTATAAATGGTTAACCATTAGAAAAAGTAAAAACATACGTCTACCTTGGTACAAACGTCAATGAAAATTGGGACCATTGCCTAGAAATCATATGTAGGATAGAAAAAGCAAGATCTGCATTTTTAAAAATGGCGAAGCTATTCATATACCAGGATTTATCAGTGCTCATGAAAATCAGGTTACTATAATGTTATATCTTTCCTATACTGTTGTACTGAGTTGAATCGTGGACTCACAGACGCTACTTGCAACAAAATTGAGGCGTTCGAAATGTAGCTTTATCGTCGAATCCTGAAGATATCCTATATTGACCACATTACTAACCAGGACATTTCACTTTGAATTACAAAAAGTAAAAGAGTTGTTAACCACAATAAAAACAGCCAAAATCGAATATCATGGGGAACAGCGAAAGATATGGTTGCTACAATTAATTCTATAAGGAAAAATAGGACTAGGGAAGTGAAGGAATTACTGGCTTAAAAATCTACGTTCGTGGTTCAACACAACAACCACAAATATTTTCAGAGCAGCAGTTTGCAAAATACAGATTATCATGATGGTCTCCAACATCCGAAACGGATAGGCACTACAAGAAGAAGAATATGCCTTGAATATACTCAAAAAAGTTCTCAAGAATATCTTGGTTTATCCTGGAAGTTAAGATATACTCCACATCGTATTTGTTCTTTAAATATTCGAACATTTGCGGCATTGATCCACTTGTTAGTAAAATTTCTTTTTAAAAGGGAATAATTTTTTGTGAATGTTTTCTTCCATACACTGAATAAATACCATGATTTGATCCAGTAGGTCTTATACCGAAAGCATTCTTTCTCGGACAGTTTTGAGTGAATTTTGAATGTAAATTAAATAAATCTACTTCTTCCGAAAAACTATTTTTCTGTATAGGGCCACTCTCTCTACAATATTTTATGGCTTTTGGCACTGAGTTAGATAAAACTTGCACTGCTGGACGTATCAGTTATTACATGGATCCTCTTATATTTAAATGGGTCAATTTATGGGCGTAGGTTAATTCTGAGAAAGATATGTTAAGAAGCGTTTCAAAATAATCAATGTTAATTATTTTATTATCAATAATTAATCCATGGTATATTAAGTGATTTCTTACGAGTTTTATCAAATGAGGAATATCAGCTGAAACACAAATTTGTAAGTTTTATCGCACGGATGAATGACAAAGCAACTTTTACTGTGTCCTACCTTCAGCTTAGTTCACAACGAACTATTTCCAGGCTTCATATCACTTGCAATGGAAACCACATAAATCAAGTGAATCACTGCATGACCTAGAATTGTCAATTTTGAAATACGTTTAGGTCATGTCCTCGGTAGTATATAAGTCAGTATCCCCGCCTGTCACGCGGGAGACCGGGGTTCGATTCCCAGTGAGGGGGACTTTTTTATTAATATCATTACATGGTAAATTAAACATATGCGTAAGTAGAAAAGTTACGTATATTATTGTCATTTTTAAATAATTAGGAATATTGCATTTTAATTTGTTTTGTATTATTATATTGAATTATGTTGCAGTGTATTGTATTGTATTTTTATAATAATAAGAAAATAAACAATGAATTTTACTGCAGAGTATGTGTAAAAAAATTCTGCATTCAACTCCTTTCATACATATATGAAAATAAAAATATACATTTTCATCAAAATATTGATTCAATCCTTCATTTACTATACTCCTATTACAGGTCAAATGTTGTTTATTAATTGTTAGTAAGTAGTTATTAATTATGTTTTCTCTTTCTGCTATGTCTTACCTATAGCATTACATATGTAATAATTGTACAGATTGACTCCCAAATAAATTTGTAACGGCGAATGCGTATATAGAAGTGTAACTTCTACCGGCAGTCCCACTGGACTGCCACACCCGTTTTTTCAACTTTATCCATTTGATTTGACACATAAACTTCATCGAATGTCAAAACACATATCCGATCAAAAATATTGAAATCGGATGACTTTTTTTATTAGTGTAATAACACTTGATAAAATCGCCTGGTTGAAGTTAAATTAAAATTGCTAATGCATTTTCTTAACGTCGACAGAGCTGGCAATAGATAATTATTTGCTCTTAAATATCGGTAAGCTTTTGGGCTTACACTTTGCAATATAATGTCTGAAGCGATATCTCCTGCCGACCAACTCTGTATTGTCAAGGTATTTGTTTTGTGATTCCAAGAACCCTACTTTTTATCTGACTTTAAATAGTTCAGCCTGGTGTCTTCTGGAAATAAAATAAGTCTCTTACTTCAAAGCTATTAATAAAATCATTAAGAAATACTAATTATATTAACATTCTGTAATATTGTAACACTTATTTAATATTTGGTAATGTTGAAATTAATTTTTCATCATAATATATGTTAGTGTGACTCCGCAGTAATCGTTTCATTGTTATATGCTAATGTACAACTTGAAATGCATCTCTTCAATATACAGCTCTTCTCTACGTCTTCTTTTTGTGATTCTCAGTGTTCTTTCATCAGATTTTCACTTCTGGTCAGTATTTGATGAACCTCCAGGTAAGTTTAAAGTAGGTATTGCATCAGCCTTTAAATGACTAGCATTCTGTGGGGAGTAATTTAAAAACCTTCGTTTCAGAGGAATTTCAACATACCTCTCTTCAAAATATATTGAGCAAATTATTGCTGAAGTTAAGGTTGGTGCTCAACTATAAGTTAAGGTTGCTAACTTATAAGTATGCATTTTAGTTTATTCCAAACTTACCATTTTTTAAATAAATCTGATATTCTCTATGACAAGCGATTATCCATTATTTAGCCAAATTTTCATTCTTTGGAAAGCTGAAGTATTTCATTTTTGTATCTTTTGTACTTTGATTAGAGTGTTTGTACTTACCTACGGTACAATTTAGCATTGTAAATTTACTCCAGACCCACGTAATACCAAAAACAATATGGATAATAAATTCAGTATCCAACACGTTCAATAATAATGATTAACAATAATAAAATATTCTCTCCGCTCCGTAAAAATATCATATAAACAATGCATCCGCATTGTCAAATCCGCAAGTCAAATGGCAAGTTTTATTCCTCGAACCTGAAGTCATGTGCAAAACGGACCAAATTAGGTGTCAATAGTGGCATACCGTGTCTGTATATATGCTAATGACGTATAAGTAGACCCCGCATCTTTTTGTACTTGATATATAATCGGGTGTCATAAAGACCTGCTCAAACGTAGGTGTTTACTACAACACTATACACGCCTGACTAACCTCTGATTTGGTTATCTCTGGGCCTACATCTCCCGTTTGGCTATCTACATATGTACTAGCTTCTCTCTGGTCATGAAATAATTCCTCGATGTACTCTTTCCATCGTCGTAGTTTTTGTTCTGTCTCCAATATAATATTTCCATTTTTGTCGAGCAATATATTCGAGGTTCTTCTACTTCCTACTCCGGCTCGTTCTTTGACTTTTTTATGTAGATTAAAGTTGTCATATCTGTTTTGCAGTTCTTCTATTTCTTTACATTTTTCAGAGAAGTAGGTTGCTTTAGCCTCCCTAATTTTTATTCTTATTTGGTTTTGAAGCTGTTTATAGCGGATCGTATTGATGGTTTTGTTCTTTTTTCTTTTCATTCATCAACTCTAGAATTTCCTCGGTCATCCACAAAATTAATATTGTAGAGTATGTTTTGAGAAAAGGGGTTTTTGCTAATTTAAATGGGTGGTAGAAAATCGAGGTCACCTTTCATAAGGCATAAAAAAATAACCATCGAGCCATTATTATTCCTAGGAATTCCTTGAAAAGTTGTTTCTCCTTCTAATTTTTATGAAATTTTACACACTTATTGAGACGGTAATAGTAATATTTAATTTTTTGCTGTGACCATTCTCTGTAAAATTTCAGCTTTTAAATAAGTTTTCTAGTGATGAATACATATTACCATATATTACTTTTAGATGGTACGGAGTAAAAGGGAAAAACATTTACAGTCCTTTTATTACAAAATGTTAAATGAAACGGTGTACTGGGGAAGAACCATCATAGTCTGGGCGCTGCGAGGGAATAACCGTCAGGGTCCGAATGCGCCCCCTTTCAGTCTCAACAGGTCGGGTCTCGGGTGCAGCATTTCTGTGATTATCTTTCTTAGTTTAGCGACTTCGTTGGTATGTTCTAGTTTGCTAGTTGATTCTATTTGAACAATAGTAAAGTAGTGAGTACATACTGATTAAAATGGAAAGTAAAGGTAGCGATTGTAATTATGTATATGTGGGGACTGCTTAAAAAAGAAGAAAAACAGGTCGTGTTCGTGACGTTATGAAATTTCTGAGAGTCACCAGTTATGAGGTAGGGCCAGATTGCAAGTGCAGCCACCGTTTTTGTTGTTTTGGGAACGTCAATCAAGCCGAAAGGCTACGCATTTTGACTCAATTCAATAAACTTGCTAACTACGACGATTAGAATCGGTATTTAAGTGGTCTGATAACCGTTCTCCCAGATATGCGTCGACAAATTCGAGTGGGTGCAGAGACACCTAATCTTGCTTGTTATTCATATCGTATTAAGAGTCTCCCTGATAGAGACTTTTGTGATGTGCAAGTATGTTTCAAACCATTCTTATCCATTTATGGAATTTCTGCTTTCCGAGTGCAAAGAATTCGAGAATCACTGGTCTCGACTGGCACTGTATCATTAGACGCTAGAGGAAAATACGGAAATAGGCCCCCCAAATTTCTGAAGATACTATCGTTAAAGAGACAGAATATATTGGTTCCTTGAAATGAAAAAAATCTCATTACTCTCGGAAAAAAAAAGTAAGAAAACTTATCTCTCTAAAGAACTCAACATAACTAAGTTAGATACTATGACATAATCGGTAGCAAAAAAGGGGGCTGATGATGTGTGTTCGATGATTCATCACTTTGTGTATAACTTACTTTCATCTCAGGTTCAAAATTCGATAATATTTTGCGACTTTTGTGGACGGCAAAATAAAAATTACACCGTTTTTCGGTTCCTGCTTATCTAGTTCAGACAGAAGGACGGTTTGAGTTTGTGAAAGTAATTTTTCCCATCAGAGAACATTACTATCTAGAGTGCGATCGGGACATAAGTTTAATTAATGACAAGGCTTGTACGGAAATTCCGAATGATTGGAGATAAGTCCTCTGCAACAGCAAAGTGAAACCGAAACAGTTCCAAGTGGTGGACTGTGGGAAAGATATCAAATTTCTGAATTGGACTAAGCATTTCTCCAACAAGTATTCCGAGAAATGCTCAATGCATACGAGACCTATTCGAGTATTGGAAATCAGGAAAACTAGCTCTCAATTTATCTTTTACAAGAAAACCTATTCTGGGATATTTGCAAGCTCGCTGTTTGAATGCAAAGTTAAACGAAACTCGAAAATAAATTTAAGGAAAGCTCATAATATCACTACTCCAGAAGTGACTAGCTACAATCATTCCGAAGTTTTGTACAACGGCCACTTCCGGTCAACGCTGCTAAGTTACAAGATCTTCTCCACTTAACCAAATATTTGGAAAACGTAAACTCTAGAAAGTTCTACACTGATTTACAAGGTACTGAACAGGAGGAAGTTCGGAGGAAGAAACATTTTATGACGCAGAAGCTGGAAGGTACTGGGGAAGAACGTTCATGATCCATGCCGGCACACTCAATTTTTTGTATGATGTTTCGCAAATTAAATATCTTTTTTGCCTTCTCTTGATTTTTCCTCTGTAAACATGTCAACGTACCACTGAAAAACTTTACTAGTTATACTGTTGAGTTAAAACAATTTGTTTTAATTTGAAACATTAAATTTCGATTTCCATAAAAACTGTTTTTGTGGACTCTGGACTTGTGGAGATTGTTTTCCCCCCGACTCCTCTTATATGATAAGAAAATAGCTATTTGTAAAATTTAAATTAGAGATTTGTTTGGTTCTTCAAAAGCAGTCAAAATACAATATTTTCATGTTTTGTTAAGTTAATAAAATGCCAAAATAATTTTTCCAATAATGTAATTCTGTCTTTTATGGCAAATAATACTAAATTAGCTTGGCAGTCATGTTTTTTTTTTATAATTTTATAGTTTTTTAATGTTATGTACTCTAATTATGAATAAAAAATGTGACAATAAAATTAAATGTTACGCTCGATTAACTTTTAACGTTTTTGCAAAAATTTATATTAGTACTTATAAAAATTATACTTTTTAATGGAAATATTGTAATAAATATAATTTTAATGAGTTATATTAATGATATGAATTTAATATAAATTTTTTAAACAATTCACTAAAATAAGTCAATTTTAGCATGAAATTGAATTTTCTTTTCCCCTTTCTTATTCCATTTCCCTTCTAGGACCTTGGGTATTTTTTATTAATATATACCTACCTGTCCGTTATTTAAGATATTGCTTCACTCCTTTTACGCAAATAGCTAATACCAGTCATTTATCTCGATCAATTCTCAACACCTCCAAAATTCTAGATATCTCCACTGTATCTACGAGTTGGGCAGTCCATCATAATGTGATGACTCTATTTTCTGAGCGGCCCCATCGCTACAGAGAATCAGTACATTTGGTATACCCCGTGGGTATCATGTTCATTTTTGTCCCAATGGGGCAACTGACTTAATTCTTTCAGCAAAAAGCATAGTTATTTTTTGGACATAAAATACGTTTGGTGTTGTTTGGTGTATTTTGCATTTTAAGTGAAATAATAATATATTTTGCTGGCTTTATTTTGATCAAACCAAATCGTTTAGAAGGAGGTTTGGTAGAATAGCATTTAGGAATAGGTCTAAAAAGCAAACAATAATACAAATAGATGAACAACGGAAATAATAAAAACGGAGAAAAAAGACACAAACCAGAACACGATAGCTCGATTGAAGAGAACAAAGACGAGCAACATTAAAGTAAGAAAGCTCCAGACACGTGCATAAAATAATTAAGAACAATATCTTAAGCAAACCAAATTAGAAACAGAAAATTAAAAAAAAAGAACGAAAATGGGTAAAAAAATGAAGAACTTAAAAAAACAATGTCAAAAATGTTGGCAAAATATGATATTTATGTTGGACATAAAACGTTAACAACATCTGAAAAATATTTTTCAAAACTTAAACCCAAGCTTAATAAAAATTTTCAATCAAATGTTATTGATAAAATAAATTCTTAAGAATATAATTCAACATATATTGGACAAACACACCAATACCTGCGTAGAAGGGTTGTTGCACACAAACATAGTGTACAAACCAACAGATTAAACACAACAGACCTAGCCAAATATTCTCTAGAAAATAGCCATTCCTTTGATTTTGAAAATGTACAGATTTTAAAAAAAGAACAAAATTACAACAAAAGATGTATATTGAAAATGACCTCTCTAATGTGTATCATAATTTAATAAATTGAGTTGTTTTCTAATATATATATATATATATATATATATATATATATATATATATATATATATATATATATATATATATATATATATATATTATAATCGCACTGCCATTAACCTCAATTAAGTAAGTATATAAACAACAAACTATTATTAAATTGTATTTTACCATGTTTTAAATAATTGTAGCTCTCATCTGATGATGCCAATGAAAATTGGCGAAATATAATGAATTGTTAAACAGAGTACACTTGGCTTTTAATCAGCTGTATACTCAATTAACTTCAACCCCCGTTTTTCATCTACCAGTTCAGCTGTTATTTTAGAGGATATATATATATATATATATATATATATATATATATATATATATATATATATATATATATATAGATGAAGCGGTGTCGGCGACGGAAACTAAGATACAAAGATAAATCAGAGACATAACTTAACAAGAAAGAAATTGAACAATTAAAAATGCTCCAAAAACCAGAAAAATAAGAATAATGGATGAAAAGGACATAGAAAATGGAAACAAAGAGGAAAATGAGTCAAGGTATCTAATAACAAAAAACATTGAAATATGGAACGTGAGGGCGCTGTTCGAAAAATCAAAAATTAAAGAGCTAGCGACACAGTTAAAAAAATACAATATAGATATTGCAGGAATGTCGGAAACGAGATGGGAGGGACATGGAAAAATCGAAAAGGAAAATTATAGAATATGGTATGCGAGCAAAGAACAACAGGGATATGGAGAAACGACTTTTAGGGTGATAGGGGAAATGAGACATAGAATTATGAAATTTAAACCCATTAGTGAAAAAATATCATACATAAGACTAAACAGCAAGCCGAATAAGTTGTCCATAATAAATGTCTATGCACCCACAGAAATGAATGTGGCTGCCAGGCATTTGTCGGTACTGATTATAAAGAACGCCATGACTCAGTAGGAAAGATTATCCACCAAGAACTAGCTGACAAACTGGGACTTCTCCAAATCGACCATCTTCCATATTCTCAATACGTCCCTGTCAGAATGCTTGAAAATGACAACTACAAGCTATACTGGGACCGCACTGTGCTTACAGACCAACCAGTGGCGCATAATAGACCGGATCTCATACTAGTTATTAAAATTACTAGTCAAACAACACTTATTGATGTGGCGATACCCATCACCAATAATTTACGTGTGAAATATAACGAAAAGATCGCCAAGTACAGAGCTTTAAAAATACAAATCAGAAGACAATGGACAATGGAAAGTACCCAGACAGTACCTATTATTTTATCTACTACTGGTGTTATTCCCAAAAACCTCCCAGAGAACATAAAACAGCTGGGTCTAAATGAACATCTCTATAAGACCATGCAGAAAGCTGGACTCCTCGCGACGTCCAGATGTGTACGAAAATTTTTGGGGGATACTTCAATATGCCAAGTCACCTAGGGCTCGATAACACGGAAAGAGTCCCACCAGAGCTCAATCCTTTTGATACCGTAGGTATCTGGGATGAGTGAATTTTCCCCATAGAGGGAGTGTGAGCCGTATGGCTAAATCTGGATAATAATAATAATAACGGGGAACAACAAGTAGAAAATCATTAAAAAAGTTGATTAAATAATGCTAAGCACTGCAAGACACTCGTAATATGATCCAGAAAATAACACAGCTCAACAGTGCCTGGATACATTAAAACAAAAATTCTCCGTTTATTCAGGACGACTAAGGAGGTACAAAGTTAGTAACAGCCGGAAATGTGACAATGCGCTTTTTGAGCATGCCGAGAAGGCGTTCATTCGGAAACTCAATCCCACTGTCAAAAGTGCCAATAAAGCATACCCAAGCCAAGAAGAAATTCAGGAGTTTCGGGAAAATTAACTTTCCACACCAGCTGCTCTTAACACCAATGCTGGATGGATAGAAGATACGGCGCACAGCTGTCAACACTACCTTACAACTATCTATGAACCCTTCACCACAGAAGATGTCTCAAATATCATCAAAGACCTTCATAACTGGAAATCTCCTGGACCAGACGGAGTTCAAAACTTCTGGCTTAAGAAGTGCTGGAGTGCTCATGAGTGCTTGTCAACACTAATTAATCGTGTTATTTCTAATCCGTAGGAAATACCATCATTCCTAACTCAGGGAACAATATTTAATACCGAAGGATCAAAATAATACCCAAGATCCAGCCAAGTGCCGGCCAATTACGTGTCTTCCAACTCTGTACAAATTGGTCACATCCTGTGTAGCCCACCGTATCTACCAACACTGCGCACTAAACAATATCATAGAACCTCAACAGAAAGGATGCGCTAAGGGTTCCATGGGTTGCAAAGGACAACTTATTATCGACTCATCATTTCTAACCAGGCATACACCAAAAAAAAGGAACCTCTTCACTGTCTTTATTGACTATAAGAAAGCCTCTGACTCAGTGCCGCATGAATGGCTGGTAGATATATTAAGAATATATAAAGTCGATGATAATATAGTGGCCTTTTTAAGACATATAATGACAGATTGGAAGACTAAAATTCACCTCCAAATACCTGGTGAAAGCAATATCGAAACGGAAAATATCGCAATTAACCGCCTTCTATTTCAAGGAGACTCGCTGAGTCCATTGTGGTTCTGTCTAGCGATGAACTTATTATCCCAGCTATTGAACTCCACTGACTCAGGATTTAGCATTAAAAACAACAATACCGTAGTGGCGAAGCTTAATCATCTGTTGTATATGGATGATTTGAAACTAATAGCTTCCACTCGAAATCACTTAGATCAAATGCTAAAAACTGTAGAAATGTTTTCAAATGATATCAGTATGCACTTTGGGTTAGACAAATGTCATGTAGTAAATATAGTCAAGGGAAAGGTTCAGCCCGGATGATTCGATATGCAAAATGGCCAAAACATCGAGGCTATGGGCGAAAATGACATGTATAATTATCTAGGAGTAAAACAAGCGCGGAAAATTGACCATAAACAAATGAAAATCGAATTAACATCAGAGTTCATACGAAGAGTAAAACAGCTACTCCGCTCACATCTTAATAGTAAAAATTTGTTTAAGGCATTAAACACCTACGCATTTTCCGGGCTTAGCTACTCATTTGGGATTATTAAGTGGACTAAAACGGATATAGAAACCCTTCAGCGATAAGTACGAACACACCTCACAAAGGAACAAAAACACCATCCTCGAAGTGCAGTAGAAAGAACGACATTACCGCGGTATTTAGGAGGACGAGAACTTATTGATATAAGCGAGCAATTAGAAAAACAGATTACTAATTTACGAACTTATTTTCAGGTGCAAGCGGAGACATCTACCCTTCATCGCGCGATTTGTGCAGTAGATGACACAACACCGATCAAATTGAGGGAACAAGAAATCCATAAACCATCTTACTAAGAACGAAAAAATGCGCATCTGGATGGGTAAACCTCTGCACGGGCGATATCCGAATGAAGTCAGTCAAGACTATGTCGACAATGTAGCGTCGAATTATTGGCTGACATCAAGAAAGATGTTTCCTGAAACAGAAGGTTCATTACTCGCCATTCAGGATCAGGTTGTACCAACCAAAAATTACCTGAAATATATCGTCAAAGACCCTCAGGTCCAAAACGACAAATGCCGATATGGATGTCAAGCCCAAGAAACTATCCAACATCTTACCGGGAGCTGCCTAGCATTTGCTGCAACTGAATATAAGGAACAGCATGGCTCAGTAGGGAAGATCCTCCATCAAGAGATAGCTTTTAATCTGGGACTTCTACAAACAAACCATCTCTCTTATTATCGATACGTTCCTGAGAGTATGCTTGAGAATGACAACTACAAGCTACACTGGGAACGCACTGTGCTCACAGACCAAACTGTAGCACATAATAGACCAGATCTCGTGCTAGTTAATAAACTAACAAGACAAACAACATTAATTGATGTGGCGATACCTAACAACAACAATCTGCGTGTTAAATATAACGAAAAGATCGCCAAGTACAGAGATCTGGAAATACAAATAAGAAGACAATGAAGAATGGAAAGCACCCAGACGATACCTATTATTCTTTCTACCACTGGAGTCATCCCGAAGAACCTCCTCGAAAACATAAAAAAGCTGGGTCTAAATGAACATCTTTATAAGATCATGCAGAAAGCTGTACTACTTTCGACGTCCAGATGCGTGTGAAAATTTTTGGGAGATACTCCAACATACCAAGTCACCTAGGGCTCGATAACACGGAAAGAGTCTCAATAAAGCTCAATTCTTTTGATACCGTAGGTATCTGGGATGAGTGAATTTTCGCCTTAGAGGGAGTGTGAGCCGTATGGCTAAATCTGGATAATAATAATAATACTAACTTGCTACACTTACGTATAAAATACGGTGGGGAGGCACTATACAGAAATATTTATAAACTTATTTAGATTATATGGAGTAAGGAAAAAACGCCCAAAGAATAAAAGAAGGGAATTATAGTGACCATCCCAAAACAAGGAAACCATAGAATATGTAAAAACTACCAAGCAATTAATTTACTGAATGTAACATATAAAGCTATACACAAGCTAAAACAAGTGATAGAGAAAACATACGAGTGTGACGGAAAAATACATATACTTTTCCTAAACTTTAAACAGGCGTTTGACAAGATAAACAGAAGAAAAATAATTTGAGACTTACAAGAGAGTAAAGTACCAAATAAAATTATAATAATAATAGAAATGATAACGCGAGATTGGGAAAGCAAGAAGTATAAAGAAGGATGCAGTACAAATAATAGAGTATATGGACGAAGAGGTGGAAACGTTCAAATATTTGGAAGTATTAGTCAACAGAAGATGTGAAAGTGTAGATATGAAAAAAAGAATTCAAGCGGAAAATACAGCGTTTTATAGAAGTAAAAAAATATTTAGAGATAAAAACATAAATCGAAACACAAAAAATGAAAATCTACAACACGACCATAAGACCAATAGTAGTATATTATGCCGCAGAGACATTTACATTAACAGCAAGAGAAAAAGAGCAGCTGAAAGTTTTTTGAGAGGAAGAACATGAGAAAAATAACGGGACCAAAGGAGGAAAACAAATAAGATGCAGCAGTAGAGGATGCAGCAGACAATAAATGAATCACGAAATATAAAATGGATGGGTCAAGGGAACATAGTTAGAGCAATAACTATGTTGGCAACTGTCTTGTCATCCGTTATTCTTATTTCTCATAGCTATCACCTATTTTTGAAGGGTTTGGACAGTGAGTCGCCTGGACATTATTTGTTAGCAGTTACGTGTAATGTGCGAGATATCTCGATAAGTCGACGGACGATTGATTATATTTGACATCTTGTTCTCTCTTGTGCTCTCTTTCGAAGATAATAAAAACCGCATCTTCAAAGTCGAATCCACGTCTACTGAAAAAAGCCCAGAAACCAACACTATAACTTTCGAACCAACAGATATATCTTCTCTAGTCAATAATATACCACTTACATCCTCAAATAACAACTCCTCATTAGAACAACCAAGTCAACATATGACAGATACACAAACACACTATAAACGTACACACTATATTCATAATCCCAGCCGATAACATAATTGAGAAATCAACCAAAAATAGACTAACTCGTCTTATAAAAACATTTAAGGACAAAACCAAACTCTTAATGGGTGATTCTACAAAATTACCCAATCTTGACTTCTCACACAAAACAACTGATGATGATTACATCTCTGACACATATCAAAACTCACAGACATTCCAAAAATTCTCTTATTAACAAATTCATAATTATTCAATGGAACTGCGATGGATTCTATCCTCGCCTGGCACGCATACAACAAATTATTTTCAAAACCAATCCTGACTTTATTTGTTTACAAGAAACAAACTTTACAGAGACACACAACCCCCATCTAAAAAACTTTGTTAGTTATCACCATATCAGAACTACACACCGACGCGCTAGCGGAGGAACATCAATTTTCGTATCAACTGAAATTTTTTACCGTAAACTTCACCTAAACACTTCATTAGAAGCTGTTGCTATAACAGCGTGGTGTCCAGAACAAATAATAATATGTAGCTTATATATTCCTCCTAATTATACATTGACAAGCACTGAATTAGAAAACCTAAAATCTCAAATTTCTGGCCCAATTATTATGGTTAGAGATTTTAATCCACACAACACTACGTGGGGCTCCAAAAATACATATGGTAGAGATAAAATAATCAAAAATGTCATTAACAATACTGATATTAACTTATTAAATACGGGAAATAGGACATACTTTCCTATTTAGTCAGTCATTAATAGACTTAAACTTATGTGATCCCAAAATATACCCGTTACTAACTTGGCATACTCTAGACAGCTTATTCGATAGCAATCATTTTCCCATTATCATTACTAACAATTCAGTCAAATCGGAATATACAAAAACGAGATGGAAAATCTCAGATGCTAATTGGTAACTCTTCAAACTAACTGTAAAAGGATGCACAGATGTACTTAAATATCAAAATACCATAGACGAAGACATAAAACAACTAAACCATTGCACAGTTGCTTTTGCAGAGGAGTGTATCGGCAAATACAAAAATTAACCCAATAAAAAAACACGTTCCCTGGTAGAATGACTCATGCAAAACAGTAATTCAAGAAATCAAAAGAGCTTTAAACAAATTCCTAAAATCTCGCACTCTAGCTGACTTAATAAATTTAAAAAGGCTCAGAGCAAAAACAAAACGCATAACAAAAAACAAATAAACAAAATTCATGGAATCATTTTACCAGCTCTATTACCAAAGATACCCCACCGACTTAAGTATGGTTAAAAATAAAGTGAGTGAAAGGACATTACACATCATACAAAATTCCAGCTCTCACTATTCAGGACAAAATAATTAGAGATGACGAACAAATCAGTGATATGCTTTTCTTAACACTTTCTCAATAAATCAAATAATCCTACTAATCTACATAACGAAATTGATGCTACACAAAAACTAAATGATGCCATTTTTTCGACAAAAAGTTGAGCTGCAGGCCCTGGCGATATTCCCTCTATCTTTTTTAAAAACCTTCACCAAAATACATACTAGAAAATATTCCAACTGTTCAATAACATTTGGTCTTCCCAAAAATTCCCATTACTTCCAATAACATTTTCAACCAATTTCAATCAGGCTTCAGACCAAATCGATGCACTATGGCTAATCTTGTAGTTCTGCAATCAACAATTGCGACTGCGCTATCTAAAAATATAGTCATTGCAATCTCCCTTGACATCAAAAGATCTTTTGACTCTAGACCGATTTCTGTGATACTTAACAAACTAAAACAAAACAAGCTATCCGGTAATATATATTCGTTTACAAAATTTTTTTTTCACAGAGCGATCCTTTAAAGTAATTACTAGTGGCTAAACTTCCTCACAACACACAACCACAAACGGTGTCCCACAAGGGTCTGTCCTAAGCAGCACACTATTTCTCCTTAGTATTAACGATTTTAGTTTATTCATAAACAACCCTGTACCATACGAAATATATGATGATGACATAATCTTATTCTGTTATGGAAAGGTCACATCCAGCACAAATACTTTACTAACAAACACGCTAAGTAAAATAAACAACTAGGCCAGTCAATCCGGTCCTAACTTCTCCCTATCCAAATCCAAAGTTATTCATTTTACCAGAAGATAAAACACGCAATCTCCAACCATTACTCTGAATGGAAATTTTCTCCAAGTTATATACCAAATAAAGCTTCTGGGCATTATTTTCGACAAAAAACTTTCCTGGAGACTACACATTCTGAATGAATCTCCTTACATCACTAGCTTATGAGGAAAGTTGGGAAGCAGATGAGAAAACACTACTAAAAATATATCGAAAAAAAGAATAGTAACAAAAAATGTGATATGAGAAGACTAAAAGATAAGGAAACAAAAGAGACAGTCGCACGAATTCTTTCACAACAGCTAAGTAACATGGAGGAAACATATGATCCAGATGAATCAGAATATATGTGAAACTTTTAACAATATCAGAGAACATCTAATAAAAAATAAAGAGAAGCCTAAAGGAAAGAATAACAAAGCCTTAGAAGCGAAGAAACAGAAGGCTGTTCTGCAGCCCTTTTGAATGTTTCGCAGGCTTTTGGTTATGTCTTTCTTTTCTCTTAACTTTTTTCTAATTCTCCAGTAGTAACTTTCCGACTGACATTTCCTTGTGAAAGTAAAGAATCAGTGCACTAACTTATATTTAATTAAAGCTAGAGAACCTAAGCAGATCTTCCTACAAGTCAAAACATCACCACACAGTAATCTCCATAAAATAAAGACTTGGTTACAAACATGGCGAATTAAAGTAAATGAAAGCAAGTTAATACATATATAACGTTCACTAATCGAAAAACTACATGTCCAACCGCCTCATTAAGTAACCAAGTACTACAACAAAAGGATAATGTAAAATACCTGGCTAATAGGAAAAAGATCCCAACTGAATTAGTACAATAAAATTATAGTATACAAGCCAAGCCAATATGGAGCCATGTAATATATGTAACTACTGTAGGGATCTGAGTCGAGATCCAATATGGACATCCTTGAGAGATTCCAATCGAAGATGAGGCCCTAGGCAAACAGAGAACAGAGAAATGTAAATAAATGAGATGTTTAAAAAATACATTTTTTGTTTTTAGCAGAATTGTAAGAGGATTTTTCGAACTGATTTTATTTACATAGCTAGTTTTTTTTTGTAATCTGTTCTACTGAAGATCTGAACATTCTGCTATTTTAAAATTTTCATAAGCGCAAAAAATTAAATTTGCTAGGAAATCGTGTAAATGTTATTAATGAAACTAAAAAATGACTAAAGTTTTTCCACTAAACAATCCTTTACTATATTTCGAAATTAGTTTTTAACATAACTGATTAAAAAACCTATTAAATAAGTATGGTGATAAGAGCAACAACAATAGACTATTAATATTAGTGTCAAACTATAAATACAAACCTTTGCAATAGTGTTTATTCAGTTCTGAGTATACACAAAACTATGTCTTACAGAACCATAATATTGGTGAGCCTTGTACTAACAATACTCCTTGTGCAGGACACATTGTCATGTGTTTGCAAGGAAATATGCGATCGTAGGCGTTATGAGTGAGTATATCAAAAAACAATATAGTTATAATATATAGATCCATAAGCGTATATATATATATATATATATATATATATATATATATATGTATATATATATATATATATATATATATATATATATTTTTCAAATTATTTTTCGACCGTACTGTTTTAAATAGTGATTTATAGTATCAGCAATCGGTCAGGAAATAAAACTCTATTTGTTCAGTCTCAATATTTCGTCACGATTTTGTGACTTCTTCAGGAGAAAACTGTAAATTTATTAGAATCATTAATTATTATGTGTAAACAAAGTGAATATTTTAATACTTACAACTATAAGAATAAATATTTAAATTTTTTTAGCATATCTAAATAAATGACATATTTGTTTGATTTTATTTAGGAGTTATGGTAACCGCAATATTTTATAGAGTGAATTCCCATTGTACATTTTTTAGTGAGTCGGTTAAAATAAACAATTACTATGACAATTAATATGGATAATAGTGTCCGCTTGGTCCGCTTGGAACGTCCGCTTTGGTCCCAAGGACGTCCTTTTAACGTCCTATATTGGTCCGAATGTCTCTGTGCCAGATGTCCTATGGACATCCATTTAACGTCCCTAGCGGAAGTAAGTTGGACGTACAGTGACATTAAGTGGAACTTAATCGAACGTCCATAATACATTCGGTGGACTTACTTGACGGACTTTTGTGATGTCTCTCGGACGTCTATTTTAGCGCTGAGGATGTAAATTAGACATCAACGCCATTGTATAAAGTACTAAAAGTAGCGTAATCCTGTGCATATTAAGAATGTATTTTGGGAAATAAAACGTAAGTGTTTAAATGAACTTACATTTTAATATTACATATATTTGGTATTTACTATGAAAACAAACTAGCTGAAGCAATTCAGGAGATTGGTTATTTTATGAATTAGCTTAAAAATAAAGATTGAAAGGTAACTCTTCTAGTAAGAGAATCCAGATTTAAGAAATGGATCATACCAGAATAAGAATATGGTCTACACAATTTACAAGAACAGAAGATGCTTGTAGATAAGTCAGTATAAATCTAATTGATATAAATGTTTTAATATGCTATTATAACATAATCAGTGTAAATTAGTAAAAGTGGAACGACTAGACAGAAAACCATGCTGACCACTATGAAGCTAGTTCTTCAGATTTACTGTCAAAAAATCAGTCAGTGAAGCCTCGAAAATTTTAGGAATAGCGGAAAGAATTATAATGGAACGATAATTATTAAAAATAAGCCATAGAGATACATAAA
Source organism: Diabrotica undecimpunctata (assembly GCF_040954645.1). Taxonomy (NCBI): domain Eukaryota; kingdom Metazoa; phylum Arthropoda; class Insecta; order Coleoptera; family Chrysomelidae; genus Diabrotica; species Diabrotica undecimpunctata. The sequence goes on from NC_092803.1 coordinate 142,454,048, forward strand.
AAGAATGCACAATTCCTTAAAAATAAGTTAGGATATTCCCTCTGGACCAAGACCTTTATTGTTATTAAGGCAATGTAAGCATGCTAGAATGTCACAAATTTTAATAGTTAAAGAGTGAATATGGCTGTGGCGGATATAGGGTGTTTGACTATACTTTTCTAGACAGGAGAAAAAAGGATTGTGAATATTGCTAAAGAAATTGGCCAAATCGTTGAAAATTCTGTGGCTCACTAAAAACAGAATCATTCAATCTTCCCATTCTTCTCTTATCCCTTTCCATTCTGATTTACCACACAATTTAACCATTACAAAATTAATCATATTTGCTATTGCAACATGCAAATTAAATTTTATTTATATTTTTATTTCAACATCTGCCCTCTCTTTAGATCTCTTCAGATATTTCATTATCACGTTTCAATTCCCTTCCCCATGGCAGCGCTTGTTTTGGAGTTTTTCCAAGCAGCATCTGAAAACAAAATTAATGTACATTCATAAATTGAATAAAATAATTTCAGATTTTGTTCATTATAATTTGCTTATTGTGAATAAATCATTATTCACAGACGTAAAATTAAACACATGAATTTCAAGTGCTGTAGTTTTAATGAATCTTGCCTGAACTAGAAGAATACCAACCCAGCCATTGCTATTTATTCCTAATGACCAAATGAGTAGTAATCACACTTTGACACTTAAAAAACAAAAATAACAGTGTAGAAATAAAATATACGGCCAACATAATACTTTCATCTCATATCTCTAGCTGTAATTTTTAAAGCAATCTCATAGCCAGACCTGAACATTTGTGAGTTGGTAAATTTTGCATTCTAAATTACATATAAGACACAGTTAACGATATGCTTCACTGTCTGTATGTGGCCACTTAAGCAATAGTGAAAATTCTTAAATGTACCTTAAATTGATTTATGGTTACAAGTTACAAACCTTTTAAAATCATAGCTATATGTGTCACTTCAAAAGCTCTATATTGCTTTTTCCCTAGCCAACTATATTTTCCTTCAATTTTATTGCAGATCAGCTTCTTAAGGCTTCTCCTAACAAATTCGTTTATGGTCTCCTCACCAATTTTGGAAAGCTCATTATTCTAAAATATAAATCAACATGTAACAGTAATCCAACTACCGCACAAACTTCATGCTTAATTATTTTAGCTTAAACTATCTAATAAAAAAACAGCCTCTGATACAAAATCAATCAAACATTTATTTGCAAATTTTGGTTTCTCATAACCATGGTAAATGCCTATTAAAGCTACAATTTTTGGATATATAAACAAATTACACAAACTAGGATAAAACTGACTACTGGAACTCTTTTTTAGTGGGATTCCGTCAAAATTTACACAAATTTCTATAACATTTTTTTTTGCGAAGATAAAAACACCTTTGAAATTTGAATCATATGGATCAGAGTATTTTTTTAAGACCAAAGTAGAAATATTTCCCAGGAAAAACGTCTTTAAATTTAAGTTCTGTGGGTGAAGCAAGAAGGGTTCTAGCATCTGAAGGTAAATGAGAAAGATCAGGAACTTCTTTATGAGTTTTTAATAAATCACCTAGTATTTTAAAGGAGAAAGTCCAGTTGCATAATTTATTAGAACAATTAAAAACATCTCGATAAGGTTCTCCAGAATTCTCGTAATAATTTTGTTTGGACCCTTCTTCAGTTTCATTAAAAGAGGAGCTTTGTAAAGGATCACCAGAATGATCGTCCACGTGACCCGTTTAGATTATTTTAGGTACTTAACATGATGTTGATAAAAAGTTTAAATCGAAAGTATTGTAACCTGAACTATTTGAACTGAAACTCATATCAAAATGATCAGTTAGGGATGGGATATCGGGGTTATTAATATTTTCAACAAAATCCTCTACGTTTTTCGTAACTAGGTATCCTCTGTTGATGACGATTAGATACAAACGTTTTCTTTTAAACATAACCAATTTTAGGAAGAATTACAACTACCTTTTTGTAATAAAATAAAAACCAAACTGAGAAGTAATCTAGCAAATGGTACCAAATCTTTAACAATATACTATAACCAAAGCAAGCATCGAAAAAAGTTGCTTATTCACACCATTCGCACTGTGTGTATACTGCTTAAATAGAATAATTTTTTTTTCTTTTTTCTATTAAGAATTAATACTATTATTATAATTAAACTGTGTCATTTGTTTAAATAGGTATGACATGACAATGACTATTGATAACATCATCATCATTTTGCCACACTTGTTCAAGATTCATCTTGTTAATAAAAATTATATTTTTATTTTTAGCAAACTTATATTATCGTGGTAACTAGAATAACCAAACAATTGTATCGAATTAGCTATAAAGAAAACATTTTTACACTTTACCTAAAAACAAAAACATGTTTTGGAACTATACAATTTTTAAATAATCATGATTTAACCCATTCGCTTTTAATTACTTTATTCACGTAAATAATTTTTTATTCTATTGTAATGTTTGCTATTTGATCCCATAATTGATAAATGTCGGACGTCCAGAAAACGTCCAAGTTCGGACGTCCAGGGAACGTCCGAGTACGGACGTCCAGAGAACGTCCATATTTAGTCCACCCAAAGTACGTCCCACTTCGTCCCAAGTACGTCCGTTTAACATCCAGGGACGTCCGGACCAAAACTGGACGTATATTGGACATCCAGAGGACGTCGTGTGTTACTAGGGAATAGACGTAAGAGAAACCAATACAAGAGAAATAACTAAAATAATTCAAGAAAACAAAAGTTTAAAAGTTTTGAGACAAAATACAAACAATACAGGCAAGAAAAATATGTACAAAATAAAAATCAAAAATGGAAACATTACTGCTGATAAAACCAAAATCCTTGAGGTTGTCGAATCCTTTTATCGCGAAATGTATAAGAGTACCGACGAAGGACAAGATCAGCCCCTGCCCAAAATCACAAACCAGGGATCAAAATTAATGCCAGAAATAACTCCATACGAAATCAAAACGGCACTTTTAGTAGAAATGAAAAATAACAAATTTGTGTGGCGCCAATAAGTGATTTTGGTTAAATCTCAATATTTTGGGGTCAGGAATCTATAATTAAAATTTTTCCAATTATTAATGAAATACCCTGCATACAAATTATACTAAACTATTTTTTTTAATTTCAGCATACACTGTGATCAACCTGGATATGTCTGTTGTCTAGATTAGTTAGACAACACTACAACAAAAAAGTACTAATTTCGTTAAGTCAAAAGATGCCACTTGCGAATAAACAGCTTGAGTGCAAGTGAACGTCTAAATTTCAACTAACGTATATTTTTGCAATTTTTTGTTACTATTATAAATCTTTCGGAATCTGTGTAAAACTCTAAGTATTGAAATATAAGTATAGATTTTTGCAGTTTATATGGCAATGTAATATTAAATTTAAAATTTCATGTTATTTTTGTTTTAATTCTTCCTTAATAGGTTATAGACTATGTCAGTGAATAAGGAACTAAAACAATTAGGGAATTTTTTTTTAATTTGGCAACTCCCAATTTAAATGGTAAAATTTTTAGGTTGTAAAAATATAAATATTATGTTTATATGGGATTAAGGCACAATTGATTGTAACGAAAATTACATTTTATAATTTATTGTTATTTAACGTTTCGAATAATTCCACTCCAATAATCGTTTTCAAAAAACAATTATCATCATCATCTTCTTCTTTTTCTTCTGGCTTTTATTCTACTGAATAATCAGCCAGTACATTTGTTTTGTTAATTTTTTAATTTTTGTTTATATTTGTAGAACCTCTTCACTGTCTTTATTGACTATAAGAAAGCCTCTGACTCAGTGCCGCATGAATGGCTGGTAGATATATTAAGAATATATAAAGTCGATGATAATATAGTGGCCTTTTTAAGACATATAATGACAGATTGGAAGACTAAAATTCACCTCCAAATACCTGGTGAAAGCAATATCGAAACGGAAAATATCGCAATTAACCGCCTTCTATTTCAAGGAGACTCGCTGAGTCCATTGCGGTTCTGTCTAGCGATGAACTTATTATCCCAGCTATTGAACTCCACTGACTCAGGATTTAGCATTAAAAACAACAATACCGTAGTGGCGAAGCTTAATCATCTGTTGTATATGGATGATTTGAAACTAATAGCTTCCACTCGAAATCACTTAGATCAAATGCTAAAAACTGTAGAAATGTTTTCAAATGATATCAGTATGCACTTTGGGTTAGACAAATGTCATGTAGTAAATATAGTCAAGGGAAAGGTTCAGCCCGGATGATTCGATATGCAAAATGGCCAAAACATCGAGGCTATGGGCGAAAATGACATGTATAATTATCTAGGAGTAAAACAAGCGCGGAAAATTGACCATAAACAAATGAAAATCGAATTAACATCAGAGTTCATACGAAGAGTAAAACAGCTACTCCGCTCACATCTTAATAGTAAAAATTTGTTTAAGGCATTAAACACCTACGCATTTTCCGGGCTTAGCTACTCATTTGGGATTATTAAGTGGACTAAAACGGATATAGAAACACTTCAGCGAAAAGTACGAACACACCTCACAAAGGAACAAAAACACCATCCTCGAAGTGCAGTAGAAAGAACGACATTACCGCGGTATTTAGGAGGACGAGAACTTATTGATATAAGCGAGCAATTAGAAAAACAGATTACTAATTTACGAACTTATTTTCAGGTGCAAGCGGAGACATCTACCCTTCATCGCGCGATTTGTGCAGTAGATGACACAACACCGATCAAAATGCGCATCTGAATGGGTAAACCTCTGCACGGGCGATATCCGAATGAAGTCAGTCAAGACTATGTCGACAATGTAGCGTCGAATTATTGGCTGACATCAAGAAAGATGTTCCCTGAAATAGAAGGTTCATTACTCGCCATTCAGGATCAGGTTATACCAACCAAAAATTACCTGAAATATATCGTCAAAGACCCTCAGGTCCAAAACGACAAATGCCGATATGGATGTCAAGCCCAAGAAACTATCCAACATCTTACCGGGAGCTGCCAGGCATTTGCTGCAACTGAATATAAGGAACGGCATGGCTCAGTAGGGAAGATCCTCCATCAAGAGATAGCTTTTAATCTGGGACTTCTACAAACAAACCATCTCCCTTATTATCAATACGTTCCTGAGAGTATGCTTGAGAATGACAACTACAAGCTACACTGGGAACGCACTGTGCTCACAGACCAAACTGTAGCACATAATAGACCAGATCTCGTGCTAGTTAATAAACTAACAAGACAAACAACATTAATTGATGTGGCGATACCTAACAACAACAATCTGCGTGTTAAATATAACGAAAAGATCGCCAAGTACAGAGATCTGGAAATACAAATAAAAAGACAATGAAGAATGGAAAGCACCCAGACGATACCTATTATTCTTTCTACCACTGGAGTCATCCCGAAGAACCTCCTCGAAAACATAAAAAAGCTGGGTCTAAATGAACATCTATATAAGATCATGCTGAAAGCTGTACTACTTTCGACGTCCAGATGCGTGTGACAATTTTTGGGAGATACTCCAACATACCAAGTCACCTAGGGCTCGATAACACGGAAAGAGTCTCAATAGAGCTCAATTCTTTTGATACCGTAGGTATCTGGGATGAGTGAATTTTCGCCTTAGAGGGAGTGTGAGCCATATGGCTAAATCTGGATAATAATAATAATACTAACTTGCTACACTTACGTATAAAATACGGTGGGGAGGCACTATACAGAAATATTTATAAACTTATTTAGATTATATGGAGTAAGGAAAAAACGCCCAAAGAATAAAAGAAGGGAATTATAGTGACCATCCCAAAACAAGGAAACCATAGAATATGTAAAAACTACGAAGCAATTAATTTACTGAATGTAACATATAAAGCTATACACAAGCTAAAACAAGTGATAGAGAAAACATACGAGTGTGACGGAAAAATACATATAAATAATAGTCTCCCGTTTTATACCGCTGTCGCGGCTTTGGGAGTATAGCAGGGTAGTCTGCTATATCTAGGGCCTACGGTATACAAGGAAGGTAACATGGCCAGTGCTACGCTTCAACCGTCTATTATTACCCCTGGTTTTACCCAAGGTACTCATTTTTATTCAGGCTGAGTCGACCTGGGGCCTATAGACATTTTTAAAATGTCTAGATGTTCTTGCCGGCGGTGGGATTCGAACCCCGGACCACCTGCTTGCGAGGCAAACAACCTACCGCTTGCGCTACGCCGGCCCCGGCGTAGCCGGGGCCGGCTATATGTAAAAATACATATACTTTTCCTAAACATTAAACAGGCGTTTGACAAGATAAACAGAAGAAAAATAATTTGAGACTTACAAGAGAGTAAAGTACCAAATAAAATTATAATAATAATAGAAATGATAACGCGAGATTGGGAAAGCAAGAAGTATAAAGAAGGATGCAGTACAAATAATAGAGTATATGGACGAAGAGGTGGAAACGTTCAAATATTTGGAAGTATTAGTCAACAGAAGATGTGAAAGTGTAGATATGAAAAAAAGAATTCAAGCGGGAAATACAGCGTTTTATAGAAGTAAAAAAATATTTAGAGATAAAAACATAAATCGAAACACAAAAACTGAAAATCTACAACACGACCATAAGACCAATAGTAGTATATTATGCTGCAGAGACATTTACATTAACAGCAAGAGAAAAAGAGCAGCTGAAAGTTTTTTGAGAGAAAGAACATGAGAAAAATAACGGGACCAAAGGAGAAAAACAAATAAGATGCAGCAGTAGAGGATGCAGCAGACAATGGATGAATCACGAAATATAAAATGGATGGGTCAAGGGAACATAGTTAGAGCAATAACTATGTTGGCAACTGTCTTGTCATCCGTTATTCTTATTTCTCATAGTTATCACCTATTTTTGAAGGGTTTGGACAGTGAGTCGCCTGGATATTATTTGTTAGCAGTTACGTGTAATGTGCGAGATATCTCGATAAGTCGACGGACGATTGATTATATTTGACATCTTATTGGAGTTGATTTAATAGGATTTTGTTTACATTAGCGCTATTAAGCCCTAATGGTGTGCAGTATTCAGCGACTGAATATACCAAGGCCAACGCAGAGGCTCAAAGTGTGATCGCACTGGCAACCCATGTTGTTTCAGCATGCTTCGTTATTATATTATTACAGGTTCTTACTTTACCAGCTAGCCTGAAAGGTGGTTTTTGAACGTCAGCGATCTGGCGAGCGTTACGCCCAGGTTTAGGGTTTTTATTATGTTTGACAGTAGCTCTGTTGAAAGTGATACCAAGAGTGTCGTCTGCAAGCCGATTTGTAACATGTAAGAAGTAGGTTTCAGTTTTGTTTAAAATAGTCGCAAAGTGCTCTTAAGTCCTCGTTTAAGGGCCTTTCTTCCAATTCTTTGTCTTGGTTTTGAATTGCGATGGCCAAGTCGTCTGCATAAGTGAATTGTTTTGATTTTGTACAGAAAAATCGGCTGTGTAAGTATTAATTAATAATGAAGTACTGAACCCTGCGGTATGCCATTATTCAGCTTTCTATCGTTTTCTAACGTGCATGGATTTCATACTTGCAACAGTCAATTTTTTAGGTGTTAATTTATTGGTTGGCTGGTTTTGAGGCATGATATGATCTTCATTAGCTTGTAGATAAGGTCTTTTCTCCACACAGTGTCGTAAGCGGCCGTGAGATCTACAAAAGTGACGGTCGTTTTTATACGTGTTCTAAAGCTGATTTCGATGAATGCAGTTGATAGCATTTGGTCACTATAGTTACGCCCGTCTCTAAATATAGGTCGATAGTTCTCGAGACTTCAGCCTCTTTCCCGGATTTCAAAATGCCAATGATTTTGGTTCTTTTGAATTCCTAAGGTAGGACAGATGTCTCCATTCAATAGTTTAAAAGTCTTTGAGTGGTTTCTAGTCATCATGAAAAACTGAAAAAAAAATTAAAAGAATATCTGTCACTAAAAGATTCGATTCGTAACGATTGTCAACATTTAAAAAAAGTCATAGATGTCATTCGATTAATAACAACATTATGTTTATCAACTCTTTAAATTTTCATAATAATTCCCGTTTTAATATAATTTCGAAAGTTAAATTACGCATTTAAAATTCTCCGTGAATTTTTGTGATTTAAAGTCCTAAAAGAGTACAGTCCTATTCGAAAAGTCAACGAGTAAATACCTGGCTTCTTTTATTGTTAAAACAAATAATTTGCCGGCCCTATAGGCTAGGCATTGAATTCATAAAAAATTAAATTGTCAGTTAATATCAACAATTGACATGCAGCTTATGTGTACGTGATCAGCACAGGAAATACCATTACACCAACTGTTTCTTCCACAATAATGTCACAACAAGATTCAACAATCCGCAAAAAACAATATACATCAAATAACAACATTTCTTCAATGTCATATGTAACAGCAGCAAAAACAACACCAAAACCAACCTACCCAAAGAAAGAACAAGCAATTATACCCCATGCCGAAGACAGCCTGAATTATTTGATTATTTAAAAGCCATTGGTGATATTATGGAACCCAGGAACATCTGCTTCGCCTCAAGAATCTCCAACAATAGGGTCTGTAGTCTGTATATATTTAACTAATAATAACATAGTAGATCAACTTGAAAAATCTCATCCTACCATACAAATCGGCTCCCTTACTTTAAACATACGTAAACTCGTTTTTCCTACAAAGTCAATCTTAATATCCAATGCCTCCCCGTGTATCCCACATGAAGTTGTCAAAACTGCCGTTAAAAGCCTAGGTCTAAAAATTGCTTCCCTAGTATCATTTCTTAAATCAGGCATTCCGGGGGAGGAATTCTCACATATCCCTAACTTTAGGAGACAATTTTATGTGTTTCCGCCCTCCCAAACTTTTGAGCTTCAAACCTCTCTTGTGCTCTCTTTCGAAGATAATAAAAACCGCATCTTCAAAGTCGAATCCACGTCTACTGAAAAAAGCCCAGAAACCAACACTATACCTTTCGAACCAACAGATATATCTTCTCTAGTAAATAATATACCACTTACATCCTCAAATAACAACTCCTCATTAGAACAACCAAGTCAACATATGACAGATACACAAACACACTATAAACGTACACACTCAGAAATTTCTTCTCCTAGCGACAGAACTAGCATTACGGAAGAATCTACTCATAGTGAACACACTAATACTTATGCCGGGTTTTCTAAACCACCAAGCAAGAAACAACTTAAACACAAATATTCATAATCCCAGCCGATAACATAATTGAGAAATCAACCAAAAATAGACTAACTCGTCTTATAAAAACATTTAAGGACAAAACCAAACTCTTAATGGGTGATTCTACAAAATTACCCAATCTTGACTTCTTACACAAAACAACTGATGATGATTACATCTCTGACACATATCAAAACTCACAGACATTTCAAAAATCCTCTTATTAACAAATTCATAATTATTCAATGGAACTGCGATGGATTCTATCCTCGCCTGGCACGCATACAACAAATTATTTTCAAAACCAATCCTGACTTTATTTGTTTACAAGAAACAAACTTTACAGAGACACACAACCCCCATCTAAAAAACTTTGTTAGTTATCACCATATCAGAACTACACACCGACGCGCTAGCGGAGGAACATCAATTTTCGTATCAACTGAAATTTTTTACCGTAAACTTCACCTAAACACTTCATTAGAAGCTGTTGCTATAACAGCGTGGTGTCCAGAACAAATCATAATATGTAGCTTATATATTCCTCCTAATTATACATTGACATGCACTGAATTAGAAAACCTAAAATCTCAAATTTCTGGCCCAATTATTATGGTTAGAGATTTTAATCCACACAACACTACGTGGGGCTCCAAAAATACATATGGTAGAGATAAAATAATCAAAAATGTCATTAACAATACTGATATTAACTTATTAAATACAGGAAATAGTACATACTTTCCTATTCAGTCAGTCATTAATAGACTTAAACTTATGTGATCCCAAAATATACCCGTTACTAACTTGGCATACTCTAGACAGCTTATTCGATAGCAATCATTTTCCCATTATCATTACTAACAATTCAGTCAAATCGGAATATACAAAAACGAGATGGAAAATCTCAGATGCTAATTGGTAACTCTTCAAACTAACTGTAAAAGGATGCACAGATGTACTTAAATATCAAAATAACATAGACGAAGACATAAAACAACTAAACCATTGCACAGTTGCTTTTGCAGAGGAGTGTACCGGCAAATACAAAAATTAACCCAATAAAAAAACACGTTCCCTGGTAGAATGACTCATGCAAAACAGCAATTCAAGAAATCAAAAGAGCTTTAAACAAATTCCTAAAATCTCGCACTCTAGCTGACTTAATAAATTTAAAAAGGCTCAGAGCAAAAACAAAACGCATAATAAAAAACAAATAAACAAAATTCATGGAATCATTTTACCAGCTCTATTACCAAAGATACCCCACCGACTTAAGTATGGTTAAAAATAAAGTGAGTGAAAGGACATTACACATCATACAAAATTCCAGCTCTCACTATTCAGGACAAAATAATTAGAGATCACGAACAAATCAGTGATATGCTTTTCTTAACACTTTCTCAATAAATCAAATAATCCTACTAATCTACATAACGAAATTGATGCTACTCAAAAACTAAATGATGCCATTTTTTCGACAAAAAGTTGAGCTGCAGGCCCTGGCGATATTCCCTCTATCTTTTTTAAAAACCTTCACCAAAATACATACGAGAAAATATTCCAACTGTTCAATAACATTTGGTCTTCCCAAAAATTCCCATCACTTCCAATAACATTTTCAACCAATTTCAATCAGGCTTCAGACCAAATCGATGCACTATGGCTAATCTTGTAGTTCTGCAATCAACAATTGCGACTGCGCAAGTAAAATAAACAACTAGGCCAGTCAATCCGGTCGTAACTTCTCCCTATCCAAATCCAAAGTTATTCATTTTACCAGAAGATAAAATACGCAATCTCCAACCATTACTCTGAATGGAAATTTTCTCCAAGTTATATACCAAATAAAGCTTCCTGGCATTATTTTCGACAAAAAACTTTCCTGGAGACTACACATTCTGAATGAATCTCCTTACATCACTAGCTTATGAGGAAAGTTGGGGAGCAGATGAGGAAACACTACTAAAAATATATCGAAAAAAAGAATAGTAACAAAAAATGTGATATGAGAAGACTAAAAGATAAGGAAACAAAAGAGACAGTCGCACGGATTCTTTCAGAACAGCTACGTAACATGGAGGAAACATATGATCCAGATGAATCAGAATATATGTGAAACTTTTAACAATATCAGAGAACATCTAATAAAAAATAAAGAGAAGCCTAAAGGAAAGAATAACAAAGCCTTAGAAGCGAAGAAACAGAAGGCTGTTCTGCAGCCCTTTTGAATGTTTCGCAGGCTTTTGGTTATGTCTTTCTTTTCTCTTAACTATTTTCTAATTCTCCAGTAGTAACTTTCCGACTGCCATTTCCTTGTGAAAGTAAAGAATCAGTGCACTAACTTATATTTAATTAAAGCTAGAGAACCTAAGCAGATCTTCCTACAAGTCAAAACATCATCACACAGTAATCTCCATAAAATAAAGACTTGGTTACAAACATGGCGAATTAAAGTAAATGAAAGCAAGTTAATACATATATAACGTTCACTAATCGAAAAACTACATGTCCAACCGCCTCATTAAGTAACCAAGTACTACAACAAAAGGATAATGTAAAATACCTGGGTATGCATTGGACCACAGATTAATGTGGAAGAAACACATATTTACAAAAATAAAAAAAAAGGGTCTGAAAGACAGTAAAATGTACTGGCTAATAGGAAAAAGATCCCAACTGAATTAGTACAATAAAATTATAGTATACAAGCCAAGCCAATATGGAGCCATGTAATATATGTAACTACTGTAGGGATCTGAGTCGAGATCCAATATGGACATCCTTGAGAGATTCCAATCGAAGATGAGGCCCTAGACAAACAGAGAACAGAGAAATGTAAATAAATGAGATGTTTAAAAAATACATTTTTTGTTCTTAGCAGAATTGTAAGAGGATTTTTCGAACTGATTTTATTTACATAGCTAGTTTTTTTTTGTAATCTGTTCTACTGAAGATCTGAACATTCTGCTATTTTAAAATTTTCATAAGCACAAAAAATTAAATTTGCTAGGAAGTCGTGTAAATGTTATTAATGAAACTAAAAAATGACTAAAGTTTTTCCACTAAACAATCCTTTACTATATTTCGAAATTAGTTTTTAACATAACTGATTAAAAAACCTATTAAATAAGTATGGTGATAAGAGCAACAACAATAGACTATTAATATTAGTGTCAAACTATAAATACAAACCTTTGCAATAGTGTTTATTCAGTTCTGAGTATACACAAAACCATGTCTTACAGAACCATAATATTGGTGAGCCTTGTACTAACAATACTCCTTGTGCAGGACACATTGTCATGTACTTGCAAGGAAATATGCGATCGTAGGCGTTATGAGTGAGTATATCAAAAAACAATATAGTTATAATAAATAGATCCATAAGCGTATATATATATATATATATATATTTCAAATTATTTTTCGACCGTACTGTTTTAAATATTGATTTATAGTATCAGCAATCGGTCAGGAAATAAAACTCTATTTGTTCAGTCTCAATATTTCGTCACGATTTTGTGACTTCTTCAGGAGAAAACTGTAAATTTATTAGAATCATTAATTATTATGTGTAAACAAAGTGAATATTTTAATACTTACAACTATAAGAATAAATATTTAAATTTTTTTAGCATATCTAAATAAATGACATATTTGTTTGATTTTATTTAGGAGTTATGGTAACCGCAATATTTTATAGAGTGAATTCCCATTGTACAAATTTTAGTGAGTCGGTTAAAATAAACAATTACTATGACAATTAATATGGATAATAGTGTCCGCTTGGTCCGCTTGGAACGTCCGCTTTGGTCCCAAGGACGTCCTTTTAACGTCCTATATTGGTCCGAATGTCTCTGTGCCAGATGTCCTATGGACATCCATTTAACGTCCCTAGCGGAAGTAAGTTGGACGTACAGTGTCATTAAGTGGAACTTAATCGAACGTCCATAATACATTCGGTGGACTTACTTGACGGACTTTTGTGATGTCTCTCGGACGTCTATTTTAGCGCTGAGGATGTAAATTAGACATCAACGCCATTGTATAAAGTACTAAAAGTAGCGTAATCCTGTGCATATTAAGAATGTATTTTGGGAAATAAAACGTAAGTGTTTAAATGAACTTACATTTAATATTACATATATTTGGTATTTACTATGAAAACAAACTAGCTGAAGCAATTCAGGAGATTGGTTATTTTATGAATTAGCTTAAAAATAAAGATTGAAAGGTAACTCTTCAAGTAAGAGAATCCAGATTTAAGAAATGGATCATACCAGAATAAGAATATGGTCTACACAATTTACAAGAACAGAAGATGCTTGTAGATAAGTCAGTATAAATCTAATTGACATAAATGTTTTAATATGCTATTATAACATAATCAGTGTAAATTAGTAAAAGTGGAACGACTAGACAGAAAACCATGCTGACCACTATGAAGCTAGTTCTTCAGATTTACTGTCAAAAAATCAGTCAGTGAAGCCTCGAAAATTTTAGGAATAGCGGAAAGAATTATAATGGAATGATAATTATTAAAAATAAGCCATAGAGATACATAAAAAGAATGCACAATTCCTTAAAAATAAGTTAGGATATTCCCTCTGGACCAAGACCTTTATTGTTATTAAGGTAACGTAAGCATGCTAGAATGTCACAAATTTTAATAGTTAAAGAGTGAATATGGCTGTGGCTGATATAGGGTGTTTGACTATACTTTTCTAGACAGGAGAAAAAAGGATTGTGAATATTGCTAAAGAAATTGGCCAAATCGTTGAAAATTCTGTGGCTCACTAAAAACAGAATCATTCAATCTTCCCATTCTTCTCTTATCCCTTTCCATTCTAATTTACCACACAATTTAACCATTACAAAATTAATCATATTTGCTATTGCAACATGCAAATTAAATTTTATTTATATTTTTATTTCAACATCTGCCCTCTCCTTAGATCTCTTCAGATATTTCATTATCAAGTTTCAATTCCCTTCCACATGGCAGCGCTTGTTTTGGAGTTTTTCCAAGCAGCATCTGAAAACAAAATTAATGTACATTCATAAATTGAACAAACTAATTTCAGATTTTGTTCATTATAATTTGCTTATTGTGAATAAATCATTATTCACAGACGTAAAATTAAACACATGAATTTCAAGTGCTGTAGTTTTAATGAATCTCGCCTGAACTAGAAGAATACCAACCCAGCCATTGCTATTTATTCCTAATGACCAAATGAGTAGTAATTACACTTTGACACTTAAAAAACAAAAATAACAGTGTAGAAATAAAATATACGGCCAACAAAATACTTTCATCTCATATCTCTAGCTGTAATTTTTAAAGCAATCTCATAGCCAGACCTGAACATTTGTGAGTTGGTAAATTTTGCATTCTAAATTACATATAAGACACAGTTAACGATGTGCTTCACTGTCTGTATGTGGCCACTTAAGCAATAGTGAAAATTCTTAAATGTACCTTAAATTGATTTATGGTTACAAGTTACAAACCTTTTAAAATCATAGCTATATGTGTGACTTCAAAAGCTCTATATTGCTTTTTCCCTAGCCAACTATATTTTCCTTCAATTTTATTGCAGATCAGCTTCTTAAGGCTTCTCCTAACAAATTCGTTTATGGTCTCCTCACCAATTTTGGAAAGCTCATTATTCTAAAATATAAATCAACATGTAACACTAATCCAACTACCGCACAAACTTCATGCTTAATTATTTTAGCTTAAACTATCTAATAAAAAAACAGCCTCTGATACAAAATCAATCAAACATTTATTTGCAAATTTTGGTTTCTCATAACCATGGTAAATGCCTATTAAAGCTACAATTTTTGGATATATAAACAAATTACACAAACTAGGATAAAACTGACTACTAGAACTCTTTTTTAGTGGGATTCCGTCAAAATTTACACACATTTCTATAACATTTTTCTTTGCGAAGATAAAAACACCTTTGAAATTTGAATCATATGGATCAGAGTATTTTTTTAAGACCAAAGTAGAAATATTTCCCAGGAAAAACGTCTTTAAATTTAAGTTCTCTGGGTGAAGCAAGAAGGGTTCTAGCATCTGAAGGTAAATGAGAAAGATCAGGAACTTCTTTATGGGTTTTTAATAAATCACCTAGTATTTTAAAGGAGAAAGTCCAGTTGCATAATTTATTAGAACAATAAAAAACATCTCGATAAGGTTCTCCAGAATTCTCGTTACAATCTTGTTTGGACCCTTCTTCAGTTTCATTAAAAAAGGGGCTTTGTAAAGGATCACCAGAATGATCGTCCACGTGACCCGTTTAGATTATTTTAGGTACTTAACATGATGTTGATAAAAAGTTTAAATCGAAAGTATTGTTACCTGAACTATTTGAACTGAAACTCTCATCAAAATGATCAGTTAGGGATGGGATCAGAATATCGGGGTTATTAATATTTTCAACAAAATCCTCTACGTTTTTCGTAACTAGGTATCCTCTGTTAATGACGATTAGATACAAACGTTTTCTTTTAAACATAACCAATTTTAGGAAGAATTACACCTACCTTTTTGTAATAAAATAAAAACCAAACTGAGAAGTAACCTAGCAAATGGTACCAAATCTTTAACAATATACTATAACCAAAGCAAGCATCGAAAAAAGTTGCTTATTCACACCATTCGCAATGTGTGTATACTGCTTAAATAGAATAATTTTTTTTTCTTTTTTCTATTAAGAATTAATACTATTATTATAATTAAACTGTGTCATTTGTTTAAATAGGTATGACATGACAATGACTATTGATAACATCATCATCATTTTGCCACACTTGTTCAAGATTCATCTTGTTAATAAAAATTATATTTTTATTTTTAGCAAACTTATATTATCGTGGTAACTAGAATAACCAAACAATTGTATCGAATTAGCTATAAAGAAAACATTTTTACACTTTACCTAAAAACAAAAACATGTTTTGGAACTATACAATTTTTAAATAATCATGATTTAACCCATTCGCTTTTAATTACTTTATTAACGTAAATAATTTTTATTCTATTGTAATGTTTGCTATTTGATCCCATAATTGGTAAATGTCGGACGTCCAGAAAACGTCCAAGTTCGGACGTCTAGGGAACGTCCGAGTACGGACGTCCAGAGAACGTCCATATTTAGTCCACCCAAAGTACGTCCCACTTCGTCCCAAGTACGTCCGTTTAACATCCAGGGACGTCCGGACCAAAACTGGACGTATATTGGACATCCAGAGGACGTCGTGTGTTACTAGGGAATAGACGTAAGAGAAAACAATACAAGAGAAATAACTAAAATAATTCAAGAAAACAAAAGTTTAAAAGTTTTTAGACAAAATACAAACAATACAGGCAAGAAAAATATGTACAAAATAAAAATAAAAAATGGAAACATTACTGCTGATAAAACCAAAATCCTTGAGGTTGTCGAATCCTTTTATCGCGAAATGTATAAGAGTACGGACGAAGGGCAAGATCAGCCCCTGCCCAAAATCACAAACCAGGGATCAAAATTAATGCCAGAAATAACTCCATACGAAATCAAAACGGCACTTTTAGTAGAAATGAAAAATAACAAATTTGTGTGGCGCCAATAAGTGATTTTGGTTAAATCTCAATATTTTGGGGTCAGGAATCTATAATTAAAATTTTTCCAATTATTAATGAAATACCCTGCATACAAATTATACTAAACTATTTTTTTTAATTTCAGCATACACTGTGATCAACCTGGATATGTCTGTTGTCTAGATTAGTTAGACAACACTACAACAAAAAAGTACTAATTTCGTTAAGTCAAAAGATGCCACTTGCGAATAAACAGCTTGAGTGCAAGTGAACGTCTAAATTTCAACTAACGTATATTTTTGCAATTTTTTGTTACTATTATAAATCTTTCGGAATCTGTGTAAAACTCTAAGTATTGAAATATAAGTATAGATTTTTGCAGTTTATATGGCAATGTAATATTAAATTTAAAATTTCATGTTATTTTTGTTTTAATTCTTCCTTAATAGGTTATAGACTATGTCAGTGAATAAGGAACTAAAACAATTAGGGAATTTTTTTTTAATTTGGCAACTCCCAATTTAAATGGTAAAATTTTTAGGTTGTAAAAATATAAATATTATGTTTATATGGGATTAAGGCACAATTGATTGTAACGAAAATTACATTTTATAATTTATTGTTATTTAACGTTTCGAATAATTCCACTCCAATAATCGTTTTCAAAAAACAATTATCATCATCTTCTTCTTCTTCTTCTTTTGGCTTTTATTCTACTGAATAATCAGCCAGTACATTTGTTTTGTTAATTTTTGGGCCACTGTCGTGAGTCTGAGAATATATCTCATGCCCTATTCTCAGTAAATATAGACATTTCATCATATAATGTCTACATTTTATTTATCTTTTCTGTTTTCTTAAAAGTGGTTTAAATGTTAATATTGGATAGGTTATTATGAAGGTTATAATTTTATATGGTTGATATGTAGGAATCTGAGAAGAATTTTGATAATTTTAGGGTTAATATGGCATAGAAGCATTGGTATGGTAATTGGGGTTTTAATATTAATTTTGATCAGTTCCTGATAGACATCATAACCTTTTATTTTGTTTATTGGGCATTCCCAAAATATATGTTCTAATGTTTCCATTTGTCCACATTCACAGTATAGGTTATCGCGCATGTTGATTTTATATAAATGTACTCCTGTCAGGCAATGACCAGTCCTCATTCTAATAATGGTAGTAATATGCCGCCTATCTATGTATGGGATTGTGTCAAACCATGGTTTATTAGGAAAAAAAATTGCATGTTGTTATACCACTTACCTTTATATTGAAAAGAATTTAACCAATTATTTTGATGCATGGAACATATATTTTATTTTTTAGTAAAGACATGATATCCAAGTTACTTAATCTAATTTCAGCAGGAATATTTAATTCAGCCCCAACCTTTTCCAGTTTGTCAGCTATTTCATTTTCCTCGATATCATTATGTCCAGGAATCCTACATAATCTAATATCTTTCCCATATTTATTTAAACAGTATAGTTTCTTTTTAACTTCCAAGACTCTGTAGTCTTTTGTTGCAGTTATCATATTGTTATTAATTTTGTCTATAGCGCTTTTTGAGTCCGTAAACATTATAGCTGTTTCAAAATTTTTTTCCTCACATGTTATTAGGCCTATTTTTACTAGGCTATTTTGAATAGGTATTATTTCAGCTATACAAATATTAATAAGTGAAGAAATTTTTTCAGAAAAGGAATAGTTTATACTAGATATGTGTATTCCTATGCCCGTTTTGACTTCCTCAAGATTTTGATATTTTTTGTTTTTTTAAAGCATCTGTAAATATTCGTTTGTAATTATAGTAATACGAATTTACAAAATTATAATACTTATGGTTTTGGGAAACATTTTTTTTTAATAATGTTTTTATGATTAGTTTATTATAAGTGTAGATATTGTATTCATTTGAGTAGCAGGCTGGTATGTCACTTGTGTTCATTGATGGTAAAAACTTTTTACTGCTGTTAGGGCGTCAATCAAATATGTTGGATTTTTTCCCTTCCAATATCCTTGTCGATAACCATGATATTTTTTAAGTCTAGAAGCTTATTAAAATGAGTGAGTTGAAGTTGAGCTAATTTTTGCTATGTATTTCGTGGTAATCAATTCAAATCTATGGTGCAGATCGACAGTTGCACTTTCTGCTAGAATGACATTAGCGGGAGTAGATTGCATCATCCCATGTGTTGTTCTCAAAGCTTGGAATTTTACTCGGTTTAATTTAATAAAATTTGGTTAAGAGAAGTTATTAATTACAACATAATCTAATTGTGATTGTATCAAGCGATTATATATTAATTCTAGTGTTCTTGAGTCTGATCCCCACCATACTCTACAAAGTGCACGTTTTATATTAATGCCCTTTTGGGCTTTATTAAGCCTATTAGGCATTATATAGTGTTTAATTTTTATATCTGGTAGATTACTAATAGGCCGGTTCATTTTAAACCACATAGTCTCGCATTTTGACGAAGATAGTTTAAGATTATGTGTATCAAACCATGTTGATAATTCATATAGGATAAAGTTACCTGATTTGCCATATGATTAAAATGATTACGTTTTGTTAAGATAATTTGATCATCCGCATATGACAGGAGTACACAATTTTCAGGTAATATATTGTGTATATATTTTTAAGATAAATATTAAATAATATCGCGCTTAAAGGTGAGCCCTGTATTAGACCTTGTGTAGTATGCGATAATCTAAGCATTTCGTGATAATGATTTTTAACATATCGAGTCCTATTGTTTAAGAATTGAAATATAAGGTTATTGATCTCTATTGGAATATGAATGTTATTAAGAAGTCTGTATAGTATGTAAATATTCACATGATCGAAAGCTGCTTTAATATCTAAGAAAGTAGCATTTACATATTGGTTTTGTGCGAAAGCCAATTGAACGTAGGTATTTACGTAATTTAAATTATCATTAACTCCCATACCTTTTCTAAATCTAACTTGAAATTGGCTAAAGGTTTTTTGATTTTCCACGATCCAATCCAGTCTATTTTAAATCATCATTGATTCCAGTAGTTTTACTACACATTATGAAAATCCCAGAACCCTATAATGTTCTGCTCTTAAATTATAATTTTGAATTTTGTTGTTCTTAGGAATACCTATAATAATTTGAGTTTTCCACTCATTGGGAATCAGTTCACATTCTTTAAATTTGTTGTATAAATTTAGTAGCCATTTTAAGTCTATTTTAGGTAAATGTTTTAACATATTAACGGTAGTATTATCAAGACCTAGTGATGTGTTTTTCTTTAAAAATAGACTATTCTTTAATTATGTGAGATCGAATTCACTAAACAAGTCGACGGTTTATAAAGATACCAAATGCTAATTTGTAGTTTCGGGTAATAGCGGTTGAAAGAAAAAACTTAAAGTCTGTCTTGGCAAAAATGCCCTATTGCAATCAATTTTTAATCTATTGAAGTAATTTTTTGTATTGGAATATATTTTTTTATTATCTACCACTAGAGGGAAAAAAATTATAAAAAAATCTTCAAATTCAGTAAAAAATTTGCAGTTGCGTCGTTATCTCATTAAAAATGTACCATTATGATAACAAAAGTTTTGCCCATTGCCGACTTAACTTACATTTTCCCTATGTTATTTCAATGGCAATTAAAAATAATATCCTAAATTGTTTCTTAGGCTTCTTACACGAACTCAAAATTAATTTTTTTTTAAATTGCAGAAGCTTTCTCGTAAGGTGACCACGGAAGGCTTTTTAGATAATATATTAAGTCTTTTAAGAGTGGTGAGTAGACCTGCAGAGTATTACATAACCCCATAAATAGAGGGAAAAAACGAAAAAATAAGTTCTATACGAAATTTATTTAGTATATTGGTAACACTAGTAACTAACCTAAGTTTGTTAACACTAAGACTTAAACAAAAACATTTTCAGGAACAAAATTTAAACTGCTTAAGCTTACTTAAAAAAATGAACAAATCATAAGTTTTCGTAAAAAACTCTATACACTTCAGGAATTACACCCTACTACTACTAAGGATTTCCAACAGTTTTCACTGTGTTCCTTCACTCAACCGTTTTCTCCAATTTTCCCTGTCATTCCAGTCTCCATCTCGCAGGGTTCTTTTCTCCATAGCCTCGTCGATTTCATCTCTGAATGACCTTCGGGGTCTTCCTCTCTTTCTTCTTCCAATCGGGCTCCATTCTGTAATTTTGTTTATCTAGCGTCCTCTGTCCGCTCTTCTGACGTGGCCGTACCAGGATAGTCTCTTCTCCTCTATATAGTCGATTATGTCTGATTGCACTCCCATTCTCCGCTTAATCTCTGCGTTTTCAATTCTGTCTCTTTTTGTAAGTCTACAGCTTCTCCTCAGGAACTCCATTTCTACTGCTCTTATTCTACCTCTATTTCTCTTGTTTATTGTCCAGTTTTCGGACCCATATGTCAGGATACTTCTTGTCAGGGTGTTATATATTCTCTTTTTTGTCTTTATCGTAATGTTCTTATCCCACAACACTGAGTTTATAGGGGAATTACACCCCTATCTATTAAATTGATTAGAGCCTTCACTTTGCTTCCCTTAAGTTTAATTTTTTTACTGTAAAGAGCCGGTACCTCCTCATTGATAGCAGTAGAAGTTAAAGGTCGCCAATTTTCCCTTTCCCATTCAGAACCATGGTTAGTTTTGAAATAAATTGTCTGCGGTTCATTTTTATTCACTCTTATCATAGATGTTTGGCTACTTTTAAAATCATTAAGCTTCACTGCTGGTAGCATTTTAAAATTTTTGAAGTCTTTGAATGACATTTCAACCACTTTATAGGGACTGGGTTTTCTAGCTGCTCTCATGAGCTGTATGTATTGTTGGGGCAAATAAATAGGGCCAGCTTCTAGAGCCTTTTTAATTGTCCTTTCGATACATGCATGGACGGCATCACCTTCATTCTGAGTATGTCCCGTTACTAAAAATTTATGAGTAATACTGGATATATAGCCGAATTTCTTAAGAGCATGATAGTACATTTGACGTACATATTGGTTCTTTTGTTGCCCCGCACAATTGTCAGAATAAAAAATTATATCCAAAGATTTTTCAATTTTTAGCGAATAGTCTTTCAAACTTTCTAAATATTTCCAAAGGCATGAAGCAATTTCACATGCTCCTCTCTTCCCATCTTTTTCTGTCCTTATGTAACAATAAGTCTCCATATTTTTTATGTTACAAACAGTCAAATCATACATCGCTACTTTTGAGATATAATAAAAAGATGATATTTCACCCCGTGGGAAAGGCAAGACTGCCTGCAGGTCGTAAACAGAGACAACTGTTGATTCTGGTGTTTCCTTTTTGTCCGTGTCTTTGCCTAATCTGCAAGATCTTTTTCTAAAATATGGTTTTCGTATTCTATTTGAATATCTTTTTTCTTGTCTTGTGGTGTATTTTTATAGATGACACAATGGTCACATTGATCTTTTTTCGGTTTGTAAAAGCTGATGTTATAGGTCTGAAATATTTTATAATATTGGTGATAAGACAAAACTTTTTCCCCTGAGGATTGTTTATATTTTTTATAGTCTCTGTGCAAATCTGCAACTGTCTTGCCCCCCTCTATATACTCTCTAGAGGTTTCCTTTCGACAATAGTGGCTTTCCACTCTTGGAATGCTATCTATATGCTTGCGCACATTCTCAATGTCTTTTTTAGGTATTAAGTTTTTTCTGTCGGGAATTTTGCATTCTCTTTTCTCTCCTACTAAAACTCCTGTATTTTTGTCAACCTTGGAAAAGGTTGTTCTCAAGCACCTGTCGGTTACGTCCACAGTATTTAAAAAAAAATCTTGCAAACTCTGATTTTTTCTCCTTCAGAAGTGTTTAAAAAAAAACATGTGGTTAAGCGACCTATTTATTTTTGGGTTCTGCACTACCCTCCGGTACTTTGGATTTAAACTTGTGATATTGTTGTGTATAAATGCCCTCTGGGCTTGTAAACTGCCCATAGCCCAGTACTCATCAAATAACAGTCTCTGTGAATTGTCAAATTTTTCCGAACATTTTAATACACATTTTTCCCCACATGCCGGTTTTAGTTCTCTCTTTCTTACATGATTTTTCTTTCTGGGGGTTATATAATTCAAGCCAAGATTCCTCCTTTTTTTCGCGATGGCCTGAGCTGAGCCTTGTCCCTTTCTTTTCTTCTTATTCTTATTTTCTGGGGAGGCCTTGGAGGGTAAATGAAATTGTTCAGCTGGAATCTTCAAATCAATAGGCCTAATTTCACCACCCTCTTCAGTTTCGTAATTTCAGCTACGGGGACTAACAGTACAGGATTTGGAAGAGCAGCAACCCAGTCTGATGTACCTAAAAAATATTAAATGATCATTGGTTCTGGAATAATTGATAGTATTGGATACGATAAAATTGTACATGATAGTATTTATTACTTACGTTTTTGAAATTCTGAAGTGGATTCTGCTGAATTATTGATTAAAACCTCCCATACTTCTGAATCTATAGAAGAGTCATTATTATTTTTCCCATTTCTTGTGGAGTCTGGTTAAATTTTTTGTGTCGCCAATTTGAATATAAGTTTACTTCGACTATTCATTTTGATACCTACAACACCAAAAATAAAAATTAGTTTTACAGTTTATAATGGTATTAGTATATTTCAATGTCTACTACATTAAATTTTAAAATAATGATTTTAAAAACAAAGCCTGAAATTTGTTTAAATTTAATAAAGAAACTACCTCTCAGCAGTATACGCCACTATTAGATAATCAAAATAACACTAACTCGCTCTGTTTTAACTAGTTACTGACTTATCTGCATGAAATTCAATTACATAAAAAAACATTGCAATTAAAAGAGTACTCATCAGTATTCGTTGGACAGTTAACAGGTGAACATCGTTCGATAAATCTGTGCCGGGTCCTTAACTAGTGCTATTATCAAATTAATAGGTATTTAATTTGAAAATAAACCAACCGATCTTCAAAAAAGGTAGGATCTAATTATTTATTATTATGAGTGAATCGGGGGGTGGTGTTGAGCCACCCCAGAATAATATATCATTAATGGATACGGAAGACAAAAGGTATATTAATTTAAATAACAGATATAAAATAAATGATTCAGGGTATTATAATGTCTTTGTAGAATCTACAGACAAAAACTTGTCCCGTTTATCACCAGTACGTGTCGGTCATTATCTATTTAAAAACCAATATTTTAAACACGATGTACTAGACATTAAAACTGTTGGCAGAAATAAGGTAAAAGTAATTTTTAGAACTTATACTTGCGCAAATTCTCTAATTGAACATGAGCTTATTAAGGATAATAAACTTGTAGCGTATATTCCATCATTTTTTACTCAAAAGAAGGGAATTATTAGGGAAGTCGATACGTTTTTGGATGAAAAGTATATTTTAGAAAATATTAATTTAGATAAAAATGTTGTCGAAGTAAAAAGGTTAAAACGGAAAATAATTGATTCGGATAATGACAATTCTTGTACCTCGCCAGATGGTCATTTTGACATTTGAAGGAAATAGCATTCCTAAGACTGTTAATTTAGACTTGGTTAGGTTTAATGTTGAAAAATATATATATCCGGTTGTTCAGTGTTTTAATTGCTTTCGTTTCGGTCATACTGCTCGGCAATGCAAATCAAGATCAAATCGTTGTAAAAATGTAGTCAAACTCATGATAATAATGAAACATGCACTAACTCTCTATTTTGTTTACATTGCAACTACACTGAACACAACTCACTCTCTAAACAGTGTCCTGCATTTAAACACCAATAAAAAATAAAATCAATAATGGCTTTTGAAAACACTACCTTTAAAGAGGCAGAAACCATAGCTAACAATCCTTCATACGCCAAGGTAACTACAAATAATAGATTCGATATCCTCAATACTATACAAAATTTCCCCGCCTTAACCCCTAACATCCCTGAAGGTACAAATCAAAATCAATCCTATGTACCTACCATTAAAAAAACAAGAAACAAGCGTAAAGCTATCTCTCCTACTGCGATCAAAAAGACACCAACTTTCCCAAGATTTCCCAATGCTACAAACACCTCATCCCAACCTATAATCCCTAATCCCTACAGGGACGAGTTTATGGCGTATAAAGAAAAAATAGAATGTAAAATAATCAATGAAATTCCAGCCTTGATAGAAAATATCATCAAGAAAATTAACCCTAAAATATTTTTACCTAACTTACAAAAAAATACAAAAGAAGAAATTGAAAAAATGTTGAACAACCTAACAGATATTGAAAGCGATGGGGAACAACAGGACATTTAACATACTGCAGTGGAACTGTCAATCTATAAATAAACATAAACCTAGTTTACTTAATTATCTCGAGCACAATGTTGTTGATGTCATTCTGCTTAATGAAACATGGCTTTCTAAAAATAAAAATTTTGGTTTAACAGGTTACAACGTTATCAGAAGCGATAGACCTGATGGTTACGGTGATGTAGCCATCCTCATATCAAATAACCTTTGTTTTACTGAAATTAATGTAAAGAAAAACTTTAATAAAGGTATTGAAACGTGTGCAGTTTTTATAGAACAAATTAAATTGGTAATCGTTTGTATTTATAAACCACCCAAAGTAATAGTCAATAATAGAGATTGGGAAAAGCTTTTAACTCAATTTAGTGGTAGGGTTGTCATTGGTGGGGACTTCAATGGACACCACAGTAGGTGGGGTTCCTTGAAGGATTCCGCTCAGGGCAAGTGTATAGTAGACGCGCTAGATAACAGTAATTTAGTTCTGCTAAACGACTGTAGACCGACCAAAGTAACAAGACCTAATGAACTTCCATCAATGGTGGATCTATCCCTTGTTACACCAAATCTAATTGGATACACCACATGGGATCCTGTTCCCGATACTCTGGGTTTAACTCACTTACCTATAGTAATCACTATCGACTTGGACTATCACCCATGTACAATAATTCCTTCATCTAAATGGAAAGAGTCTTCAGCAAACTGGAATATCTTTAAAGGTCATATAGAAAAAACATTATCCGAAAATATAACCGATAATATCACTTCAGCGGAACGTTTTGACTTCCTGTTAAAGACAATTGACGATGCTGCCTGTTTATTGTTGTAGTGGACTGTATTCATTGAAATTAATTAATAGTCTAAAATACTGCATTTATTTATGAATTTGCACAAAAATATGAAAACAATAACAAATAGTTCTATGCTTCTCAACGGCTGGTGATGGAATGTCATTCTGTCATCTATCGTCTGTACCGACTAGCTGGCTGGCTGGGCTGCAGTGGCGGACCGTTCAAATACAAAATGGGTTGTCGTCGACATACTCCCGGCCTTGAAAGATCCTGAATCTTTCAATTGAATGGAAGGAGAGGACATATTTTGGAGAATGACCTCGTGATGATACCTTCTTGAGTCTTTATTTTTGCAACTCTAGCGGTATTCTGCGATCCGTCATGTATGTGAGTTATTCTGCCTAGTTTCCACTTTGCTGGTGGCAGACAGTCATCTTTGATAAGGACTAAAGTTCCTTCTACTAATTCTCCCTTGGATATTTGCCACTTAGAACGTCTCTGTAGCTCGACGACGTATTCGGAAGACCATCTCTTCCAGAAACTTTGGAAAATTTGTTGGATGCGTTGAAATCTATTGAGTCGTTGTGGAATCTCTTGGAGTAGATCTGGTTCTGGAGCTAGCGTTGGCATTCTACCGATGAGGAAATGAGCGGGACAGAGTGGTGTTAAATCATTAGGATCAGGACTAATAGGACACAAAGGTCTGGAGTTGAGTACTGCTTCTATTTGTGATAGTATTGTTGCAAACTCCTCAAATGTAAGATTTGTATTTTTAAGTGAACGTTTTAAGTGAAATTTACAAGATTTTACTCCGGATTCCCAGAGTCCCCCGAAATGTGGAGAATATGGCGGAATTAAATGCCATTCAATACCCTCATGTGTACATGAATCTTGTATGTGTGCATTGTTAATTTTTAAAAATCTTTTAAGTTCAGACATGGCACCTACGAAGTTTCTACCATTATCTGAGTACAATTTGGCTGGCTTTCCTCTACGAGCGATAAAGCGGCGCAAGGCAAGCATGAATGTTTGAGTGCTCAAATCGGTTACGAGCTCAAGATGAATCGCCTTTGTAGCAAAACATATGAATAATGAAATATAGCATTTATTTAATTTGGCACCTCTGCCCTTATTTTTATACAAAAACGGACCGGCGTAGTCAATACCAGTGATGGCAAAGGGAAATGTGTATAGTAATCGGTCACGTGGTAAATCACCCATGATTGGTTGTATAGGTTTAGGATTAAATCGTAAACAAGTAGTACATTGTTTAACAGTCAACCTAGATAGGTTTCTGCCTGATATAGGCCAATATGTCTCCCGAATAGTAGATAGAAGCAGCTGA
This sequence comes from Diabrotica undecimpunctata, assembly GCF_040954645.1. Classification (NCBI taxonomy): domain Eukaryota; kingdom Metazoa; phylum Arthropoda; class Insecta; order Coleoptera; family Chrysomelidae; genus Diabrotica; species Diabrotica undecimpunctata. The sequence goes on from NC_092803.1 coordinate 142,481,400, forward strand.
GGGCCTGCATGATATAGACGCAGGTGTTCATGACGGAAAAATAATATCGTGAAATGATGTTTTGAATCCAAGACAATGGGATGTTTTTTGTCATATAGAAAATTCGAGTTAGCCAAGCGACCACCAACACGTATTAAACCATCCTGGTCAATAAATGGGTTTAAAGAGAAGAGCTTGCTGTTGGAACTAACGCTTTTTTGTTTTGACAGCTGATCATACTCTTCGCGAAAAGAGTGTAGTTGTATGATCTTCAATAAATAACGACGAGCGTCATTAATATTGGTTAATGTTAGAGAGCCACACTCTCTAAGAATTTTGGGTGTTAATAAATTATTTTTAAATCTAAGGATGTATGCAAATGCGCGCAGTAAACGCGAATATTGTGAAAAGGCCTTGAATGGAAACCATTGTTCTTGCTGAGAATAGGAAACAAAATTGAGAATAGTTTGAGATTTTATTTCGGGTAGAATGTCTACCTTTGGATTTAAAAGGGGCCAAAATTCTTCCCTTAAAGACAACCATGACGGACCGTCCCACCATAGTAAAGAATTTAGTATTTGAGAAGGAGATAATCCCCTTGATAGATGGTCTGCAGGATTATCTTGTGTGGGTACATACTTCCATGTATAGGACTTTGTTAAGACCTGAATTTCGGAGACTCTGTTAGCTACGAAGGTTTGAAGATTGTTAGGAGAAGTATTGATCCAAGCAAGGGTAATTGTGGAATCTGACCATAAATAACATTTATTGAGGTCTATATTAATGGATTCAATTACCTTAGTTAAAAGACGTGAAAGTAATACAGCTGCGCAAAGCTCTAGGCGTGGAATGCTTAGAGTTTTGATAGGGGCAACCTTTGATTTAGCACATAGAATTTTAACCGAGATATTTCCCTTGTCATCAGTACTTCTTAAATAGATACAAGCACCGTAGGCTTGTTGTTATGCGTCCGAAAAACCGTGTATTTCTATATCTTTAGCATTATTGCACACTGCATGACGTGGTATACTTAATTGTTTCAGATTGGCAAGATCATTTTTCAATCTATTCCAAGTATTTAGTGATGAACCGCTTAATTTTTCATCCCAATTCAGTTTTTCAGTCCATAGCCTTTGCATTAGAATCTTCGCAAGTATGATACAAGGACCTACTAAGCCTAGTGGATCGTATATTCTTGCAATTAAAGAAAGAACATCTCTTTTGGTACAAGTTTCCTTGTAATTGTTATATTGTACATTGTATAATAGTGAATCACGTTGGGATGACCAAATAAGTCCTAAAGTTTTTGTGACTCCATCTTTAGAGAGGTTTAGAATTCCAAAGGAATCATCTTGATTATTTACCCTTTCTAAAACTCTTGGGTCATTTGAAATCCATTTTCTGAGTGGAAAGCAACCTGTAAGTAAAATACGTGAGACTTCACGGCAAATGTTCGAAGCTTCAGTAATAGTATCCGCACCGGTTAACAAGTCATCTACGTAGAAATCCTGACGTAATATCTTCGCGATTTCTGGTTGCGACAATTGGCATTCGTTAGCTAACTCGAAAAGGCATCGGATAGCAAGAAAACTAGCTGATGCTTGGCCATAAGTAACCGTATTTAAAGCAAAATGTCGTAATGGATCTGAAGGACTTTCCCTCCAGACTATTTTTTGAAGACTGCGTTGGCTGGGATGAATTAACACCTGCCTGTACATTTTGGTTACGTCTGAGCTTATGATGAATTTGTGTTTTCTGAATCGGATGAGAATTGAAAATAGATCTTGTTGTATACTGGGTCCGACGCATTGAATATTGTTTAATGATAACCCGTTGCTTGATGGTGAAGATGCGTCAAACACGACACGAAGTTTTGTTGTAAGACTGTCCTCCTTTAGGACACCATGATGTGGCATGTAGTAGTCGACAGTAGAGTTTTCAGAGATATCTGCTAACGACATGTGGTTTAGCTCCTGATATTCGCGCATGAATTGTATATATTGTTCGCAAAGAGGATTGTTTTGTGCTAATCTTTTTTCTAGATGATGAAATCTTCTTTCAGCTTGTATCCTTGAATCACCCAACACATGCGGATATTGTTTTAATGGCATCATAACTATGAATCTACCATTTGGATCACGTCTAGTAGTTTTTTGAAAATTGTCCTCGCACAATTGCTCTTCTTCAGATAGATGAGGAATATTTGGCAATTCCTCTACTTCCCAAAATTGCTGAAGAAGTTTAGTTAGTTCCAGATTTGTGCTAAGATTGCAAGATATTGTATTGTGGGGAACCGATCCCAGCGGGCCAGAAATTATCCACCCAAATATTGTTTCTGTTAAAATAGGACCTTGATCTAAAGATATGCGACCTTTACAAATCAAATGCCAAAAAATATCTGCGCCGATAAGAATGTCAATAGATCCAGCATTGCCAAAATTAGGATCTGCTAACCGAATTGTATTAGGAATGTTTATAGCGCTTACATCAATGTTTGTATGAGGAAGAATATTTGTTATTTTTGGCAATACAAAACAGTTGATTATTTTTACAAATTTATTATTAGATGTGCAAATCTCTAACTGACATTGACCTGTAATAGTTGATAGTTTGTTGCCTATGCCCAAAAGATTTAAGCTGACATCTTGTGGTTTGATTCCTAGTTTGTTACACATGTTTGTTGTGATAAATGAAGATTGAGACACGCAATCCAATAGTGCACGAGCCCTTTGCATTTTATTATTCATATCTTTAACACTTAAGATTGCTGTTGAGAGAAAAACATAGCCTGTATCAGAACAAGAAAGCATGCTGTTACCACAAAATGTATTGTTACTTGTTACTGGATTTATTGGCTCACTTGTACTTTGTGATGGATTTGTATTAATACTGCTATTGGATATATTCGAATTTCTATTGAACGTGCCCGAATTATTTTGGCTTATAATGATGCTCCTATCATTTGTATTATTGTGTAAAAGTGAGTTGTGACGTGCTTTGCACTTGCGACATGGCCCGAGTTTGCACTGTTTATTGGAGTTACCCGATCGCAAGCAGTTTGTACACAATGATTTTGATCTAATAAAATTCCACCTTTCGTTTATTGGATAATTTAAAAATGTTTCGCAAGTGTAAATGCTATGGTCGCCTTGACAAGAGACGCATGTATAGTTTGTTTTTGTTGCTAAGAATCCCCTAGTCGTCCTGTTCTCCTTACTTTTATTTTTTGTTTCAATGTTCATTTCAATTGCCTCTAGAAAATCTGCTCTTGATTTTAAAAATCCTTTTAGATCGGATAAAGTTGGTAGTTCCGTTTGAGTAGCAATATGCTTTTCCCATTCCCTAATAGTAGTTTCGTCTAGTTTTGATGTTATAATGAATATAAGTAAGGCATCCCATTGTTCACACGGCTGATTTAATTGTTGAAGTGACTTTAAATGTTTTGAAAAATCATCTACTAATTTACGAAATTTTACAAAGGATTCTTTGTGAATAGATTCCAATGAAAATAAAGCTTTAATATGATTGTGTATTAAGAGTTTTTTATTATTGTATCGATCACATACAGAGTCCCATGCCAAATTGTACCCGTTTGCGGAAAATTCGATAGGTTTTATGACTGCGGCGGCATTTCCTTGTAATGATGCCCGAAGATAATGATACTTCTGAATATTTGTAATACTATCATTTGTATGAATGAGTGACTCAAAAGTGTCTCGAAATTCTAGCCAAAATTCGTATGTGCCGTCGAACTTTGGAATTTGTATTGTTGGCAGTTTTACACCTTGTAAACGATAAGCCCCGTCAGAAATAGAAGTGTTATTGTTTGTATGCTCGCTTGTCACCGAGTTTTTATCATCAATATCTGAAATGAATTTATTTAACAATGCTTTGGCATTAGCCGATAGTGAATAAAAATTGTTTTCAAGTTCTTCCCTTATCACAAAGTGTGGTTCGGGATCGTCTGCCAATTCTTCTATTTCTGATTGGATAATTTTAATTTCTAAAAATGTATTTTCTAGTTTATTTATTCTGTCGCTTAGTTCGATTTTTTCAACATCATGTAATTCTAATTTGCATTTAATAGACTCTAGAAATTTGGAGAAAATTGTAAATGAAGCTTTATGACCAGCACGTTTTCTAATTAATCTTTTTAAGTGTTCGTCCGACATTGTTTATTAATCAAATAGATTCGAATTGAATTTAAATAGATATATAGATTGTAAATAGTTTTATGCAACTTACACAAACAAAAACAGTATAAATAGGTATAGGAATCAGATGGGAACTCACCGGTATTTTTGGCTGTATATTGTTCGGCAATCCAACGTGTTCTTTCACTTGACCGTTAACTGTGAATCACTTTTAGCACTGATTTTATCACAAATATCGGGTCGAATGACCAATGTTTATTGTTGTAGTGGACTGTATTCATTGAAATTAATTAATAGTCTAAAATACTGCATTTATTTATGAATTTGCACAAAAATATGAAAACAATAACAAATAGTTCTATGCTTCTCAACGGCTGGTGATGGAATGTCATTCTGTCATCTGTCGTCTGTACCGACTAGCTGGCTGGCTGGCCTGCAGTGGCGGACCGTTCAAATACAAAATGGGTTGTCGTCGACACTGCCTCATTTTCTATGAGTATCAAAAATTCCTTTCAGCCAAAATCTCGAATTCCAGTCTGGTGGGATTATGAATGCAAAAATATGATCATTTCACGAAAAGTTGCTTACAAAATATACATTGAAGCATCAAATTTTGAAAACTATATTAAATACAAACAAATTCAAGCCAAAAGTAAACTCCTCTTTACAAACAAACAAAAAAGTTCGTGGATTAACTTTGTAAATACTTTAAACAAAAATACTCCCATCAGTAAAATTTGGAATTTTGTTAATAAACTAGTGAATAAAAATTACCGTACAAGACGATATCCCCTGCCAAATGAACTAATAGAAGAGTTGCTCGACAAATTTGCTCCGCCATATGTTGACCTTCCTATTCAGGATAACAGTAAAACTTGTAAATACAATATTTTCCAGGAAAGTTTTGATATGATAGAATTTGAGGCTGCACTCAAGTCTTCAAAGTCCTCGGCTCCGGGGCGCGATCAAATTACTTATAACATAATATATGAATTACCTCTTATAGCTAAACAAAGTTTACTAACAATTTTCAACGATTGGCTTTTCAATGGAAGATATGTGGATCATATGAAAGAAATAGTTATTTGTTTAATTCTTAAACCTAATAAAGATAAAACACTCTCCTCTTCTTACAGACCGATATCATTAATGTCTTGCATATGCAAGACATTTGAAAGACTTATTAAGACTCGATTAGAATGGCTTATAGAACATTATAGTATCCTTCCAAGTACACAATATGGATTTAGGGCTAGTGTTGGTACACTGGATGCAATATCACATTTAGTTACCGACATTCAAATAACGTTTTCCAGAAACAATTATCTTGCTTGTTTGTTTTTAGACCTAAAAGGGGCATATGATTCTGTTAATTTAACCATTTTACACAAAAAACTATATGATATAGGATTACCTCAAAATATAGCGACTAATATTGTTCATCTTTATAACAATCGTGTTATATATATTAAAGATCATTTAAACCAACTACACGGTCCTAGAATTGCTCATACAGGTCTTCCACAAGGATCAGTTTTAAGTCCGTTATTGTTCAACATATTTTCAGCAAGTATTCATGGCATTTTTGACAACACAATCAATTGCATCCAATACGCTGATGACATATGCATCTATACAGAGCGTAACTCGTATACTGACTGCCTGGAGGCTCTGGAATTCATCATGCAAAACGTTAATAACTGGGTAAAAAATCATGGACTGACCATTTCCCCTGACAAATCAGCCACAATGATATTCACTAGACATAGGATTCGTACGCCTGACAAAATAAAGTTGTCTGGATATGATATACCTATTGTCAAAGAATACAAATATCTTGGCATTCTTCTTGATCCCAAACTCTTATGGTCAAAACATGTGAAATATATAAAAAGTAGGTGTGAAAAAGGTATTAATATTCTTAAATGTGTTACTAATCGAAGATGGGGTGCTGACCCCAAAGTTGCATTGATGTTTTACAGGGCCTACGTGCGATCTATTGTAGACTATGGTTGCATTCTGTATGGTGCCGCCAGTAACACACACTTATTAACTGTAGACCGCATTCAGTTTAAATGTCTGAGAATATGCTTGGGCACCATGAAGTCTACTCCTTGCCCTGTACTACTTGCTGAAAGTAATGAAATACCTCTTCAAAATCGTCGAGAAATTATGGCAATTAAACATATCCTGAAGCTTAGATTAAATAATAATAATCTACTTAGTCAACTGTATGAGTTATCTATTGAAAACCTCTCAAATAAATACTGGCGCATAAAAAATTCTCCTCCACTTGCTGATGCTTTCTTAGAAACTAATGAGTATCCTAATATCTATGGCAAAGAAAAAAGATTACCAATATATAAAGCTAATTTTCAGGTAACATTAAATAAACCAAAAGTCATTATACCAAAGTACACAGAATTCCCACAAATAAACTTTGTCTTACTTAGATCCATATTGAGTGACTATAATGATCACGTAATAATGTATACCGATGGTTCCAAAAAAGAGGATGGTGCCACAGGTTGCGCAGTTTACATTCCACATAAAAGCGAATCTTTGAAAATTAAACTTCCATCACATTGTTCGATATATACTGCTGAAGCGGTAGCTATCGAAAAAGCATTAGATTGGCTAGATTCACACAATTTAAATAAAGCAGTAATATTATCAGATTCATTATCGGTCATTAAAGGATTAAACTCAGATATGACTCAACATAAAAGAAATAATATTCTTTGTGCTATTAAAAATAAAATATATAGTAAAGATATTACAGTTATTTGGGTTAAAAGTCATATAGGTATCGAGGGAAATGAACTGGTTGACCAGCTTGCTAAAGATGCGACCCATGTTGGACTCTATATTCCCATATTTACATTGGAGGACTTACAACAACATTATTATAACAAAATTTTTATAAATTGGAAAGAAAAATGGAAAAACATAGCAACGAATTCAAATAATCAATATTATTCTATCCACCCTACCCTACCACAAGATGTTGACTATATTTTCAAATATGCAATGCCAAAGAAGTTGACAGCCACAATTACTCGACTGAAAACTAATCACGGTGCATTCCCAGCTCACTTGGCTAAGTTAAATATTATCCCTTCTGGGGTATGCTCATGCGATAATATATCACAATGTGACATCAACCATATTCTTTTTAAGTGCGATAAACATAGGTATGAAACAGATCAGCTGTATTCAAAACTATCAGAACTTAAAATTCAGACTCCCATAAACATCACTCATTTACTCTCCTTAGATAGTAGAGAAGTATACGAACTAATATGTAACTTTTTATTTAAAGTTGGTTACATTATTTAAAAACTAATATCTTACATTACACTTCTGTGGCTAAAGGACTAGTTTCCAAGCCAACTCACCAAACACACACACACACAAAAGAGTACTCTTTAAAAATATTGTGACCCAACTGTAAAAAAGATCATTATATTTTCAATAGGAACGCTAAAAAATACAGTGAGTTTTAAAAATATAGTGACGCATTTACAAGAAGTGTAAAATATTTTAATAAGAACGTTAAAAACTTTAGCGAATTTAAATATTTAGTGACGCATCTGCAATGAGAGTCATTCTATTTAAATAAAAGCGTTAAACAGCAGAGGGATTTTTAAAAATGTAGTGACGCTTCGACCAATATAACATTTTACTCACCAAAATCTATGACCTTCCTCACTGAAGATTTATGCACGACTGACGGAAGGTACGACGTGACACTATCTTCTGCACAAAATGGCTCAGATTCGCGCCAAAATTTAACACGCCTAAATTTTCAACGCCTCCTATTAGTACATTTTCAAAGTAACAGAAGTGTCGCTCTCATATAAAAATAGAGCAAAAAATTACGAACATTTTGATACCAAAAACTCAAAAATCGATTTTTTGCAGATACGTCTGTATCTTTATAAACCGTCGAAGTGATCAATGGTCTGTAATTCAAAATCCGGTTCAATATTAGTTAGTGAAAGGTTAGTTAATATTTTATAACTCATCTTTTCATAGGGAAGTTTATTGTTTAATGGTTGAGAGAATGCATTTTTAAATTTTCTTATAGTTTGCCAAATAGAGCTGATCTCTACATTTCTATTAATATTACCACAATATTCCATAAACTTGAATAAACTTCATAAAATTGTTTTTTGAAGTCGTTTTGATTTAGCAATTATGTGTTTTGTATTGGTATAATTATTAAGCTTAAAATTATTTTTAAATTCCTTTAACGCCTCTTTTCTAATAATATTTATCCTGATCATGTAGATCAGGAACTGGTTTGTTTACTTCTGAATATGCTAATATTAATTCTCTAATTTTAATTTGTTGTTCTTTATTCATATTTGTAAATTTTCTGTATAAATTGTCTATTGTATTACAGTAATTTTGCGACGCACTAACAGGCGTTAATTTATTAAAATTATGTTTTAAATTGTTATTATTAATACTAGATATAGATGAAGTGTCACTAATTTGAACTGTACTATTTAGTTGAGATAATCTACCATTTTGATTTAATAATTGCGATTCATATTTTCGTGTTGCGAGATTTCTAATGATGTATCAGATATCAAACATTTTTTATAACTTTGTGTGACTCTCGACACATATGGAATAATGTAGAATTTAATATAACTAATTTTTATCTCGCTTGGTAATACCTTACCATTAAAAGTTATCAGAAGTGTGCTTCTAGGAGCAAATTAAACCGAGTTATCACCAATAATAATTTTTCTGTTTAATCTTGTGAGATTAATGATTTTTTGATTTGATCTTCGGTTAGTGATGGGTTAACATCTCTGATGATGCCCTTACATGTTATCTGATTATGTGGAATATATATTTTGTATTATTTATCTTTAATATTGACAGAGTTATTAATAAAATTGTTAGACGCTTCGCTGTTAGTGAAACAAACACCAAATTTATTTATACCTTTGACTTTAACCTCCAAGATATATTTTAAATTTAAATTTAAGAGGTCATTTGCAATTTACAAGTGATTATATTTGCCTATTTTGGATTTTTTTGTCGATTCCTTCTACTACAACTAAGTATGGCCCTACAGCATTATTCTTGTATCTGTTGTAGCTTTGATTAAATTTATTTTTTTTTTACATTATCAGACTCATCATTTATTATCGCATTATTTTCATTATTCGAAATGTGCATATTATCGTTTTCATTATTATTGTTGATCGCTTGGAGATCAGGTGGTTTTTTTTTGCCGCCATGCGGTGACAGATCAAAAGCTGATTAAATTTTTAGTAATATAAAAAAATATGTAATGAAAAAGACTTACCAATGCTCTATAAGGTATTTTATATAAAGAGTTATATATAAAAGTAGATTAATTATCTCCATCTCTCAAGACTGTTGTATGAAATGTCGTGAACACAGCCAGTAAAAATCGTATTATATTACGTTGTATATCAGATCTGTTGTTTCTACGCTGTAATTGTGAATTAATTTATTTTTAATTTACTCTTATATGTAACCAATATTTAAATTTACCGCTAGAAAGATTATCGATTATTTAGGCACACGGATTTAGATTATCATCAAATTGTTTTTTTTTTCCGGGTTTTTCCCCAATACTTTACTATGGAATCACTAACAGGAGATTTTTACTGTCATCATGGCATGTGTTTGTCTTTTAAAAACGAATTACATGCTATGCTTTTTTTGGACGGATATTCTCAAGTTAAAGTTGATTTCATGTAGTCGAATGAACTAGCTTACAAGTAAAGTCGTCCCAGGAACGCAACTCAACAATATTGGCAATATCATTTTAAAGTCGTCTACTTTAAAATGTATAATGTATGTCTGAATTGTCAATATAAATGAGTCAGATAAAATTAAATTTTTAGAAGAATTTCTCACCAATAAACAAAAATTTGTTTAAATTACTAATGTTTGTATTTTGAGAACGATTTCCGAAGTGGAAATTGAAACATCAATAAACTTACTTTAACCTTTAAAAAAAAATGTTTGAGTGTTGGCGTTTTCTAAATTGACGGTTGACTTTTTGGGCACTGATCTGGTAGGCATATAGCCAGGCTTTAAATTGATCATTCTGAGGGTGATGTTTGTTTTTGTAGGGATTATGTGTTTTTGTATTATGTATTTATGGATTATATGTTTATATAATATGTGTTGTGTATATATTACGTGTAATTGTAGACGATATATCTCATATTTTCGATTAATCCGCTAATGTTGTTATGTACTTATTGATAACTTCTTCTTTTAATATTAGCAACTAATTGCTACATTTTACTAATGGGTCTACTAAACTTTTTTTTTAACTAGGATGAGAGCTAGGATAATCTTTCTGATAAAATCTTTACATATGGTATTGTTGTCAGCCTTAAACCCCTTCTTGTGGGCGTTTCTGGATTGCTTATGGTGTATTTTTTATTTCTTTTTTTTTCAAGCTTGTGCTAATTCCTTGTTTATAAATGACAAATGGGAAATTATTTTTTATTAAAACCTTTGTTAACAGATGTTTTATTCCTGAAATGTAGTTTCATTAAGGCAGGTATATTAGTTCTATCATATACTAAATAGTTCTACTATATATAGTACTAGAACTATATAGTAATACTATATAGTTCTATCATACTAAATAGGTAAATACCTTTTTGATGTTTATGTTTTATTGTATTCTGTATTCTTTCTTTTCGTGTATTGGTAGTTTTTGAAAAAGTTTTTTAACTGCACTAATTGTCTACTTTATGTTATAGCATTATTTATAAATACATTTTGAGAGCATTAGGTTCTTTGTTGAGTTTTACTGTCTTTTGGGGAAATTGTCAACTGTTGTTCTGATTATATTATATCTTATCATAAACAGAGACTATAAATTACAGATATGCAAACATGTCTGGGACAATGATCACAGAGTACAATAAAAAGTTATATCCATAGTCATAAAAGTAACAGACATAAAAAAGGGAAAAATCCATAAAGCAGCTCTTATCTTACTTAAGCCTTTCAGTGAATTTGTCTCTCCAGAGGGACATTACCATAAGTACCCTTGAAGTATACATTCGTCATTTTTTGAGGAAAAAATTATATTACTTATTTTACTTGCTTTATTTGTCATAATTCTAAGGTTATTGTTCGTAAAAGTACCATTTTCATAATCTTTAGTAGTTTTTTGTAATGTATCTCTGAAGGGACATTGTGTCTTGGTGAATCAAAATAATACAAAACTTTATTTACGCTAGAAATATTTATTCACATAAAAATAATAAATCAAACATTATTTTAAATGAAATTTTGAGAAACAGTTTTGTTATTTTGAGGACGGCTAACAATATCCACTAAATGTAATGCTTGCCTCTGCTTGAGAAATCGGTGTAGGCTTATGGTATCTTTTATAGCGAAATTTCATAGAGGGGACTCCAATACATCCGAACTCTCGGAAACTGCAAATTGCCAATTGAGATATTTACACCAATAAACTTTTATTTATTTCTTCCAATGTGGTTTTCCAATGGGCAAATTCGTGGTATATTCATTTGAGTTATATATAAAGTAGTCATCTTCGCCATCTTCTGCATTACTTCTTCTGGAATATATCTCATAAAAAAAACAATAGGAGGAAGTGTTTCATAAACAGAGTCTGGAATAGGTTTATACCACTCAATGTGTCTTGTTTCATATGTAACATTATTCATCCATTTGTTTTTCCACATTTCCTAAAATAAAAAAGATACCATAACTAGTAACATATATCTCAGTCAAAAGGTCCAAATCATAAAAAATACATACAATTTTTAAATACTTCATAAAAAGCATAGCACTGATGCATTATTTATTCAAGCATAAAGTTCTTTTGTCCCTGCACAGGGACATAACAAAATAGCCCCTCTATAAACATCACACTATCTTTAAATGCAAAACTGTTCATAGGTATAGCAAAACTAACTCTTACGAACTTACATACTTACCAACTTGACAATATTATAGTTTTTATTTATCAAAAAACCAGATTTCTACGTAAGTATTTATACACAAGTTTCACAGCACAGCAAATATATCCAAAACAGCTGACTAAATGTCAATCGGAAGTCGTTTCAACTACACCCACAGGCGTACACGGTCTTTTAAATGCTTTAGCCCCCTTTCAGACGAGGATACTGTATCCGAGATACTGTATGCGAGATACAGAATTTTCGATGGCGGCTGTATCGGATTCACGGGCATGCTCGTCAGTGTGAAAATAGTAGCAGTGCAGTGCGGTTATATTTTTGGATTATGGATGTAGAAGAGTATGTTATGCTGTGCTGAACATATTAAATAAAAAGAAACTGAAAAGACGACGTAATTTGTGGGTTCATCCTATTGTAGAATTAAAAGAAACCCAGGGGACTTATAGTTTGCTGTATCAAGATTTATTGCAAGATCCATCGAAGTTTTTTAATTATTTTCGAATGTCTGTGAAGTCGTTGTAAGAACTTCATAAAATTTTGGAAATTGAGTAAAAAAGACACAACTATGCATAGAATTATTTCATCAAAAAACGGCTTTCTATGACTTTTTAAAGTTAAAGTCTATGACTTAAATTTAAAATAAATATGTGTACTTATCTCCAATTTGTAAATTGTTTACCTTGCCCTAAATAAAAAATGACCGTATTCCTTTCACAATAATGTAGTTTGATATTCGTTAAATAATCAAAATTCCAATTAGCAAACTTTTAAAACTAAACTGTATACGTATGAAACAAAATATTAAAATATTCTACTATGTATTTATAATAAAAACACGTTTATTTCTTACCATATTCATTTTGCTGTACTGCAGTCATGGCCTCAAAATTGTCGCTTAGAATTTTCGACCCAGCACTGCTGCTTTTTATTTCTATTGCAGTAATCTGGCGATGCTGTATCCCATAGACAGGGATTTGATTGTACCAAACAAATTAATTTGTCACTATCAAATACAGTACGCTCCATTATTTAACTATATTCAGAAAACACCGTCTTTCTTTCGTTGCTCATTCACAATTATTCGACAGAAAATCGCGCGTCTATGGAATGTGGTGCAAAAGTATTCGTGTCTGAAAGCGTTCATTTAACGTAATGTTTCTTCTGTATCTGGGATACGCATTCAGTCGTCGGCGACAGGAAAGTCCGAGATACTGAATTCGGTATCTCGCATACTGTATCTCTCGCGCGTCTCGTGTGAAAAGCTCCATTTGAGTCTATGTAATATCTGCGTCTCGGATACGCGTATCTCGGATACAGTATCCTCGTCTGAAAGGGGGCTTAGAAATGTTGTCCGTTCCAAGGTACAATCAGTTTTCAGCGCTCAAAAAACACAATCCGTTCATTTAATATTATAGAAAAGTTGTCTCTGTGGAGGGGCAAATATACTACGAGAGTTCTTTTTTTAATATAAGTAGAACTGAAAGGGTTAATAAAGAAAAATGTGTAACAAACCCATCAGCAGAATGTAGCAAGCTTTGCTTGCCAATACTAAAAGAAGTCAGCAACAAGAACATACTAACATTAGCGGATAAGTAGAAAGTCAGAGACATGTAATCTACATTTATACATAATACATAAACAGCACACAATACATTTAATATATAAACACCTAATACATAAATACACAATACATAAACACACAAATCTACATTTATACATAATACATAAACAGCACACAATACATTTAATATATAAACACCTAATACATAAATACACAATACATAAACACACAAAATAATCAGATTTGATATCATCCTGAAGGTACAAACATCACAGTCAGAATTATCGACAAAAAGTGTGGCTATATGCGACAATTTGGAAACAATTAAATGTCAAACAACTTGGTTAAGTATACTTACAGCAGATTATAAATTGAATCGCTATATACAGAAATGTCCTTTCTTAACCATTTAACTAGCAAGTTAAACATTATTCAAGAAAATTAGTGATTAATGTGTTGTTTGGTATCAAAAAACCCGTAAAAGTTAAAAACCTCTATTAATCTGTAAGTTATTTTTCATACTTATTAGTGAATGTTCCAGAAATTGCATCTATTTGCAATTAGAAGCACATATTCTCCTAATTGAGTTCAACAAAAACTTAAGTACTCTTCATAAAAAGTTATCAGTACTTCTACAAATAATATATTTAGAAGATAGGCCAGTACTTGATCTAAAAATTTTTAAAATTTTTAAAAATGTCAAGCACAAAATGTTTGTTGGATGTCAAGGGTGGTGAATATTGGGTTTGTGATGGTTGCAATCAGAATATTCATCATCAATGTGCCAATCTGACAGCATCAGAAATCAGGGTGTTGGAGTTGAAGGGTAGAAGAGTCCTTAAAATTTTTTGCGAATCCTGTGAGGAGGGTATTAAAATGATTCCTATGATGAAGAAGCAAATCAGTTCTCTTGAACAAAAGGTGGAACAACTTATTGATAAAATTAGCTCACTCCTTTGAGCATTCTTAATACTAATTTTTCTCTAAATTTTTAACTCTCGTAGCCTAATACATGTTCGATTTTTAGCAAAGTAAAAGACAATTTTGTAAGGCATAGATGTGGTTTTTATTTGTGACATGGTTTTATTAGCTAATTTATGAAAAATTTTCTCCTCTTTAAATAACGAGTTACCATAGATTTTATGAAACTTAATCTCAAGTTTCACAGCAATTTCCCACAAATTATCATTTGAATGTAGAAGAGAACTTTCAGAGAGAGCTTGTTTCCAGTCAGGGGCCCTATTCATGTCCATACCTGCAGTGGAGTTTTCCAAGAGTTCTTATTTTTATATGTGTATGCTACAAATCCTGCTATATATTTTAGTGATTCCTGACTCACTTTTTCTTTCACCTTAAAATCTTGCATTAGCTGTCCTCTTTCGTCATCGATAAATTCGTCTTGCAAATAATATGATTTTACAGAAGAAATCCTTAGATTTATCTTTCCGCATATTCTTTTGTTTCGAGCGGCTCGTCAATTTTCGCAAGGTTGTACAACAATTTCTGCGTCAACAAACTTCTTTTGTTTCTAGATCAGATGTTACGCCCTGAGATTCCTTAAGAATATCCAACAAACACTCCTTATTAGAATCTGTTGAATTTCGGTTTTCTGTAAAAATTACTGCCGAATTTTTTCCCAGAATATACCATCGACGTCTGTACCGAAAGTAGAGGGGAGATGGGTGAGCACTACTTGCACCCATATTTTGAAAGAATCAGTATGAATGGTCAATCAATAGAAAGGGTAAACACATACACCTACCTTGGTACTAACGTCAACAAAAGTTTGGACCATTCCCCATAAATCAAATGTAGAACAGAGAAAGCAAGATCTGTATTTCCAAAAATGGCTAAGCTATTCAAATGCCATGATTTATCAGTACTCATAAAAATCAGGTTACTACGGTGTTATATCTTTCCTATACTGTTGTACGGAGTTGAGTCGTGGACTCTCACAGACTTTACCTGCGAGAAAATTGAATTAATTATCAATTAACAGCATAAAAACAAAGAGTAGTGTTTACTCCATAGTTTAGGTTGTCATTAATTTGCGTGTAATTAAGATGTATGTAAATATATCGAGTATATCATTATCGTATTTTTTATTCCTTATGTTTTGTGGATGTGGATATATCCATTAACATTGAATTACCTCTTGACATGCTGTAAAATCTACCAACTCTACAATGCATGTAACTTAGTCAATGTTAACGCAGAAATAAACCAGTAAAAAAATTATAAAAATTATTTGATAAAATATACACTGTTGAATTAAAGTTTACATTGAATAAGTAGTAAGTACATACTGATCTTTATGGCTTGGAAGCGTGGACACTAAAACAAGTCCATCTGAATAAGTTGGCCGCCTTTGAATTTTGGTGTTACAGAAGAATCCTACAAATATCATGGATTCAAAGAATGTCAAACGTGAAAATATCTAGAAGGATAGGAAATGAGGCGGAAATAATATTAACTATCAAAAGACGAAAACTTGAGTACTTAGGATATGTGATGAGAGGGCAAAAATACGCATAATTACAACTTATTATGCAAGGCAAAATCCGAGGAAACCGAAATGTGGTAAGACGAAGAATATCTGGCTTAAGAATTTAAGGGAATGGTTTGAATGCAGTAGTGCAGAACTTTTTAAAGCGGCAGTCAACAGAGTCCGCATAGCCATGACGATTTCCAACCTTCGATAGAAGATGGAACTTAAAGAAGAAGACATACTGATTAAAATGGAAAGTAAAGGTAGCGATTGTAATGATGTATATGTGGGGACTGCTGCTAAAAAAAGAAGAAAATTAGGCTGTATTTTTCAATGGACCTGCTAACTACGACGATTAGAATCGGTATTTAAGTGGTCTGATAACCGTTCTCGTTTGTTCGATGATTCATCACTTTGTGTATAACGTACTGTTATCTCAGGTTCAAAATTTGATATTTTGCGAGTCTTGTGGAGGGCAAAATAAAAATTACACACTTTTTCGGTTCGTGCATTATCTAGTTTAGACAAAAGGACAGTTTGAGCTTGTGAAAGTAGTTTTTCCTATCAGAGGACATTACTATCTAGAGTGCGATCGGGACATGAGTTTAATTATTGACAAAGCTTATACGGACATTCCAGATGATTTGAGAGAAGTCCTTCGCAACAGCAGAGTGAAACCGAAACCGTTCCAAGGGGTGGACTATGGGAAAAATATCAAATTTCTGAATTGGACTAAGCATTTCTCCCACAAGTATTCCGAGAAACGCCCAGTTCCTACGAGACCTATTCGAGTGTTGAAAATCAGGAAAACTAGCTCTCAATTTATCTTTTACAAGAAAACCTATTCTGGGTTATTTGCAAGCTCGCTATTTGAATGCAAAGTTAAACAAAACTCGAAAAGAAATTTAAGGAAAGCTCATAATATCACAACTCTGATAGTGACTAGCCACAATCATCCCGAAGTTTTGTACAACGGCCCACTTCCGGGCAAAGCTGCTAAGTTACAAGATCTTCTCCACTTGACCAAAGATTTGGAAAACGTAAACTCTAGAAAGTTCTACACTAATTTACAAGGTACTGAACAGGAGGAAGTTCGGAGGAAGAAACATTTTGTGACGCCGAAGCTGGAAGGTACTGGAAAAGAACGTTTATGATCCATGCCGGCACACTCAATTTTTTGTATGATGTTTTGCAAATAAAATATCTTTTTTGCCTTCTCTTGATTTTTCCTCTGTAAACATGTCAACGTACCACTGAAAAAATGTACTGGTTATACCGTTGCGTTAAAACAATTTGTTTTAATTTGAAACATTAAATTTCAATTTTCATGAAAACTGTTTTTGTGGACTCTGGACTTGTGGAGATTGTTCTGGGAATTGTTTTTCCCCCTGACTCCTCTACTATATGATTAGAAAATAGCTATTTGTAAAATTAAAATTGTGGATTTGTTTGGTTCTTCAAAAGTTCTCAAAATACAATATTTTCATGTTTTGTTAAATTAAAAAAAAATGCCAAAATAATTTTTCCCATAATATAAATCTGTCTTTTATGGCAAATAATACTAAATCAGCTGGGCAGTCATGTTTTTTATACTATTTTTTTAATGTTATGTACTTTTATTATAGATAGATAAAAAAATGTGACAATAAAATTAAATGTGACGCTCGATTAACTTTAACGTTATTGAAAAATTTTATATTATTATAAAAATTATACTTTTTAACGTAAATAGTGTAATAAATATAATTTTAATAAGTTATTATAATGATATAAATTTAATATAAATTTTTCAAATAATTTACTAAAATAAATTAATTTTAGCATGAAACTGAATTTTCTTTTTTCCCTTCTTGTTCCATTTCCTTTTAGGACCTTGGATATTTTTTAAAGGAATTACTATTTAAATGGGAGTAAGCCACAATTAAAGGTTAAAGTACGTTTATTGACGTTTCAATTTCCCCTTCGGAAATCGTTCTCAAAATACATTTTAAAAAGGCATAGGTCATATCAGAATGCTAACACCACAACTAAATACTATGCGAGCAACAACAGTAAGAATACAAATGAGGCAAGGAGAAGTCAAAATTACCTCTGCCTACGTAAGAACAAAAGATCTACTAATCGAAGACGACCTAGATACGTTCCTGAACGACGAACCCTCAATTATAATAGAAGACCTAAATGCAAGATCCCCAAACTGGAACGACAGAGCTACGAACAGAAATGGAAGACTGCTTAACACATACTTAGAAAACAATGACGACGTTATGGCAATGGGCCTACAGACCCAACACACTACCCAGGAAATGGACTTCCTACACACATAGACATTGTAGTAGCAAGAAACCTAGGACTACAAACAGAATTACAAACATTAAACGAAGGCACAACGGACCACAACCCCATCCTATTAGAACTAGGAACGTGGGAAGAGGAAAGTACAATCAAAAGAATTAAAAAGAAAACAAAGTGGACGAACTTCAAAAGACTCGTGAGTACTGGAATAAATATAGTTCCAGTGATAGACAACCCACGAGAAATAGAAGACAGAGTCCTAGAGTTGGAAAACATCATCCAACAAGCACTCAGTAATAGCACTACAAAAGAGGAAGTAGAAATGTACACGGAAAGATTTAAGGATATACCGCAAGAAATAAAAGATTTGATAAGGGAAAAGAACAGAGCAAAGCAGCCAGCAAGAAGGACAAGGAACCAGGCGGACAAAAATAGAGCAAATAGGTTAAACGGAGAGGTAAAAACAGCACTACAACGACACCGTAGTGAAAGCTGGGAAAACCACATAAGAGATATGGAGGAACAAGGACCAAATATGCAAAATATTTGGAGGCTTCAGGGAATACTGAGAAATGACAAAAAGCCAATCCCTCCATTACATGGAGAAAACGGAACAGTGGAAAAAGCAGAGGCAATGAGGAGTACTCTCGAGAGAGAGAGTGTACATTAAATTACCATCCAGACGAGGACATCGACTTCATAGAAGAAGTCGAAAGACAAAGAGAAAGACCCGAAAATCTAAACGAAATCATCCCTCCTACATCACCGGAGGAGTTAAACGAGCTAATTAAAAACAGCTCGCCAAAAAAGGCACCTGGTCTAGATCAAATAACGAACAGGGCTCTAAAATACTTACCAGCGAGAGCCATAGTATATTTAACAAATATAATCAATGCGATGGTAAGATTCAAGAAATTCCCAAACAGATGGAAAGAGGCCCATGTCATAATGTTACCAAAGCCGGAAAAAACAGTACATTCTAGCAAAACTACAGGCCAATAAGCATGCTACCTGCAATAAGCAAGATTGTAGAGAGAGTAATACTCAGCAGACTCCAAGCTGAAACAGACAAACTAGATATAATACCCGAAGCCCAATTCAATTTTAGATCAGAACACTCCAGTGAGCTACAAGTACTTAGAATAACAGAGTACATAGCAAGTGGATTTAATAATAAACAATAAACAGGAGCTGCGTTCCCTGCAAAGCTTTTGACAGAGTCTGGCATAAAGGACTAATCCACAAAATGAGAAGATACGGCTACAGCGGAGCAATGACAAAACTAATCTCTTCGTACTTAAGCAATCGTAGTTTCAGAGTTCGAATAGAACAAGTCCTATCTGAACTCGGGAACCCGGAGGCTGGAGTGCCACAGGGAGCGGTACTGTCACCTTTACTGTACAGGATATACACAGCAGATATACCTAGAAGACCAGGTACAATACTAAGCCTCTATGCCGACGACACAGCGATAACGGCCAAACACAGAAATGTAGACATAGCGGTAAACAACTTACAAACAGCGCTAGATGGCATAGAAGAATGGAGTTTAAAATAGAAAATCGCTATAAACTCCGAAAAGACACAGGCTGTACTCTTCAAAAAGAGGCACCAACAACCAGAAGAACAAATGACTGTTCAAGAGAATCCCATCGAGTGGAAAAGCGAAGCAAAATACCTCGGAGTAATCATGGACAAAGGTTTAACGTTTAATAAACACGTAGACGCTACAATACAAAAAGCCAACACGACCAGAGCATCAATAAGAGGCCCAGCAGGAAGAAAAAGCAAACTCAGAATAAAAACAAAAATAAGGTTAATAAATAGTATAATTCTTCCTATACTAACATATGCATCTCTAGCATGGGGACAAATATGTAACACAACAAAAAAGAAAATACAAGCGGCACATAACAGCAGCCTAAGAGAAGCAGTCAACGTACCGAGATACGTTGCAGAAATATTCCTCTTCAGAGAATTACAACAAATTAGAGTGACTGATATAATTAAGGAAAAAGCAAGGACAAAGTTCGCGCAGATAGAGAACCATCCTAGTCACATATTGCGAGAGATCATGAGGTACGGTGCTTTCCACAGATGGAAGCACAAGAGACCCTAACAACAAATAGTAGAATAAAACCAAACGTACTAGAGAGAAAATCAGTTAATACACCAGAGAGAAAACAAAACACCAGAGAGAAAACACTTCAAAAAACAACAAAAACAACGCACCAAGAAGACAGTTCGTAGCTCAAAAAACTCGTGGACAATCGCAATTACAGCGTGGACCCAGTTAATTTTAAGTAGATAATTATAATACTAATATGCACTAATTCTGATTTTATGTTTCAAAAATCCTACAAAAAAAAATCCAAAAAATACACAAAAAACGGCTTCGGCCGTCAAAAAAATCAAAAAACTACTAACAAAAACCGGCTTAAGCCACAAAAAAATCATAACAAAAACCAATAAAAACCCAGGTACATAGGGCCCAACCCCTTGAGCACCAAGTCGCCGAACTGAGCCTAGCTCAGAGCGGAGACTTAAGGCCCAAGTAAGCAATTTTAGTTCGCGGATAAGCCACAGTAAGATAACAGGATTATAGCGACAATGCGCTGTCCTGAGTTTTGAATTCGGTTAGGAAACCATGTTGGAGTTCTCTTACAGTTTAATTTATTAACAGTTTAATATTCATAATTCCACGCCCTTAAAAAATTTGAAAGGGAATAAATTCCGTTCATAGAAATTTCAATGTCATCAAGACCTAACAGAAGGAGATGCTGAGCGATGAGCGGAATTTCGTTATGAAATTTTAGAGTGGGCTAATGCAGACAGACAATTTTTAAAAAACATTTTGTTTAGTGTTTAATGTACATTCACATTAAATAATGAACCAAATTTTCAAAATTATAGTTATAGGATTTGGTCGATAAGAAAGCCTGAGGATATTATTGAAAGCGATACCCAATATCGTCGAAAAATAAATGTCTGGTTAGGAATATTTAGACACAATACTATTGGACCTTTCTTCTATGGGGAAAATTTAAATTTAAAAAAGTTTTTAGACTTTACTACAAGAAGAGATTTTACCCAGACTTGCAGAAATAGCTCCAGATAAAGAAGAAATTTGGTTTCAAATGGATGGATGCCCTGTGCACAATAACTGGTAGGTTAAGGAATTCTTTAAAAACAGCTTTAATAATTGTTTGAGTGAACCTAACTGTAATATTAAGTGGCCTCCGAGATCGGGAGATCTAGCTTCAAACGATTATTTTTCTGGGGGCATCTAAAGTCAAAAATCTATTCTGACCAACAATTTACAGATATTGAAGCATTAAAAATGCGAATTATTGAAGAGTGTGCAAAAATAACGCCACGCGTTCTGGCTAATATTAAACGAGAATTTTACAATCGAGTGGGATACTGCTTAGTACAAAACGGCTTATTGTTTGAACATTTGTTGTAGTTTTATACAATAAATTTTTAGAAATAATCATAAATTATTTTTAGGAAGAATCACAGTAAAACTATGTTGAAATTGTTTAAATTGTTGTATAACCTGGAATTGAATTGAAGTGTATTATATTATCTTACGTGAAATAAAGATTTTTTAGTTCTCGCACTATTGCCTGAATACAACATTATTGCGATTTTTCGTGAACTGAGTACATTTCATCAACTTAATTGCTATGCTGTTCATTTTTAGCGTTTAGTGTTCTAGCGTTTGTTGTGCTTCACGCAGATCTTCGGTAATAAGTACTATATCGTCAGCAACACAAAAATGATTGAGCAGTTCCCCGCCTATTTTTATTTCTCTATTTTCCCACTTTAGCATTTTAAAGGCGTATTCGAGGACCGTTCTCAACAATTTAGGTGAGAGAGTGACACCCTGTCTCACACTTCGCTTTATATGAATTTCTCTGGTGGTATTATGTATTTTACACTTAATGTAGCGTTTTGTACAATATTTGTACTAACTTTGTAAGCCGGTAGTCTATTCTATTATTATTTCGATCCCTAGATCATCTTCAGGGGCATCTGAAATAAGCCAAGAAACGTTTTTTAACTAAAGAAATTGATTAACTTCAATAAAAACTCGAAGTTTATGGTTGATAAAAGTTTTTATGTGATTAACGTTTATAGACTTACTTCGTCAATTGCGGCCTATCCGACAAGAATAAAATGTCATAAACATATAATTGTAAAACACACTATACTACACAAGGACAAACAAACATTTTAAAATTATTGAAAAATAGCTACATTGCGTACAGAAGCCGGAGACAGAATGGCTCCCGATCTAACGGAAATGTTGGGGTGACATGTGACAAATGACAGCTTGGATGAGCAGTCACAATCATAGATATGTGATCTTCACCTTTTAAAAATTCTATGAAACTAAGTTTTGACCAAAGGTCCAACTGACACTACTATAGGAGGTCACTGATGAAATATAAAATTATATAGAATATTTTTAAGTAGATTGAATAATCTAGATCTCACACTTAAACCTGTCTATAATAATTAGGGTGTTAGTTTGAGAGCAACTGAAGTCGACGTAAAGTATGAATGCGAGAAATAGACTAAACAATATATTAGACAGTGGGTAGTTGACTACAATAAAATGGTCTACCAAGCACTATCAGTACTGTAGAAAGGAAGAAATCTGACTATGTAATTAAAATACTAAAAATTAAAAATCAAAATTGAAAGCAAAGTATATAAATGGGGTGTAATCCAAGTAGTTCAGTTGAACCCACAGTCAATGGTAGAACTATAAAATTAATATGGATATGCTCAGTGCAGGAACTCTAAACAGTCGAGCTGGGTCCCCTACGAGGTGAAGCTGTAATAAAGTTTTTAAAAATATGTAGGTTTAAATTTAGTACAATTTAAATTAATTTGAGTATTAAGACAGTGAGAGTTTCCATTTGTTTCCCTTGTAATCTCCAAATCTTCCAATAAATCCAACTCTATATAGTTTTTCTTTCTACTAATGTCATGTAAGATAGATGAACCAGTGTTGATGTTAAAATTGTGTTTACTGGATAATAAGTGTTGACCAAAACTTGAAGAGTTTGGTCTTTTCAAATGTTCTGAAACTCTAGTCGATAACTTTCTAATGGTTCTACCTCCATAAGAGGCATCACAATCATCACATTTTAATTTGTAAATAACACTTTTGTCAAGTGTGTTCATCCTATCTTTGGTGTTGATTAAGAAGGAACCTAAGGTGTTGTGTGACTTGAAGGAAATTTTGATGTTATCAATTATAGAAGTAAAAAGTTTAGATATTTTATTGGAAATGCTGCTAATATAAGTGAAGGAGAAATATCTGGTGTTATTTGAAGTATTAGGTTGAAGAAAACATTGTGATGAATATGCAAGCTTTTCTGCAATTTTTAGTTTAGCTCTATTTAGAAGCTTATAGATAATGTTAGGATCATAACCATTATTGAAAGCAATTTGTTTAAGAGTATTAAGTTCTGAATTAAAATTATCATTAGAAAGTGGAAATTTGAGTAACCTATGAATGTAACTGTAGAAAGCGGCCATTTTATGTTGGGTTGGATGATTAGATGTTTCATGTATAACATGATCTGTTTGGGTAGGTTTTCTGTAAATATTGTACTCTAAAGAATCTTTATTACGGGATATAGTCATATCCAAGAAGTTCAACTTTTTGTCAGATTCTGGTTCCAGAGTAAAAGAGATGTTCGAATGGAGGTTATTAAGATCATCCAGAATCTGTAAAGCATCATCTTGGGTTCCCTGTATGAGAGCTATACAATCATCAACATACCTTGACCAAAAAACTATTTTGCTGTTGTTGTTAACAAACTTCTGTTCTAAGCTGTCTAAGAAAATATCAGCTAGAAAAGGTGATAATGGAGATCCCATTGCTAAACCTGTTGGTTGTTTATATATTTTTTGATTGAATTGAAAGAAGTCCTGATCCAGACAGAATTTAAGTGTAGTTAAGATAGCATCTTTGTCTTTTGCCGATATGTTGCAATTGTCTAGAAGATTGTGTACTAAAGGTAATGTTGCATCTCTTGGTACAGAAGTAAACAAATGGGAAACATCAAAACAAACTAAATAAAAACCCTCTTCTATCCTAATGTTATTTAAATGTTCTATTAGATCTAAAGAATTTTTAATGGAGAACTTAGGTTTAAAATTAGTGATAGACTGAATTGTGTTGTAAATAAACTGATAAAATAGAAACTGGAGTGTTACAAAAACTTACTACAGGCCTTATGGGACAATTGTGTTTATGGATAGTTTAGGAAGTCCATATAACCTAGGTGTTATAGGATTAGATACAGTTAACTTTCTGTTGTTATATTTAGTAATAGTGTCATTAAACAATTTAACCATTGCTTTTGTTTTATTAATAAAGGTGTTAAGAGGATTTTTTTTTTCAAAACTACAAAACTGTTATCTGAAAGAAAAGATTCTACTTTCTCTATGTATTGAGTTTGTTCTAAGATTACAACACAATTTCCCTTATCAGCCTTGCTGAGTACAAGAGAATCTCTATCAATTTTTTGTTTAATTGATTTTAGCAAATCCTTTTGTTTTTTAAAAATATGGTGATTTCTATGAAAATTGCGTTTGTACTTACATTGTTGTTGTTGAAGTAAGCTAATGCAAGAGTTTCTCAAATATTGTTTAGTATCAGCATTGTTAGTCATACCTTCTATTAGAGTATCCAGCTCTACTGCAAATCCTCCCAGCACTGAGTCACTTAACCTAAAATTCTGACAAGAAAACTTAAGGCCTAATCCTAAAAAATACAGTTCATCCTTTGAAAAGTTAGTGTTACTTAGATTTAAGACTCTAGGATGAAATTGGTGATCTGAAAACTTATGCATAAGTGTTGAGGTGCTTCTCTGTTGTGATTTTGCAAACATTATATACCTGTATATAATACCATATATATGATATATGCCTTTTATTTGATCAAATATTCTATTATTATTTAGAGCAGTCATAATGCTGTCTAATTCCACGGTATCGAAGGTTTTGTGAAAGTCGAC
The DNA here is from genome assembly GCF_040954645.1 of Diabrotica undecimpunctata. NCBI lineage: Eukaryota > Metazoa > Arthropoda > Insecta > Coleoptera > Chrysomelidae > Diabrotica > Diabrotica undecimpunctata. The sequence goes on from NC_092803.1 coordinate 142,506,887, forward strand.
GAAGATAAGTACCAGTGATCTGTTATATTTTATCGATTTTTCGATTAAGGTTTTTACTGTTTGTAGGTGACCGTTTGTTCCGAATTTTGAGCGAAGCCAGCTTGTTCTCGGGTCTGGTAGAAATCCACCTTGTTTTCTATTCTTGTCGTAATTATTCAAGTAAACATTTTATATATGTAGTTTAATAAGCTGATTGTTCTATAGTTTTCTAGATACGCCTTGTCTCCTTTATTATGTAGTAAAATCATTAATGCATTGTTCCATGTTTACAGTATGCAACAGTCTATTAGACAAAGCTTAAACAAAATTTTTATTTGGTTGAAAAAGGCACGTCCGCCTTCATGAACTTTGAACCCTGGTTGATGACTTTGCGTGATGCAGCGGCTTCCAAGTTTATTTGGTCTTCTCTTTGACTTGTGTATATTTCTTGATGGAAGTCTTTAACTATGTGTAGTAGTTCTTCTTTATTTGATATGGGGACTCCTTCTTTGTTCTTTAGTTTGTGTATTTCACATTTTCCATTGATTAGCCGTTTTCTCAGGACTTTCAGACTTTTATTCTCTTCTATAGTTCGGTGGACATTTTCATTCTTAAATTTTCTTATATCTTTCCTTATAGCTTTTGATACTTCTTTATTTATTTTTCGTAGTTTTTCTTCGTCAGTGCTTTCGTTTCCCTTGATTTCTCTTCTGGTTTCCATTAGTTTCTTTGTTTCAATGGTTATTTTTTCGTCTTGGCGTCTTTTAGGGCAGCATTTTAATTAAGCTTTTTATTAACAATATTTATGTATTCATTTTGTTGTGATAAAGAAACGCTAAAACAAGCAATAGGGCAAACACACGAGTGTGACGGAGAAACACATATACTTTTCCTTAACTTTAAACAGGCGTTTGACAAACAAAACAAAATCCGCATCCTGCAATGATTACCGGACCATCAGCTTAATGAGCCGCATTTTAAAGTCATTTCTAAAAATCATACATCAAAGGATATACAGACTGTGCAGATATGCTATACAGACATAAGAAAAAATCAGCCGTACACAGTTTGTTTTTGAAATGCAGTGGGTACGAGATAGGCTCCCTTTAGCATACATCTATTTCAACGATGTAGAGATGTGAATTTCGATATACATGCATGCTTCAATGATTACCATAAAGCGTTCGATAAAGTAAAACACGACTAGCTGATGGAGATATTAAAAAATATTGAAATAAATACCTGTGATCTAAGAACTATTAGCAATCTTTACTGGAATCAATTATCATCTATCCATACAGAGGCATGAGAATCCGATGATATCAAAATCAAACCTGGAGTATGACATGGATGTATATTATCACCCTTGGTAATCATCATCAATCAAACGTGGATGTATACTATCACCCTTGCTGTTCAACATAAACTCTTTCAAGAGGCAATGAAGGATGTTAAGCCGGAATTAGAATGAACGGAGAATGTATCAATAACATCAGATACGCGAATGATACGGTGGTATTCGCTGACAGTTATGAAGCCCTTCAGGAATTAAGATGATCTTTAAGAAGGAACAGCAAATTGAAATAATCAAAATAATAGAAAGAGTAAAAACATACAACTACCTTGGTACGAACATCAATTAAAATTTGGACCATTCCCTGGAAATAAAATGTAGGATAGAAAAAGCAAGATTTTCATTTTAAAAAAATGTCTAAGCTATTCAAATGTCATGATTTATCAGTGCCCATAAAAGTTAGGTTAATTCAATGTTATATTTTTCCTATACTGTTGTACGGAGTTGACTCGTGGACTCTCACAGACGATACCTGCAAGAAAATTAAGGCTTTCGAAATGTGGCTTTATTATCAAATCCTGAAGATATCCTATACCGACCACGTTACTAACCAGGACGCTTTATTTGGAATGCAAAAAGTAAAAGAAATGTTAACCACAATAAACACAACCAAAATCGAATACCTGGGTCACATCATAAGGAATAACGTAAGATACGGTTTGCTACAATTAATTTTACAAGAAAAAGTAAAAGGAAAATAAGGACCAGGAAGGGGAAGGATTTCCTGGCTAAAAAATCTACGTATAGGGTTCACCACAATAACCACAAATCTTTTCAAAGCAGCAGGTTACAAATTAATATAGATTGCCTTGATGGTCACCAACATCCGAAATGGATAGGCACTACAAGAAGAATGTCATGTATTAACACCAAATATCCAGATAGCACAGCACAATTGCACATAGAAAAACTGCAATTATTATCAGGTCATCGATAAAACACCATGAAGAAGTTAAAAAAAAACTATATACCCGCAATAACTATTAGCAAAGAAAACTGGAACAATCCATTAACAATATCTGCAATTCACCACGATATACCATAGCCAAAAATAATGTCAAGAATTCTTTAACACACTTGGAAACAGGTTTCTAGCTGGCGGCGATTATAACTCAAGACATACTTGGTAAGGATCCAGGCTAATAACCCCAAAACGTAGGCAATTATATATGGAAATGGGAACCAACAACCTTAAATACATATTCACTGGAGAACTTACATATTGGCCCACAGACACAAACAAAATTCCAGACTTGGTCGATTTCTGTGAAACCAAAGGAATAACATTCAAATTCCAGATAGCACAATTTTGTTTCGATCTTTCATTTGACCTCTCTCCTGTCTTAGTCATGATATCCACAAATATCCCCGAAACACAACCATCGGCATATCTAAGTAAAGAATATACCAATTGGATTAAATTTCGGGCTATTCTTGATGACAAACTGGATCTAAGCGTTCCAATAAAATCTGATATCGATAATAACGAAGCAGTAGACCAATTAAATAGGATAGTTTAGGAAGCTGTCCGGCTGTCAACATATACACAAATAAAAGCAATCGTACAAAAAGACTTACCCAACCGGTATAAAAGAAAAAATCGCAGAAAAACGAAGACTAAGAAGAATATGACAAAGAACCCGCGCACCCCAGGATAAAAATAGATTAAACCAAGCTAAAGCACAATTAAAAACTTTGATAAACAACAATAAAAATGACATAAAACTATATCTACAAAATATTTGCTCCAAACCAGGCAAGCCTGTAGAAGAAGTTAAGTCCTATAAATCTACTTTAAGTGATGTCAAAGATGATTTTTAAAATACTAATACTAGACAGATTACAGCCAATCCTTGTAGAACAGTAGTTAACACCCAATCACCAGTTTGGATTTAGACAACAACATGCTATCACTAAGCAAATCCACCGAAACTTTAATTCCATAAACAAAGCCTTAGAAGAGAAGAAACAGAAGGCTGTTCTGCAGCCTTTTGGATGTTTCGCAGGCTTTTAATAATGTCTTTCTTTTCTCTCAACTATTTTCTAATTCTCCAGTAGTATCTTTTCGACTGCCATGTCCTTGTAAAAGTAAAGAATCAGTGCACTAACTTATATTTAATTAAGGCTGGAGAACCTAAGCAGATCTTCCTACAAGTCAAAACATCATCACACAGTAATCTCCATAAAATAAAGACTTGGTTACAAACATGGCGAATTAAAGTAGGTAAATGAAAGCAAGATAGTACATATACAGTGTGGCGCACCGAAAACGAAACAGAGGCATTTACTGGCAGAAGATTCCTTTTTTGAAAAAACGCTCGGACCCGTCGATTTTGTTTTCAAGGGGGACACAAAATTGGCATAAAATCACTTTAACATTTGCAGCCCCTTAAGCGGGGGTGGCATCATCCCTAAAATCTTAAATGAAAAGGGGGGTCGAATGATCCATTATTTGAAAGGTCTTTCAACTCCCTTTATAATGATGTAAAATTCATGTATTCAATTCAGTAGTTTTGGAGATTTATTGATTTAAAGTTTAAAGTAGACTTTAATAGGTATATCAAATTAGTTTGTACTTCTTTCAGAAGAAATTTGAGTAAAAGCATTTTCTTGATAAGTAAATGCTTTTATTTACTACGCTCATGGTTTATTAATAATAAAAATAGCAATTGAAGTGTCCTTTGTGACAAAAAAAGTTGTTTCTTGAAGAAAGATAAGTAGATAATGCCACGTACTTATTTTAAATAGGAAATAGTACATTAGTTTGCGATTGGTTTGACCAATCTTTGTTGTTAAAATATCATTTATTGCTTTATACATAAATTAACCATGGTATATTCCACGGCAGAAAGGGTTGAAATTATTGAAATATTTTTCGGAAATAATCAGTGCGCTAATAGAACAGCACAAATTTTTAATGAGCGACATGAGAACAATAATGTGCACCGAAAATATGTTCTAGAACTTGTAGCTAAATTTCGGGAAACTGGATCAGTCGCCAATAAAAAACGTAATATTGAAAATCCTATAAGGAACGAAGCAACAGAAGTGGGGGTTTTAGGACAAGTTATTGTAGATCCTATATTAAGTACCCGCAAATTGCAAACTTCGTGTGGTGTTAGTCGACGTACTATCCAATGGATTCTAAAGGCCCATAATTTTCATCCGTATAAAATTCACCTTGTACAAGAACTTAATGAAGACGATTTTGATAAGCGATTAGAATTTTGTGAATTTATGAGTGAACGAATTACAAACGATGAACAATTTTTATTTAACATTTGCTTTTCTGATGAATGTTCCTTTTTTTTTAAATGGCGAAGTAAATCGTCATAATTGTCGATATTGGTCGGACTCTAATCCCAGAATTTACCATGAGGTACACACACAGCAGCCACAAAAATTAAATGTTTGGGCTGGCATTTTTGGCGATCATTTGGTTGGTCCTTTTTTCTTGCCTGGAAATTTGACTGGTGAAATGTATTTGCAATTACTGCAAAATGCCATAGATCCTGCGCTAACAGATATAATTGAAAATCAGAATGATGGTCGATACGTTGAGAATATGTTGATGTTCCAACAGGATGGTGCCCCACCACATTACGCATTAAGAGTTCGGCATTATTTAGATCAGACCTTTCCAGGTCAATGGATTGGTAGAAGAGGTGCCGTTGAATGGCCTCCAAGATCGCCAGATTTATCACCTTTGGATTTCTTTTTGTGGGGTTACTTAAAAAGCAAAATCTATGCTACTCAGCCAACATCCTTAGAAGATTTACGACAAAGAATTGTGAATGAGTGCCATCAAATTACTCCTCAAATACTGCAAAATGTCCGGCAACGTTTTCAGCAAAATCTTTATTATTGCATGGAAAATAATGGTGGTCATTTTCAACATTTACTCGGCTGACAGGTCAGTTCATTCTTTATTTTTTAACAACTTTGCTGCTATGTATTGATCTCCTCTTACGATGATGTATTTAAACTTTAAATCTGGGGTCTTTCCTCTTTTTGGTCTACATAAACGACCTTCCAAATGCGGTGGTTAGTAGTTCCTCAAACCTTGTAAATTTCGCTGATGACTTAAATGTGCTTTTCTGGGAAAAAACTTTAGAAACACTCCTCACAGTGGCAGAGCAAATTCTAAGCAAGGCTGAACAGTGGTTCAGTGGAAATCGGTTGTTGCTTAATACTGATAAGACAGTTTTTGTCTACTTTAGAACCAGCCAGTCACGAGAGCAGTTTCCAGATACAATTAATTTCCTATCACAAAACACAGAACCTGCTAGATCAGTTAAATTTCTTGGTATTCATATTGACCAGAATCTGAATTGGGGGGAACAAATACAAAATACGACAAAAAAACTGAATAGAGCCTGCTACTTATTAAGGATGTTAAAGAGCTATCTAGACCAGGGGATTTTACTATCAGTATATTATGCAAACTTTTATTCTATTATGCGATATGGGTTAATCTTCTGGGGTGCTGCAGTAGATAGCTCAACTGTCTTTATAGTCCAAAAAAAGGCAGTCCGTGTGATCTTAGGATTGAAGGCAGGAGAATCCTGTAGAGGCCGATTCAAATCACTCAATATACTCACTTTCTCAGCCATCTATATATTTGAATGTATTATGTTCCTTTTTTAAAATTTTTCTTTGTTTTGTCACCTGCTTCCCAATCATGAATATAATACAAGAAGCCTTAATTTGAATTTGCCACTTCACAGATTGTCTATAACAGAGAGAAGTCCTTTGTATGCGTGTGTTAAATTTTATAATAGTCTACCATCTGACATTCAACAGGAAACGCACTATAGAGCTTTTAAAAGAAAGGTTTTTCAACACCTAGTTGACATTGAGCCCTACACTGTGGCGGAGTACCTGGCCTATCCTTCTCCTTAATCAGCATATTTAATTTGTAATGTTAATATATTTTAAATGTGTAATGTCAATATATATATATATATATATATATATATATATATATATATATATATATATATATATATTTTAATCTGTAATGAATAATGTGACGTTATTTGCTCAATTATGTTTAAAAATTTATGCAAATAAAAATTTACTCTACTCTACTCTACTCAATAAATATCCAAAACTACTGAATTGAAGTACATGAATTTTACATCATTGTAAAGGGAGTTAAAAGACCTTTTAAATGATGGATCATTCGACCCCCCTTTCCATTTAAGATTTTAGGGATGTTGCCACCCCAGCTTAGGGGGCTGCAAATGTTAATGTGATTTTATGCCAATTTTGTTTCCCCCTCGATAACAAAATCGACGGATACAAGCATTTTTATTTAAAAGGAATCATCTGCCAGTAAATGCATCTGTTTCGTTTTCGGTGCGCCACCCTGTATAACGTTTACTAATCGAAAAACTAGATGCCCAAACGCCTCATTAACTAACCAAGTACTACAACAAAAGGATAATGTAAAATACCTGGGTATGCATTGGACCACAGATTAACATGGAACACATATTTACAAAAAGAAATCAGTTGGGTCTGAAACACAGTATAATGTACTGGCTAATAGGAAAAAGATCACAACAGAATAAGTACAATATAATTATAGTATACAAGTGAAGCCAATATGGAACCATGTAATATATGTAACTACTGTAGGGATCTGAGTCGAGATCCAATATGGACACCCTTGAGAAATTCCAATCGAAGATGAAGCCCTAGGCAAACAGAGAACAGAGAAATTTAAATAAATGAAATGTTTAAAAAATATTTTTTTTTTTGTTCCTAGCGGAACTGTAAGAAGATTTTTTGAACTGATTTTATTTACATAGCTAGTCTTTTTTTGTAATCTGTTCTACTGAAGATATGAACATTCCACTATTTTGAAATGTTTATAAGCACAAAAAAATTAAATTTGCTAGGAAATCATGTAAACGTTATTAATGAAATTAAAAAATGACCTAAGTTTTTTCACTAAACAATTCTTTATTATATTTCTAAATTAGTTTTTAACATCAAATATAAAAAAATCTAATAAATAAGTATGGTGATAAGAGCAAGAACAATAGACTATTATTATTAGTGCCAAACTATAAATACAACCGTTGGCAATAGTGTTTATTTAGTTCTGAATATACACAAAACTATGTCTAACAGAATCATAGTGGTGAGCGTTTTACTAACAATACTCCTTGTGCAGGGTACTGATGCTTTGAATAGAAGAAAAATTTTATCAAAGAGACAAATTTTACCATGTGTTTGCAAGGACGTATACGAGTGCAATCATGCCGATTATAAGTGAGTATGTCAAAAACAATATACTTAGTTATAATATATAGATCCATGAACGTATATATATATATATATATATATATATATATATATATATATATATATATATATATATATATATATATATATTATGAATCTCAAATTTTAAAGAAATTGGAATATGCAGGCATCTGTTTTTTAGATTTTTCTCCTTCGGCCTGTCTATATTATTTGCTTCCATTGATTTCTACTCTTGGCAATTCTCATCTACTGCTTAGCCGCTACTTGTTTGATATTATCTGCCCACCTCTTTTGTGGTCTGCCTACTCCTCGCCTGTTCTCTCTTGGTCTTCAGTTTGTTAATCTCTGTGTCCATTTTAGGGGATTATCTCGGGCAACATGTTCGATCAATTGCCACTTGAGCCTTGCTATACGTTCTGCGACATTAGTAATCTTTGTTCTATCACGAACTAATCCCTAGCATGGCCCTCTCCATCGCTCTTTGAGTTGTACTGAGTTGCTCTAAGGTTTTCTTTGTAAAGGCCATGGTCTCCAGTCCATATGTAGTTACAGGCAATATAAATTTGTCATAAACTCTACGTTTTAGACACATTGGTATATCTTTATTATTTAAAATAAAGCTTAACTTGCTGAAAGCTATCCAAGACAATTGTATGCGTCGTTTTATTTCGGCTATTTGGTTTTCTTTCGTTAGTACCAAACCCTTTTCTAAATCCCGCCTGTTCAACCGTTTGATATAAATCAAGTTTTTGTGTTATGCGATTGGTTGTGTGTGTGCGTGGGTGCGTGCGTGCGTGCGTGCGTGCGTGCTTGCGTGCGTGCGTGCGTGCGTGCGTGCGTGCGTGCGTGCGTGCGTGCGTGCGTGCGTGCGTGCGTGCGTGCGTGCGTGCTTGCGTGCGTGCTTGCGTGCGTGCGTGCGTGCGTGCGTGCGTGCGTGCGTGCGTGCGTGCGTGCGTGCGTGCGTGCGTGCGTGCGTGCGTGCGTGCCTGCGTGCGTGCGTGCGTGCGTGCGTGCGTGCGTGCGTGCGTGCGTTCGTGCGTGCGTGCGTGCGTGCGTGCGTGCGTGCGTGCGTGCGTGCGTGCGTGCGTGCGTGCGTGCGTGCGTGCGTGCGTGTGTGTGTGTGTGTGTATGTGTGTGTGTGTGTGAGAGAGAAATGGCATTAGACAAAAAATCTTTTTGCCACAGAAAATTGTTATAAGGATGTTTAAATTTTTTATTTTAGAATCGTTTATAAACTTGATTAGAATATTATATATAGATTTGTCAGAATAAGATAACAGATTGCTGATGTTAACTGGTAGGCTAATATTGAGATCAATTAAACCTAAATATAGATTTCCGACAGATTTACCATCACAAGGACAGAAAGGAGTTTCATAGACTCCAATCCTATGCAGATGCTCAGGAAAGAGTCCATGGTTAAGTTTTAACCGGGTTATTAACGAAGAATGTACTTTATTATAGTTAAAATTAAAATGGGGAATATTTTTTGGTAAGCATGGGTGAATAGAAAAGTAATGGTTTCTTGAAGTCTTCTGAACCTCTTTATATTTTGATATCCATCTTTCCCTGCCAATACTCCTAATAATAGAAAAAAGATCTTTAAAGTAGTAAAAATTTATAATTTCGGATATCTCAGATGTATTTTTTGCCATACCATCCACTAATTCGTGTCCAATTACTCCATTGTGTCCTTTAACCCAGAGTAAAGTAACTGTTTTTTTTTTGTGAATTTTAGATCATGTAATAATTTTTTGATATCAAGTATAATGGAGTTTTGAAAACTATCCAATGGATGGCTACGAATAGCTTGTAATACTGCCTGAGAATCTGATACTATTACGATGTTCTCACAATAATTAGTGACACACCAAGTTAGTGCTTCCTGTATAGCAGCAGCCTCGGCTGTAAAAATAGAACAACATTCAGGAATTCGATATTTCTCAACATAGTTGCTGTTTGAAACAAAAAAAAAGCGAAACCAGTACTTTCAACAGTTTTTGAACCATCTGTATAAATTATTGTTAAATCTTCCCCTAATTTGCTTAGTATGGATTTGAATATCATATTAGTTAAAATTGGCAAGTCTGAATAAGAGGGCATTATAATGGTTGGTTTGTCTATCAGAACTTTAAAGTCTTGTATATAAAAAGGAAATTTTGGTAGCTGTAATATATAAGATTGAAATGAATTCGTATCGATAAAAGATTCTGCAAGAGGAGGAGAATTTTTTATTCTTCAATATGAATTTGTTAAATTTTCTGTCAAAAGTAAACCTATTTTGTGAACCATAGTTGTATTAAACGATCTGTATGTTATTAGACGTTTGTTGGCTAACATTTGCCTACGTATGTGTAAAGGTGGTTCCTGTGCTTCTGCTAGAACTGCTTGGTTTGGTGAAGACATCATAGCTCCTAGACAAATTTTTATTGATTTAAATTGTATTCTGTCAAGAGTTAATTGATTTGTTTTGCATGTTGAACCGTAAAAAATACAACCGTAATCCAGAATGGATCGTTTGTAGGATCTATAAAACATTAAAGAGACATTTTAATCTGCACCTCATATTTTTTTAGAAACGAAACGCAGAAGGTTAATTTCACGCTCGCACTTTTGTTTTACGTACTTTACATGGCTGGACCACAAGAGTTTTTTATCTAGGATCATGCCTAGATACTTATACTATTCTGCTAAGGGGAAATTATAATCGCCTATCTGGCATTTGCCTGTGACTTTTTGTCTACGTCTAGTGAAACATACAATCGAAGATTTTTCTTGTGATATAGTAAAACCCATTTGTTTCATCCACTTATCTATGTTACTAAAGCTAAGTTTTAGATTCAACATACAATCTTCATAGGATTTATGGCTGGTATATAAACAAATATTGTCTGCATATTGAATTATTTTGCATTTTTCATCCATCAAACCATGCAGATCTGCAGTATAAACATTAAATAATAAAGGACTTAGAATTGAGCCTTGTGGGAGACCGTTATATAATATTCTTGGACCGTGTAATACATTTCTATGGTCCCGTAAGTATATTTTTCTATTCACATACAAATTTATTATATTTACAAATAATCTTTTATCAATAGAACACCCCACCATTTATTTTTGAATATAATATATCCAAATCAACCACGTCATATGCACCCTTTAAGTCTAGAAACAAACATAGCATAAATTCGTTTTTTGAGAAACAGAGTTGAATATCCGTAATCAAAAAATGTATGAGAGCATCAATGGTACCTTGACCTTTACGAAATCCATACTGTGAGTAGGGAAAAACTGAACTACTTTCAATAAAATGTTCTAATCTAAATTTTATAAGCCTTTCAAAGGATTTTGTCACACATGATAATAAAGAAATGGGTCTATAAGATAATGGAAGTTCTGGGTTTAAGTTAAATTTGAGTAAAGGGCATATGATAATATTTTTTAAAGTATCGCAATACTCTTGTTTCAAGCACCAACTATTAAAGATTTGTAAGAGAACATCTTTGGCATTTGACGGCAATTTGTCCAATATCTTATAAGTAAAACCGTCTAAACCGGGGGCTGTATTTCTACTTTTTTTAGTGCGAAATCTAGTTCTGAAGGAGAAAAAGGTTTTGACATGGAATCTATACTAGTATTAAAACGAAAAAATTCTTTAATCCTACCAACATTACCAGAGGCAGATAAAGGTGCAAGTTGGTCTAACATCTGTTTAATGAGATTTTCAGAAAGTTGAGGTTTTTTGTTGTACTGATAGTTATTGGAAATTGATTTGACAGTTGACCATATTTTTGTGAGAGGTGTGCTTTTGTTTAGACTATTTAAAAAATTTATCCAACTACTTTTTTTCTTTGTTTTGAATAATCGTCTGGTTTGGGCTGCTATATTTTTATAGTTTATGTAATTATTATGGTTACTTTGGGTTCGATACGCTTTCAATGCTTCTGATCGTTTTTTTATTATGAATGTACATTCCTCATCCCACCAATAAGGCCTTGGCATTGAAGGAGTAAAAAGTTTTTTTAGGTCTTCTCATCGTTAGAAAGATTATTAGATGATAAAAATGTGGATAATTGTTTTTCTAAATCTGTCTGAAATAGCTTCCAGTCTGCGCGGCAATCGTTCCATTTTGTTGATGGATTGAAGTAGGATTAATTTTAAGCTCTATTTTAATAGGAACATGATCGGATCCCAATGTGTCGGGATATACTGACCAGTTTATACGATTTGTTAATGAGGCTGAGGTGATAGTCAAATCAACGGCAGAATGATTACCACTCGCGGCGATTCTAGTAGGTGTTCCGTCATTAAGAGAAACTAATTCGAAAAAATCCATGCGTTCGACTAATATTCTACCATTACGGTCATCCGGGATCGGACCCCACATATAATGGTGTGCATTAAAATCACCACAAAAAACTGTTTTATTATAATCGAATTGTTCAAATAAATGTATCCAATCAGTCTATTCTACTCTGATGTCACTTGGTTTATATATAGACACAAAAGATATATTAATTTTGTTAAGTAAGACTGCACACACTTCTATTCCGGTATTAAAATTATAGTTAATGTTAATTATTTGATAATCAATGCCTTTTAGTATGAAAATGCCTACACCGCCATAGCCACTTTTACGGCATTTTGAAACAAAATTATACCCTTTTAATTTAAAGTCCGTTTGGTTTTTCAACCAAGTTTCGGATAAAATAATAATATCTACATGAGAATTAATAATATAATTTATGAGATTATCCCTATTACTTACTAACGATCTACAATTCCGTTGTAAAATATTTAAAGGAAGATTGAGTAGGTTGTCTGTGCATTTGGAAATTAATAATACGAGTGAATGCTTTCATTGTCACTTGTCGCTAAATTATCCGTTTCTGTGTTATTACCTATTTCTTCTAAATTATTAGAAATAAGTTATCTTAATTCATTTTCTAAATTGCATATAGGTTGAGATTGATTATTGGTATACATAAGTTGATTAATATGAGATGTGACAAGTAATATAAGTTTCTCTTTATAGTCAATAAATTCGTCCCTGTAGGGATTGGGTATTATAGGATTAGATTTAGGGGTAGGTCTTTTGCTAGAAGGTGACACAGAGGTATGGGGTAAAATTGGTGGAGAAGTTGCTTTACGTTTATTAGTTGTAGATGTGTGAATAGTTTTCCTTACCGGTTTATTTAATGTGAAATTAGGGATATTGTTATATGAGTTAGGTAAACTGGGAAAATTGGAAGTGTTATTTAGAATGAAAAATCTATTATTAGTTATTATTTTTGCGTAACTTGGATTGTTATGTAATTGTTCTGCTTCTCTGAATGTTATATTTTCTGATGCCATTATTGCTTTGATTTCCTTCTGTTTCTCGTATATTGGACATTTTCTAGACAACGAGGTGTGATCGTTGGTTTTACAATATATGCAATGATTATTTTCATTACAAGTTTCTACAGTATGGGTGGTGTCTGTACATTTTTTACATCTACTGTCCTTAGATTTACATTGTTTTGAGGAGTGACCATATCTGAGACATTGATAGCATTGCACTACCGGGTGTATGTATGGATCTACTGAAAAATTGCATAAATTAATTATTATGTTTTGTGGAACCTCGTTGCCCAAAAATTCTACAATTATCATTTGTCTTGGTACTAATTGACTTGTGCCATCGTTGTTCGTTATTTTTCGTTGCATCCTTTGAACATTTACCACTTGTCTCTCGGATATTATCACATCCTTTAAATAATTCTCCGAAAAGGAAGTATCAACCATACGGACTATGCCCTTTCGATGTGTATAAAATTTTGGAATATAAGCTATAAGATCATTTTTATTTATTAAATTATGATTAATTATTTTATTTGCTATAGAATAAGTTTTAAAAATGACTTTTACCCTATTAATGCCAACTGTTTTTATATCAAGTACATCATTTTTAATGGACGAATCATTTAATAAAAAATGTCCTACCTTCATTGGAAATAACCTACCGATATTTTTATTTTTGTGTTCAATATATACAAAGAATGGGGCCTTACCGCTGGGTTTATACCGGTTTTCAAAATCAGTTAAAGTATTTACAGACCTGTTATCATCCATATTAGTTTTTTTCAGACATGTTTACAGAATGTAATTCATCGGGCGATCTATGACCTCCAATAGCATCTTCTTCCATACTTAGATTTTTTGGAATACCAAATTATGGGCCTAATTTGCACTAAACAAATTCACAAAATAATTCAATACCGATCACTTTTAAACTTGCACCGAAAGCAATATCAAAACAACCGTCTTCTACGGCTATCGACTCGATACTGTATGCGATTGGTTATTATTCTTGTTAACAATTTGTATAACTGTGACAACAAACTTATAGGTCTGTAGTTTTCAATATTAGTAGTGCCTCCTTTATTGTGTAAAAGTATTATTTCGGCGTTTTCCCACAGACTGGCTATTCTATTTTCTGTTAGACACTTATTCAACAAAACCTCCACAACCTCTACAACGATGTTGCCGCTCATTTTTAACATTTCAGACGTTATATGATCCTCACCAGGAGCTTTTTTATTTTTCATTTGCTGTAAGGCATGTTGAATTTCCAAAGAAGTTATTTTAGGGAAAGTTTCCGAGCCAACGTTTAGAATTGTTTTATGGTCTGTTCCGGGGTTCTGTATAGTCAATGTATACAGATTCTCATAGAACGTTTGTATTTCCATGATTATTTGAGTTTTTTCTATCACCGAATTCCCCTGTTGGTTTTTGATTTTTTGTTATCTTTGATTTTCCTTTAGTTAAATTTGATTTCAATACTCTCAAGTTTCTATTGTTTTCAATGGTTTGCAATATTTGTTTTGTTCGATAGGCTCACAAGTCTGACCTTATGCTATTTTTAACTTTATTGTTGATATCTTTATACTCTGGTAATTCTTTCGATGTTATTCTTCTTTTTTCCATTAAATCCAGTGTTGTTTGTTTCAATTTCATTTTTCTCGGATTTTTTTATCACAGATCTTTTTTGCAGTTAACGTTATGTCATTCGTTAATTTTTGTGTTATTTCATTTATCTCTTTCGCGTTGAATACTGAGGGAGGTCCTAGTCTCTTTTTTAGTTCATTTTGATATTCCTTTTGATTAATTTCCAGTGCTTCTGTGTTTGATAATTTATTCTGTGTTAATAATTTTCGTCTATCGAATTTCGTATTTACTTTTATTCGTACCCTTACTAATCGATGATCACTACTAGTATTGACAGAATTTAATACAGTAACATATTTAGCAATGTTTTTGAAGTTAGAGAGTATAATGTTAATTTAATTTTTTACTTTGCCGTCTGCGCTGTGCCACGTCAATTTTCTCTGAGTCTTTTTTTTTGTAGAATATGTTTAAGCACAATAGTTTTTCTTTGCTGAGGAGATTTGCGAGCATATTTCCCAGTGCAAAATTTCCAATATATTCGTTGTCGTTGTTATTTTCGTTCTTCCAATTTTAGCGTTGAAATCTCTTGTAATTATTACGTAATATGTTTTCTTTAAGTTTCTGGTTCTTGTAATGTCTTCATAAAGTTGTTCTACCTCTTCATCATCTGCAGAAGAAGTTAGTGCACAACAGTGGATTATTTGAATGCTGTATCTACGATTTAGTTTTATTACCAGATAGATAACCCTATTAGAAATCGCTTGGAATTTATTTACCAAGTTTTCAATTCTCTGATGTACCAAAAAGCCTACGCCTCCTATAACTACCTTGGTTATTTCCTGAGCCGTATAGGTTCAAAGTGTGCCCTGATTTTGGTAGAGTGGTTTCTTCACCTTTAAGCCTGGTCTCGCATAAGCCTACTATGTCCCATATTATGGTCTTAAGTTCTTGCAACTCTTCCAGATTATGTTCTGTCCTCATCGTTCTGATGTTATATTAATTCTTGCCTCCCCCAGATTACACGAGGCTGACCCTTATCTGGATGATTTGGCATAACATACTCCACCTACCTGGGGACTGTTTCCGTTTGTTTTAGTATTCGCCATGTCTATATAGTTAGAAGGATGAGTAGCCTTAAAACACCACGCTGGCTACACGAGTTGGTGAGTTTAATATCAGCCGCCCACTCTGGGTCAGACGCTGTTCGTATCCGTCCATTCTGGATAAGACGCTACTGTTTTGATTCTATATTAACCCTATAATCGAGAGTTGCCACTTCCGCCATCCGCACCGTACCGAAGCTCCGCTTCTCTGCCGTGGTTGCTGTTGTGGACTTCATCCGTAACCCTTGACAAGGGACCCTAAACAGGTACTAGTTTCCCGGGTCAGAAAACCCCCGGAATATGCGGAGGGCAGGGATAGGACTATCTTCAAGAATTTAAAGAGTTCCTACCCGTTACCCTATAGATGGCAGTGTCAAAAATGAAATAGAATATATAATAACAAACAGTAAGATGCTACTAAATGTCAAATTGGAAAGAACAAAGATGATCTTAACAATAAGAAAAAAGAAATGGATTCGTCCAGAAAACAACGACCTGTATACAGATACACTAATTAGCCATATACAAGACTTGCAAGACAAAATGAAAGATATAGATCAAGCAAATGATAGCATAATGAAGGCTATAAAAGAAACGGAAAGGGGGTGCTGCCCGACCGTTCGGACCCATAAAGAAAAACTAAGCCAAAATACCAAAGAACTGATAGGTAAAAGAAGACAGCTGACGAAAAAATACGCCCTCAAGTACACAACTATTGATAAATTAAATAAAGATATCCACCAGTTAATCCGAAAAGACATAAGAGAAAATAATACAAGAAAAATAACTAAAATAATTCAAGAAAATAAAGTTTAAAAGTTTTGAGGCGAAATACAAACAACATAGGCAACAAAAATATGTACAAAATAAAAAACAAAGATGGAAACATTACTGCTAATAAAACCAAAATCCTTGAGGTTGTCGAATCCTTTTATCGCGAAATGTATGAGAGCACTGACGAAAGACAAGATCATCCCCTGCCCTAAATCACAAACCAGGGATCAAAATTAATGTCAGAAATAACTCCATACGAAATCAAAATGGCACTTTTAGAAATGAAAAATGACAAGCTATCAAACTAGGTGGAAATAACAATATCCAGGCTTTGGCCAAGCTTTTCAGCGAATGCATCTACCAAGGAAAAACTCCTTCTCAATGGAATAATGCAGTCATTAATTTATTAAACAAGCAAGGAGACATAACAGATTTAAAAGGTAATCGCGCTATCAGTTTGCTTTTGCACATATATAAACTTTTCACAAAAATTCTCAAAAAAAGACGAGACGCTAAATTAGACTTCTATCAGCCTAGAGAACAAGCTGGATTTAAATCGGGATACAGCACTAATTACCACTTACTAGTGATAAAGAACCTGATGGAGAAGTCTGCAGAATACAACAAACTATATTGGAACTGATATTTGTCGACTATCAGAAAGCATTCGACACCATAAACCTCAGAAAATGTTAAAAGCATTGACAGAATGACGAATCGACCATCGCTACACTAACATAATCAAATATATCTACCAAAATTCCATAGCTAGCGTAAGACTATGGGAACAAGAAACAAATAAATTCTGTATACAGCGAGGAGTACGGCAAGGAGACACAGTCTCTCCAAAGCTATTGACGACGCTTATAGAACATACTTGTAAGAAGGCACATCTGAACGAGCGTGGTATTAACATAAATGGAGAGAAGCTCAGTCATTTGAGATTTGCAGATGACATCGTCCTTATAGCCGATCGTATGGATGATGCAATAATAATGTTTGAAAAATTATATCACGCTTCCTTGAAGTACCCAGGGCATGAAATTCGGTTGGACAGAGATAATCAGACATGTGAGCTCCCACGTTGCATAGGATTAGCCTGGGCAGCGTTTGGTAAATTAAACGATGTATTTAAATCGGATCTACCCATATGTCTTAAAAGAAAAATCTTTGACCAATGTGTGTTAAATGTACTCACTTATGGAGCGAAAACATTAACACTCACAAAAAAAGGTAGTTAATAAGATTGGCGTCTTTTTAAATAAAACACCCTTTACCTCAGTAAGGAGTCACATTTTATTTAAGTGATTTTGGTTAAATCTCAATATTTTGGGATCAGAAATCTACAATTAAAATATTTCCAATTATTAATGAAATTACCTGTATACAAATTATACTAAACTATTTTTTTTTTCAATTTTAGCTTTCCCTGCGAGGTTCCAGACTGGGTCTGTTGTCTAGATGGGTTAGACAAAACTACAACAAAAAAGAACTTATTTAGTTAAGTCAAAAGATGCCACTTGTGAATAAACATCTTGAGTGCAAGTTAACGTCAAAATGTCAACTAACGTATATTTTTACAATGTGTTGTTACTATTATAAATCTTTAGCAATCTGTGTAAAATTCTAAATATTGAAATATATGTATAGATTTTTGCAGTTTATATGGCAATGTAATATTAAATTTAAAATTTTAAAAAACGTTGAGAACGTCTATGAATAACTGTTCTGATGATATACGTATAAACAGATACATAGACGATTTGTACGTGAAATGAAATCTTGACTGTCTTTTTAATTTTAATTTTATTTTTAAAATTTTATGTTATTTTTGTTTTAATTCTTACTTAATAGGTTATAGACTACGTCAGTGAATCTTATATACTAAAACGCTAAGCCCTTTTCTTGTCCACCACTTTACTGAAAAACCATATTAGATAATTAAAATATTTTTTCGGAATATTATTAGTATTACGTATGAGATTGTCAAGATATACTTTTGGTACAAAAATTCACTTCCGGTTTTGAGATGACCGGAAGTTAAAATTTACTTTAAGTTTTAGACCCCACAATGTATATATGGATCGAAAAGTCTCGTCGAGACGAATCTAAATATGTACTTCCGGTTGCGATCCGACACCGGAGGTGACCCGAAACGCACATAAAACGTCAAGATAGAGCAAATCTGACCGGCAAAACCGGATTCGTGATCAGCATGCAAAATTAACTGCTAAATGATATCCATGTCGACATTTGATGAATTAAAAATTGCATTCCGGTTTTGAGGTCGACTTCCACAATCACTTTTTTTTTACTTGCATTATTATTGATGAATGTTATGTATATTCTTGCTTATATTGTTTGTATTGATCTCTTAATTTTTCTCGCAACATAAAAATTTCATTTAAAAAACTCGATGTCGAGTTGGTCCGCTAGTAAGGAACTAAAACAATTACGGAATTTTTTATTTATTTGGCAGCTCCCAATTTAAATTGAAAACTTTTTAGGTTGTAAAAATATAAATATTATCCGTAAATTATTTTTTCGAAACCAAATTCAGATTTATGCTTTAATCTGTGCCTTCTAAGAATTACAAGACAAAACAGACGTTGATAAAGATGTTATTAGAGACATGGGGAATCTAAAATTGCATTCCACAACATATCTCCTCAACTAAGCAAAAATCCTTAGCGAATTGGTTTCTAGTACTCATAAAGAGTATACCGGAATAAAAAGGAAAAAGACTTCACTTATAGTGTATAGGGGAATAGATTTAACTGCAGAAACGTAACTGCTTTTAGAATTTATGCATTGGCTTGCAGTAGTTTTTCTTTGATTAATATTAATACTGTTGTTTTCTGTATTATGTTTTGGTTGGATGCTTAGGCAGTTAGCCGGATGGTATTGGCTATCTTCTTTTCTGTAGTCTTTACTGAAGTAATTTTTTGTTGCTAGTTGTACAGCTTCATAAAATGATAAGTTTTCTTATGCCATTACCTTTTTAATTTTCGTTTGACTGGTATATTCAGGACACTTTTTATTGACTAAGTTATTCTCAGGACTCTTACAATATATTTATATACATCGGTAGGCATTTTGCCTCTAGATATGACTCTAATTCACCCTCTTCCACCTGTTGTCCACAATTATAACTTTTTGGTTTAGTTCTGCAAAGAGTTCTGGTATGACCAGATATCAAACATTTTTTATAACATTGTGTGACTCTCGACACATATGGAATAATGTTGAATTTAAGATAACTAATTTTTATCTCTCGTGGGAATATCTTACCATCAAAAGTTATCAGAATTGTGCCCGTAGGAGCAAATTAAACCGAGTTATTATCATTTATAATTTTCCTGTTTAATGTTTTGATGTCTATAGCATCGAAGGGTGAGATTAATGATTTTTTGATTTGATCTTCGGTTAGTGATGGGAATATATATTTTATATTTATCTTTAAGATTGACAGAGTTATTAATAAAATTGTTAGACGCTTTGCTGTTTGCGAAAGAAACACCAATTTTATTTATACCTTTATGACTTTAACCTCCAAGATATCTTTTAAATTTAAATTGAAGAGGTCAATTGCAATCTGAAAAGTGCAAAGTGATTATATTTGCCTATTTTTGATTTTTTCTCGATTCCTTCTACTAAAACTAAGTATGACCCTACAGCATTATTCTTGTATTTGTTGTCGCTTTGATTAAGTTTTTTTTTTCACATTATCAGACTTATCATTTATTATGGCATTCTTTTCAATATTCGAAATATCCATATTATCGTTTTCATTATTATTGTTGATGGTTTGTAGATCAGGTGGTTTGTTCTTGCCGCCATGCAGTGACAGATCAGAGACTTATAGTTCTTCCCAAACTCTTCTTTCAGTGCGTCATAGTTGATCGAATTCTCTCTAACACATTAAGCTAGAAGGGACGGAAAAAAGCGTGAGTCTGTGATTATTATACATAGAACTTAGAAAATTATGTATCGTTCACTGGTATTTGCATATTAAAGCGAATTCTACTTACGGATGTATAATTGGTTGGAGTTTAGAATACGCTAAATAGATATTCAATGAATGATGCGCATAAATATAATTTGTCGCAGATTAGTGACAGTACTTTCACACACAATGTCAATTGATAAAATGATAATTGTCATTCCAGGTCCAGGTTAGTAGTTTCAGACATTTTACAGTAAAAATTTAATTTTGTATTTATTGTCATAAAAATATTTTAAATATGCCGAGATATACCGAGAAAATTATTTTCAATTAGAAAAAGAGGCTGGGACAACCTTACTATTATTTTCTGCCGTTCGTGAAGTAAGTTTTAAATTATTAATTAATAAAAATTTGTATACAGGACGGGACCTTTAATACCTATGTAAATTTAAAAATCTTTTTGAAATAAAGTTTTTATTCCACATTTAAAAAAAATAACCTTTTCACATTTAGCCGATTACGATCCTGCAACTGTCAGATTTAACTAAAATGTCATGCAATAATTATCGACTTTCTTAAAATTCTATATCACGTCAAAATTAGTGACGCACTGACAGAAGGGTTTGGGACGGACTGTACCAATGCTCTATAAGGTATTTTATATAGAGAGTTATATATAAAAGTAGATTAATTATCTCCATCTCTTAAGACTCTTGTCTGAAATGTCGTTAACCCAGCCAGTAAAAATCGTATTATATTACGTTGTATATCAGAACTGTTGTTTCTACGCTGTAATTGTAAACTAATTTATTTTTAGTTTACTATCGTAAGTGTAACCAATATTTAAATTTACCGCTAGAAAGATTATCGATTATTACGAACTGTCAACCTCACGGATTTCGATTATCATCAAATTGTTTGAAGGTTAGCGTTTTCTAAATTGACGGCTGACTTTTTGGGCACTGATCTGGTAGGCATATACGCAGGCTTTAAGTTGGTCATTCTGAGGGTGATGTTGGTACCCTCACCATGATACCGAATTCTTATTGTTTTGTGTGTTTATGTATTATGTGGTTTTGTATTATGTGTTTATGCATTATATGTTTATGTAATATGTGTTGTGTATGCATTACGTGTAATTGTAGACGATATGTCTCATATTTTCGATTAATCCGCTAATGTTGTTATGTACTTATTGCTAACATCTTCTTCTAATATTAGCAACTAATTGCTACGTTCTGCTGATAGGTTTACTAAACATTTTTCTTTATTGACTATGATGAGAGCTGCTACTTTGATTTTTTTTTAGGTATGTTTCGTTTATAATCATTTTCCATTGTACTTTGTACTTATTGTCCCAGGCACGTTTACATATCTGTGATTTGTCAAGTCTGTACTTGTGATGCATGTTTCATGCTCGTTAATCCTGACTTTTAGTTTCCTTATGGTTTCTCCCACATAAAATTTGTTTCATTGACAGGTTATTTTATACATGCAGTTCTTTGATCTTTTGATCTAGCATTTGCGTTTTAATTTAGAGAGTTCCTTTTACCTCTTGACAAAACCACGGTTTGGTGGGGTTTATCGGCCTCATGTTAATTTTCCGCTTTTAAATTGCTTCTTCTATTGCTTGGTTGATGCATTTCCTGATTTTTTGCCAAGTATCTTCTACTCCCCATTCTGGTTGTAACTCGATCTCTTTTAGTTTGCTGGTAATCCTGTTCTCATAAAGGAGTTTTGTACTCTCTGTTGATAGCGACTGTATATTGTGCTATTTGATCAGCATTCTGTTTCGTTGCGGACGTTCTAGTAGCATCTTGCATTAAACAAGGTTGTGACGGTGTTATCACTCGATTTGGGATTTTAAAATCTATCATTAATCGCTGGCCTCGATTATTTTTAAAAGTGTATTTATGTTGGTCTTTATGAGGAAAGTATGTGTTCTTGATTCTCATTTTATTTCTAGCGCAAAAGTCTATTAGTGCTTCGCCAGCTAGGTAAAGTATTATAGCTAATTATATGATGTGATGCCAACGTACACCACACCTTATGATGCAGCAGAAACATTAACACAAAGGATGAGTCTATTTTAAATTTCATTTTGCCTGAAAATTTAATTATATCCAATATAAGAAACAAACCAAATTTTGTCACTAGAGTACGTAAAGAAGTGTTAGATTTAACACTATGCACAAGCAAAATAAGTAATATTATAAAAAAAAAAATTGGTCTTATATAACAAATTTGTATGCGTCTGATAAACCCTCATGTTCGGATCACAGACAAATCAATCAGGTACACTCTCGATCAATAGAATTAAAAAACATTTCATAGTTGATAAAAATTTAAAACATAAAAATTTCCACAATTAACAATAAAAATAAATTCTTAAGTATGTATAACGTCAAAAATATTCATAGAAAAAACAAACAAAAGAAGTACAGAGTAAGCATAAACAAAACAAAGATAATAAACATAAGACAATAAAAGCGAAGAAAATAGGAGAAGTCAAAATAAAAGAAAATAACTAATAAAGAATCAACAGAAAAATATTTTTCAGACTAGTTACAAATTAAATAATAATATATAATTTATGATTCACAGGCCATATATTTTCACATCAGTCAAATATTAGTCTAAACAATATAATTCATGTTTGGGCAACAGCAGTGTCCTACTGAAATCTCTACTGCAAATCCTCCCAGCACTGAGTCACTTAACCTAAAATTCTGACAAGAAAACTTAAGGCCTAATCCTAAAAAATACAGTTCATCCTCTGAAAAGTTAGTGTTACTTAGATTTAAGACTCTAGGATGAAATTGGTGATCTGAAAACTTATGCATAAGTGTTGAGGTGCTTCTCTGTTGTGATTTTGCAAACATTATATACCTGTATATAATACCATATAATATATGATATATGCCTTTTATTTGATCAAATATTCTATTATTATTTAGAGCAGTTATAATGCTGTCTAATTCCACGGTATCGAAGGTTTTGTGAAAGTCTACGAAGATAAGTACCAGTGATCTGTTATATTTTATCGATTTTTCGATTAAGGTTTTTACTGTTTGTAGGTGACCGTTTGTTCCGAATTTTGAGCGAAGCCAGCTTGTTCTCGGGTCTGGTAGAAATCCACCTTGTTTTCTATTCTTGTCGTAATTATTCGAGTAAACATTTTATATCTTCTTCTTAACATGCCATACACCAAAGTGCGTAGGCGACTATCTCATTACTAGAATTCTGTTCTTGGCGGCGTGACACAGCTCGCCTGTATTGTGTATTCCTGTCCATTCTTTAATATTCCTTAACCAGGATAATTGTTTGCGGCCGGCTCCTCTCCTACCTTCGATCTTCCCTTGTAGGATTAACTGTGGTATTTCATATTTTGCTCCTCTCAATATGTGCCCAAGGTAACCAATCTTGCGTTTTTTAATTAATTCAAAGAGTTCTCTTTCCACGCCGGCTCTCTTAAGGACGTCATCGTTTCGAACTCTATCCACCCAAGGTATGCGCATCATTCTTCTCAATGACCACATTTCAAATGCTTCAAGTTTGTTGATAGATGTTTTTTTCAAAGTCCACGTTTCCATGCCATAAAAAAAGATGGACCATATATAGCACTTGACCATTCTGTAGCGTTTTTCGAAATTTAGGTTTTGATTACATAGGAGCGGTCTGAATTTCACAAAAGCTTGTCTTGCCATTTGTATTCGGGTTTTTATCTCTTGTTGTGGATCCGATTGGTCATTGATTGTGGTGCCAAGGTATTTAAAAGTTTTCACGCGTTTTATGCGATCGTCACTTATGCATATTATCGGGTTTTCTGGAGGGTTTCTGCTAATGACCATATATTTCGTTTTCAAAATGTTGATTTTGAGGCCATATTTTTTACCTATGCTATTCACCCTATCAAGTAATAACTGCTGATCTTCCAAATTATCAGTTATAACCACTGTGTCGTCCGCATAGCGTAGGTTGCTAATTGGTATGCCGTTCACCTTAATGCCTAATTCCGTGTCTTCTAATGCTTCCGCAAATATATTTTCAACATATAAATTAAAAAGCATCGGAGAGAGTATGCAGCCTTGGCGAACACCTTTCCGGATTTCAAATTCATCCGTTTATTGGTCTTGATCAATCCTCACCTTTGCCATTTGGTTCCAGTATAGATTCTGAATAATTCTGATCTCCTTCTGGTCCATGTTGGCCCTATGTAGTAGTTCCATCATGATATCATGTTTAACATTGTCAAATGCCTTCTCGTAGTCGATGAAGGTGAGGTAGACATCTTTTCGTTGATCTAAACAGTTTTGTATTAAGGTGTTCAAACATAAAATTGCCTCTCTTGTTCCTAGTCCTCCCTTAAAACCGAATTGTGTTGACCCGCTAAGTTCTTCTAGTATCTTGTACATTCTTGAGTGTAATATCCTAAGGAAGAGTTTCAGCAAGTGACTCATTAAACTGATTAAGCGGTGTTCATTGCATTTTGTGGCATTAGCTGTTTTTGGGATCATCACAAAGGATGACTGCAGCCATTCTCGCGGAATGTAACCAGTATCATAAATTCTATTGAACAGCTTTACCAAGATTTCGATATTCTCCTCGTCTAGTAGTTTTATTGCTTCTATATTAATTTCATCTGGACCTGTTGCTTTATGCATCTTTGTGGTTCTAACTGCATATTCTATTTCACTTCGCATTATTGATGGCCCTGATAAGTTTTCGGAAGGAAGTTTGCGCGTTGGTTGTGTTGGTCTTTCCTCATTAAAAAGTCTTTCTGCGTATTCTTTCCACGCCATTGCTATCTCCTCTTCTGACTCTATGTATTCGTTTCTGTCGTTGCGTATTCTTGTTCTGTGGTGGCTTTTGTGTATATTCGATATTTCTTTGATCTTCTTATGTAGTCCAAAACTATCTCCTTTTTCCTGCAATTGTTCTATTTCGTTGCACCTTTCCACCATCCAACGTTCTTTTGCTTTCTTAATTTTCTGGCGAATTTCTTTATGTATCTGTTTGTATTTGTCTTGATTACGTTGTTGTTTATGTTGCCTTCGCTTTTCCATTAGATCCATAATTTCGTCCGTCATCCATTCGTTATGCTTTCTCTTTCTGATCTGTGTTTTAACTTCCCTGTTTACTGCCAGAATCGTTCCTTTAATATCATTGACCATCTCTTCAATATCATCATTTTGTTCTATTATTCGCATTCTTTCATTAATTTGATTTGCATAACTCTTCTTCAGATTTTCGTCTCTCATCAGTTCTCTTGTATTTATAGGCGTGCTGGTGTTTGTATTTGTTCTCTTAATTTTTGCTAGTTTTAACCTCACATCTGCTATTAGCGGATTATGATCGGATGCAATATCAGCACCTGGATATGCTGCGATTCTTTTGATAGCGTTACGAAATCTTCTGTTTATTAAAACGTAGTCAATTTGGTTTCTAATTATTCGATTTGGACGGTCTCCTGGTGATTTCCAAGTATATAACTTACGAGGTGGGAGCTGAAACCATGTGTTCATGACGACAAAACCGTTCTCCTGGCAGAATTCACACAGCAGGTCGCCTCTTTCATTTCTAACTCCAAGGCCGTACTCTCCAATTATGTCTTCATATCTTCCTTTACCCACCTTGGCGTTAAAGTCGCCCATCATTATGTTTATGTCCTCTTTCTTTGTTAGTCTTATTGCTTTTTCCAGATCTTTATAGAACTTAGTTATTTCTTCTTCTGACTTATCTGCTGTTGGTGCATATGCTTGTGTCACATTTATGTTTACTGGTTTGCCTGTCATTTTGATCAACATGACTCGGTCGGAAATTGGAACAAAATCTGTCACCGATTTACTGATCTTCCTGTCAAGAGCAATAGCCACTCCATGTCGGTGATGTCTATCTGTTGGGTCACTACACGAGTAATACATAGTAATCTTATCTTTCGTAAACTGTACAGATCCAGTCCATCGGACTTCACTGACTCCCATTATATTTATTTTTAGCCGATTCATTTCCTTTATAAGGTTGTGTAGTTTTCCTGGTTCGTAAAGACTATTAAAATTCCATGTTGAAATTCGTTGGATATCATCTATTTGGCACCGGGAGATTCTTAGCACCCTCTGACCATCTAAGGCCTGCCCGGGACTGAGGGCCATTGTTTTGTTTTGTTCTGCCATAATGAGATGAGTTATCCTGGGGAAAAGGTAGTGTTGTGGTATCCCGTTACTTTCAACACCGCAGTACCACAGCCATTCAAACTGTCCTAGTCATGCCTGTGGAATTCCAATAACAAGCCGGTCCAAGATAATTTCTTTTGCGCCTTGCGTTGGTACTGGTGATCGCTGCTGCCCTTCACCAGGGTTGAGGACTAGGAGGGATAAATATGGAGGGTGTAGGATAAAGGTTATGGGACATGAGATTCCACGGTGTGGGATGATGGAATATCATGAGCTAGCGTGGGCAGGGTCGCTAATCCCTAAAGTAGGTCTGTTTCCACCGGGATCGTGAAAAGTACCCACCCGCTACCCCCATTTTATATATGTGGTTTAATAAGCTGATTGTTCTATAGTTTTCTAGATACGCCTTGTCTCCTTTATTATGTAGTAAAATTATTAATGCATTGTTCCATGTTTACAGTATGCAGTCTATTAGACAAAGCTTAAACAAAATTTTTATTTGGTTGAAAAAGGCACGTCCGCCTTCATGAACTTTGAACCCTGGTTGATGACTTTGCGTGATGCAGCGGCTTCCAAGTTTATTTGGTTTTCTCTTTGACTTGTGTATATCTCTTGATAGAAGTGTTTAACTATGTGTAGTAGTTCTTCTTTATTTGATATGGGGACTCCTTCTTTGTTCTTTAGTTTGTGTATTTCACATTTTCCATTGTTTAGCCGTTTTCTCAGGACTTTCAGACTTTTATTCTCTTCTATAGTTCGGTGGACATTTTCATTTTTAAATTTTCTTAAATATTTCCTTATAGCTTTTGATACTTCTTTATTTATTTTTCGCAGTTTTTCTTCGTCAATGCTTTCGTTTCCCTTGATTTCTCTTCTGGTTTCCATTAGTTTCTTTGTTTCAATGGTTATTTTTTCGTCTTGGCGTCTTTTAGGGCAGCATTTTAATTGAGCTTTTTATTAACAATATTTATGTATTCATTTTGTTGTGATAAAGAAACGCTAAAACAAGCAATAGGGCAAACATACGAGTGTGACGGAGAAACACATATACTTTTCCTTAACTTTAAACAGGCGTTTGACAAACAAAACAAAATCCGCATCCTGCAATGATTACCGGACCATCAGCTTAATGAGCCGCATTTTAAAGTCATTTCTAAAAATCATACATCAAAGGATATACAGACTGTGCAGATATGCTATACAGACATAAGAAAAAATCAGCCGTACACAGTTTGTTTTTGAAATGCAGTGGGTACGAGATAGGCTCCCTTTAGCATACATCTATTTCAACGATGTAGAGATGTGAATTTCGATATACATGCATGCTTCAATGATTACCATAAAGCGTTCGATAAAGTAAAACACGACTAGCTGATAGAGATATTAACAAATATTGAAATAAATACCTGTGATCTAAGAACTATTAGCAATCTTTACTGGAATCAATTATCATCTATCCATACAGAGGCATGAGAATCCGATAATATCAAAATCAAACCTGGAGTATGACATGGATGTATATTATCACCCTTGGTAATCATCATCAATCAAACGTGGATGTATACTATCATTCTTGCTGTTCAACATAAACTCTTTCAAGAGGCAGTGAAGGATGTTAAGCCGGAATTAGAATGAACGGAGAATGTATCAGTAACATCAGATACGCGAATGACACGGTGGTATTCGCTGACAGTTATGAAGCCCTTCAGGAATTAAGATGATCTTTAAGAAGGAACAGCAAATTGAAAGAATCAAAATAATAGAAAGAGTAAAAACATACAACTACCTTGGTACGAACATCAATGAAAATTTGGACCATTCCCTGGAAAGAAAATGTAGGATAGAAAAAGCAAGATTTTCATTTTAAAAAAATGTCTAAGCTATTCAAATGTCATGATTTATCAGTGCCCATAAAAGTTAGGTTAATTCGATGTTATATTTTTCCTATACTGTTGTACGGAGTTGACTCGTGGACTCTCACAGACGATACCTGCTGTATCGTCTGTATCTGCTGATACCAGAAAATTAAGGCTTTCGAAATGTGGCTGTATTATCAAATCCTGAAGATATCCTATACCGACCACGTTACTAACCAGGACGCTTTATTTGGAATGCAAAAAGTAAAAGAAATGTTAACCACAATAAAAACAACCAAAATCGAATACCTGGGTCACATCAAAAGGAATAGCGTAAGATACGGTTTGCTACAATTAATTTTACACAAAAAAGTAAAAGGAAAATAAGGACCAGGAAGGGGAAGGATTTCCTGGCTAAAAAATCTACGTATAGGGTTCACCACAATAACCACAAATCTTTTCAAAGCAGCAGGTTACAAATTAATATAGATTGCCTTTATGGTCACCAACATCCGAAATGAATAGGCACTACAAGAAGAAGAAGAATGTCATGTATTAACACCAAATATCTAGATAGTACAGCACAATTGCACATATAAAAACTGCAATTATTATCAGGTCATCGATAAAACACCATGAAGAAGTTAAAAAAAACTATATACACGCAATAACTATTAGCAAAGAAAACTGGAACAATCCATTAACAATATCTGCAATTCACCACGATATACCATAGCCAAAAATAATGTCAAGAATTCTTTAACACACTTGGAAACAGGTTTCTAGCTGGCGGCGATTATAACTCAAGACATACTTCGTAAGGATCCAGGCTAATAACCCCAAAACGTAGGTAATTATATATGGAAATGGGAACCAACAACCTTAAATACATATACACTGGAGAACTCACATATTGGCCCACAGACACAAACAAAATTCCAGACTTGGTCGATTTCTGTGAAACCAAAGGAATAACATTCAAATTCCAGATAGCACAATTTTGTTTCGATCTTTCATTTGACCTCTCTCCTGTCTTAGTCATGATATCCACAAATATCCCCGAAACACAACCATCGGCATATCTAAGTAAAGAATATACCAATTGGATTAAATTTCGGGCTATTCTTGATGACAAACTGGATCTAAGCGTTCCAATAAAATCTGATATCGATAATAACGAAGCAGTAGATCAATTAAATAGGATAGTTTAGGAAGCTGTCCGGCTGTCAACATATACACAAATAAAAGCAATCGTACAAAAAGACTTACCCAACCGGTATAAAAGAAAAAATCACAGAAAAACGAAGACAAAAAAGAATATGGCAAAGAACCCGCGCACCCCAGGATATAAATAGATTAAACCAAGCTAAAGTACAATTAAAAACTTTGATAAACAACAATAAAAATGACATAAAACTATATCTACAAAATATTTGCTCCAAACCAGGCAAGCCTGTAGAAGAAGTCCTATAAATCTACTTTAAGTGATGTCAAAGATGATTTTTAAAATACTAATACTAGACAGATTACAGCCAATCCTTGTAGAACAGTAGTTAACACCCAATCACCAGTTTGGATTTAGACAACAACATGCTATCACTAAGCAAATCCACCGAAACTTTAATTCCATAAACAAAGCCTTAGAAGAGAAGAAACAGAAGGCTGTTCTGCAGCCTTTTTGGATGTTTCGCAGGCTTTTAATAATGTCTTTCTTTTCTCTCAACTATTTTCTAATTCTCCAGTAGTATCTTTTCGACTGCCATGTCCTTGTAAAAGTAAAGAATCAGTGCACTAACTTATATTTAATTAAGGCTGGAGAACCTAAGCAGATCTTCCTACAAGTCAAAACATCATCACACAGTAATCTCCATAAAATAAAGACTTGGTTACAAACATGGCGAATTAAAGTAGGTAAATGAAAGCAAGATAGTACATATACAGTGTGGCGCACCGAAAACGAAACAGAGGCATTTACTGGCAGATGATTCCTTTTTTGAAAAAACGCTCGGACCCGTCGATTTTGTTTTCAAGGGGGACACAAAATTGGCATAAAATTACTTTAACATTTGCAGCCCCTTAAGCGGGGGTGGCATCATCCCTAAAATCTTAAATGAAAAGGGGGGTCGAATGATCCATTATTTGAAAGGTCTTTCAACTCCCTTTATAATGATGTAAAATTCATGTATTCAATTCAGTAGTTTTGGAGATTTATTAATTTAAAGTTTAAAGTAGACTTTAATAGGTACATCAAATTAGTTTGTACTTCTTTCAGAAGAAATTTGAGTAAAAGCATTTTCTTGATAAGAAAATGCTTTTATTTACTACGCTCATGGTTTATTAATAATAAAAATAGCAATTGAAGTGTCCTTTGTGACAAAAAAAGTTGTTTCTTGAAGAAAGATAAGTAGAGAATGCCACGTACTTATTTTAAATAGGAAATAGTACATTAGTTTGCGATTGATTTGACCAATCTTTGTTGTTAAAATATCATTTATTGCTTTATACATAAATTAACCATGGTATATTCCACGGCAGAAAGGGTTGAAATTATTGAAATATTTTTCGGAAATAATCAGTGCGCTAATAGAACAGCACAAATTTTTAATGAGCGACATGAGAACAATAATGTGCACCGAAAATATGTTCTAGAACTTGTAGCTAAATTTCGGGAAACTGGATCAGTCGCCAATAAAAAACGTAATATTGAAAATCCTATAAGGAACGAAGCAACAGAAGTGGGGGTTTTAGGGCAAGTTATTGTAGATCCTATATTAAGTACCCGCAAATTGCAAACTTCGTGTGGTGTTAGTCGACGTACTGTCCTCGACGCATCAAGGAATTTGGATATCGGTTAAAATACTTGGGAATTCCAAGGTTGGCCAAATCCAAATTTCTAATTGATTCGATGCAGGGAAATTCCACTTTCGCTACGTAAAACAAAGGATTTGTTTTACATAAAAGCAGGTAGATTTTCTCTCATCAGTCAGTCGAGCTTGCCTCTTCTACTGTAGACCTAGTCGGTGCTATTATTGTTCCTACTAAGTTATTGTTTTATTTCTGATTTCTTATATACCATTTTTATTGTAGCATTATTGTATATTCAGACCTTTTCAGGTTAGAATATTACTTTGATCTATATTTGTTCATTTACTGATTGTTTGATATTTTAATTGGTTATTTTGATTGTTTATTTTTCTTTTATTTTGTGTCTAAGTTGTTCTTCCGTAAGTTAAGAACACTTAGAAATATTTATCTTGCTTTTTCTATTTTATATTTTGATTTGTACTTTGTCTAAGTAGTTCTTTCCGGTAAGTCAAAGAACTCTTAGAAATATTTCTCTGAATATTTGACTTGTTATTTTAATTGTATGTCTAAGCCGTTCTTTTCCGGTAAGTCAAAGAACTCTTAGAAATATTTTCATAATTATTGTTGCATTATTATTTCCGATATTTTATCTAAGATATTTTTCTTAAGTTAAGAAAATACTTAATACATTTGTTTCTTTCATTTTCTATTTTATGCTAAGTTGTTTCTTCCGTAAGTCAAGAAACACTTATAAATATTTGTGCATTTATTTTACTATATTTGATTCTCTTGTTTATTTTCTGTTCTAAGTTGTTTCTTCCGTAAGTCAAGAAACACTTAGACATATTTCTATAATCTGTTTCACTTTTGCATTTCTCGTTTTATATTTTGAGTATTTTATTTTTCCACTCTAAGTCGTTTCTTCCGTAAGTCAAGAAACACATTAGAAATATTTCCATATTTTACTCTCACATTTACATATTTCATTTATCTATATTTCTGTCCTAAGTTGTTTCTTCCGTAAGTCAAGAAACACTTAGAAACATTTTTTTCTTTGCATTATATTTTTATACCATTTAATTTAATTGTTTACTAAGTTATTCCTTTCGTAAGTCAAGGAATACTTAGATCATTTTAACCTATCTGTTTTCCATTTTTGCTCTGTTACTTTGTAACTGTTCCTTGGAACCGTTACCTATAACAGATATTTGTCACTGGAACTGCTATTTATAACAGCGGTAGTATTTAACCTTTCTACCAGCGACAAACCAAAGATGGTGAATACCCGATCCAATTCCGGGGATAGGAAGAAGCCCGAAGAGCCGGCGATGGGTTCTACAGGCCCAAATGCCCCCTCTCGGCAACAGTACTATCCAACGGATTCTAAAGGCCCATAATTTTCATCCGTATAAAATTCACCTTGTACAAGAACTGAATGAAGACGATTTTGATAAGCGATTAGAATTTTGTGAATTTATGAGTGAACGAATTACAAACGATGAACAATTTTTATTTAACATTTGCTTTTCTGATGAATGTTCCTTTTTTTTAAATGGCGAAGTAAATCGTCATAATTGTCGATATTGGTCGGACTCTAATCCCAGAATTTACCATGAGGTACACACACAGCAGCCACAAAAATTAAATGTTTGGGCTGGCATTTTTGGCGATCATTTGGTTGGTCCTTTTTTCTTACCTGGAAATTTGACTGGTGAAATGTATTTGCAATTACTGTAAAATGCCATAGATCCTGCGCTAACAGATATAATTGAAAATCAGAATGATGGTCGATACGTTGAGAATATGTTGATGTTCCAACAGGATGGTGCCCCAGCACATTACGCATTAAGAGTTCGGAATTATTTAGATCAGACCTTTCCAGGTCAATGGATTGGTAGAAGAGGTGCCGTTGAATGGTCTCCAAGATCGCCAGATTTATCACCTTTGGATTTCTTTTTGTGGGGTTACTTAAAAAGCAAAATCTATGCTACTCAGCCAACATCCTTAGAAGATTTACGACAAAGAATTGTGAATGAGTGCCATCAAATTACTCCTCAAATATTGCAAAATGTCCGGCAACGTTTTCAGCAAAATCTTTATTATTGCATGGAAAATAATGGTGGTCATTTTCAACATTTACTCGGCTGACAGGTCAGTTCATTCTTTAGTTTTTAACAACTTTGCTGCTATGTATTGATCTCCTCTTACGATGATGTATTTTAACTTTAAATCAATAAATATCCAAAACTACTGAATTGAAGTACATGAATTTTACATCATTGTAAAGGGAGGTAAAAGACCTTTTAAATGATGGATCATTCGACACCCCTTTCCATTTAAGATTTTAGGGATGGTGCCACCCCCGCTTAGGGGGCTGCAAATGTTAATGTGATTTTATGCCAATTTTGTTTCCCTCTCGATAACAAAATCGACGGATACAAGTGTTTTTATTTAAAAGGAATCATCTGCCAGTAAATGCATCTGTTTCGTTTTCGGTGCGCCACCCTGTATAACATGGGTTACTAATCGAAAAACTAGATGCCCAAACGCCTCATTAAGTAACCAAGTACTACAACAAAAGGATAATGTAAAATACCTGGGTATGCATTGGACCACAGATTAACATGGAAGAAACACATATTTACAAAAAGAAATCAGTTGGGTCTGAAACACGTATATCAATTATTTGTCCTTTCTTGTTCATTGTTAGGTTTGGTTTTTGTTTTTTCATTTTTGTCATTTCAAAGAAAGGACAAAGAATTGCATTTATAAAATACCTTGTGAATGCAATCAGTTTTATTTAGGTGAAACATCAAGGCCATTAAATGTTAGAATAAGTGAACATCAATCCTATATTAAAAATAGAGAATTTGATAGATCTCAAATATGTAAACATGCATGGGATAATGAACATAGGGTTCAATGGAATGATTCAAATATAGTCCTAAAAGAAACTGATGGTTAAAAGAGAAAAATCAAAGAAGCGGCTCTAATTATGCTAAATGAGACCAATTGCGTCGCGAATTCCTCGGCAGAATGTAGTAGGATCTGGTTACCCATATTGAAAGAGGAAGTTATTAAAAGGAAAATACCAGTATTGGTAAGTCAGTAACATATAGAGAATACATCATTTATATTTTTTAAATAACAAACATATAAAATCGGAATTTGGTATTTATTGAAGGTAAACTAAATGCAAGATCAAATACTTACCATGTCGGGATAGTATTATGAGGTTTTTTCCTGGTTTTTCCCTCATAATTTACTATGGAATCACTAACGGGAGAATTTTACTGTCATCATGGCATGTATTTGTCTTTTTAAAGACGAATTACATGTTATGATTTTTTCTGACGGATATTCTCACGTTAAAGTTGATTTCATGTAATCGAATGAACTATAAGTAAAGTCGTCCCAGGAACGCAACTCAACAATATTGGCAATATCATTTTAAAGTCGTCTACTTTAAAATGTATAATGTATGTCTGAATTGTCAATATAGATGAGTCAGATAAAATTAAATTATTAGAAGAATTTTTCACTAAGTAACAAAAACAAAATTTGTTTAATTTACTAATGTTTGTATTTTGAGAACGATTTCCGAAGTGGAAATTGAAACGTCAATAAATGTATTTTAACCTTTAATTGTGGCTTATTCCCATTTAAATATTAATTAATCAAATATAAAAAAATCTATTAAATAAGTATGGTGATAAGAGCAAGAACAATAGACTATTATTATTAGTGCCAAACTATAAATACAACCGTTGGCAATAGTGTTTATTTAGTTCTGAATATACACAAAACTATGTCTAACAGAATCATAGTGGTGAGCGTTTTACTAACAATACTCCTTGTGCAGGGTACTGATGCTTTGAATAGAAGAAAAATTTTATCAAAGAGACAAATTTTACCATGTGTTTGCAAGGACGTATACGAGTGCAATCATGCCGATTATAGGTGAGTATGTCAAAAACAATATAGTTATAATATATAGATCCATGAACGTATATATATATATATATATATATATATATATATATATATATATATATATGGCTAATGGTAATTCTAGTCCACTCCTTCAGAATTCTGACTGTAGATTGCCCATGATCGTTTCGGATGTCATCGAAAAAACCCATATTTTTCTACAAGAATAAGAAAAAAGAAGTACTTGTGACTCGTTTGGAACAAATATATAACTGTTTTGGATAGGTTGGAGTCAATACAAGCCCTTTTATTGACTCCAACCAAGATTTGTAAGAGAACATCTTTGGCATTTGACGGCAATTTGTCCAATATCTTATAAGTAAAACCATCTAAACCGGGGGCTGTATTTCTACTTTTTTTAGTGCGAAATCTAGTTCTGAAGGAGTAAAAGGTTTTGACATGGAATCTATACTAGTATTAAAACGAAAAAATCCTTTAATCCTACCAACATTACCAGAGGCAGATGAAGGTGCAAGTTGGTCTAACATCTGTTTAATGAGATTTTCAGAAAGTTGAGGTTTTTTATTGTACTGATAGTTATTGGAAATTGATTTGACAGTTGACCATATTTTTGAGAGAGGTGTGCTTTTGTTTAGACTATTTAAAATATTTATCCAACTACTTTTTTTCTTTGTTTTGAATAATCGTCTGGTTTGGGCTGCTATATTTTTATAGTTTATGTAATTATTATGGTTACTTTGGGTTCGATACACTTTCAATGCTTCTGATCGTTTTTTTATTATGAATGTACATTCCTCATCCAGCAATAAGGCCTTGGCATTGAAGGAGTAAAAGGTTTTTTATGGGCATAGATTTGGAAGCAGCTAGAGAGATAGCCTGAAAGAGTAGGGCTGTCTTCTCATCGTAAGAAAGATTATTAGATGATAAAAATGTGGATAATTGTTTTTCTAAATCTGTCTGAAATAGCTTCCAGTCTGCGCGGCAATCGTTCCATTTTGTTGATGGATTAATTAGGAATGAAGCAGGATTAATTTTAAGCTCTATTTTAACAGGAAAATGATCGGATCCCAATGTTTCGGGATATACTGACCAGTTTATATGATTTGTTAATGAGGCTGAGGTGATAGTCAAATCAACGGCAGAATGATTACCACTCGCGGCGATTCTAGTAGGTGTTCCGTCATTAAGAGAAACTAATTCGAAAAAATCCATGCCTTCGACTAATATTCTACCATTACGGTCATCCGGGATCGGACCCCACATATAATGGTGTGCATTAAAATCACCACAAAAAACTGTTTTATTATAATCGAATTGTTCAAATAAATGTATCCAATCAGTCTATTCTACTCTGATGTCAGATGGTTTATATATAGACACAAAAGATATATTAATTTTGTTAAGTAAGACTGCACACACTTCTATTCCGGTATTAAAATTATAGTTAATGTTAATTATTTGATAATCAATGCCCTTTAGTATCAAAAAATGCCTACATCGCCATAGCCACTTTTACGGCATTTTGAAACAAAATTATACCCTTTTAATTTAAAATCCGTTTGGTTTTTCAACCAAGTTTCGGATAAAATAATAATATCTACATGAGAATTAATAATATAATTTATGAGATTATTCCTATTACTTACTAACAATCTACAATTCCATTGTAAAATATTTAAAGGAAGATTGAGTAGGTTGTCTGTGCATTTGGAAATTAATAATACGAGTGAATGCTTTCATTGTCACTCGTTGCTAAATTATCCGTTTCTGTGTTATTACCTGTTTCTTCTAAATTATTAGAAATAAGTTATCTTAATTCATTTTTTAAATTGCATATAGGTTGAGATTGATTATTGGTATACATAAGTTGACTAATATGAGATGTGACAAGTAATATAAGTTTCTCTTTACAGTCAATAAATTCGTTCCTGTAGGGATTGGGTATTATAGGATTAGATTTAGGGGTAGGTCTTTTGCTAGAAGTTGACACAGAGGTATGGGGTAAAATTGGTGGAGAAGTTGCTTTACGTTTATTAGTTGTAGATGTGTGAATAGTTTTCCTTACCGGTTTATTTAATGTGAAATTAGGGATATTGTTAGCTGAGTTAGGTAAACTGGGAAAATAGGAAGTGTTATTTAGAATGAAAAATCTATTATTAGTTATTATTTTTGCGTAACTTGGATTGTTATGTAACTGTTCTGCTTCTCTGAATGTTAGATTTTCTGATGCCATTATTGCTTTGATTTCCTTCTGTTTCTCGTATATTGGACATTTTCTAGACAACGAGGTGTGATCGTTGGTTTTACAATATATGCAATGATTATTTTCATCACAAGTTTCTACAGTATGGGTGGTGTCTGTACATTTTTTATATCTACTGTCCTTAGATTTACATTGTTTTGAGGAGTGACCATATCTGAGACATTGATAGCATTGCACTACCGGGTGTATGTATGGATCTACTGAAAAATTGCATAAATTAATTATTATGTTTTGTGGAACCTCGTTGCCCAAAAATTCTACAATTATCATTTGTCTTGGTACTAATTGACTTGTGCCATCGTTGTTCGTTATTTTTCGTTGCATCCTTTGAACATTTACCACTTGTCTCTCGGATATTATCGCATCCTTTAAATAATTCTCCGAAAAGAAAGTATCAACCATACGAACTATGCCCTTTCGATGTGTATAAAATTTTGGAATATAAGCTATAAGATCATTTTTATTTATTAAATCATGATTAATTATTTTATTTGCTATAGAATAAGTTTTAAAAATGACTTTTACCCTATTAATGCCAACTGTTTTTATATCAAGTACATCATTTTTAATGGACGAATCATTTAATAAAAAATGTCCTTCCTTCATTGGAAATAACCTACCGATATTTTTATTTTTGTGTTCAATATATACAAAGAATGGGGCCTTATCGCTGGGTTTATACCGGTTTTCAAAATCAATTAAAGTATTTACAGACCTGTTATCATCCATATTAGTTTTTTCAGATGTGTTTACAGAATGTAATTCATCGGGCGGTCTATGACCTCCAATAGCATCTTCTTCAATACTTAGATTTTTTGGAATACCAAATTATGGGCCTAATTTGCACTAAACAAATTCACAAAATAATTCAATAGCGACCACTTTCAAACTTGCACCGAAAGCAATATCAAAACAACCGTCTTCTACGGCTATCGACTCGATACTGTATGCGATTGGTATTATTCTTGTTAACAATTTGTATAACTGTGACAATAAACTTATAGGTCTGTAGTTTTCAATATTAGTAGTGCCTCCTTTTTTGTGTAAAAGTATTATTTCGGCGTTTTCTCACAGACTGGCTATTCTATTTTCTGTTAGACACTTATTCAACAAAACCTCCACAACCTCTACAACGATGTTGCCGCTCATTTTTAACATTTCAGACGTTATATGATCCTCACCAGGAGCTTTTTTATTTTTCATTTGCTGTAAGGCATGTTTAATTTCCAAAGAAGTTATATTAGGGAGAGTTTCCGAGCCGACGTTTAGAATTGTTTTATGGTCTGTTCCGGGTTATATATAGTCGATATATACAGATTCTCATAGAACGTTTGTATTTCCATGATTATTGGAGTTTTTTCTATCACCTAATTCTCCTGTTGGTTTTTGATTTTAGTTATCTTTGATTTTCCTTTAGTTAAATTTGATTTCAATACTCGCATATTTCTATTGTTTTCGATGGTTTGCAATATTTGTTTTGTTTGATAGGTTCGCAAGTCTGACCTTATGCTCTTTTTAACTTTATTGTTGGTATCTTTATACTCTGGTGATTCTTTCGATGTTATTCTTCTTTCGTCCATTAAATCCAGTGTTGTTTGTTTTAATTTCATTTTTCTCGGATTTCTTTAACCACAGATCTTTTTTGCAGTTGATGTTATGTCATTCATTAATTTTTGTGTTATTTTATTTATCTCTTTCGCGTTGAATACTGAGAGAGGTCCTAGTCTCTTTTTTAGTTCATTTTGATATTCCTTTTGATTAATTTCCAGTGCTTCTATGTTTGGTAATTTATTCTGTGTTAATAATTTTCGTCTATCGAATTTCGTATTTACTTTTATTCGTACCCTTACTAATCGATGATCACCACTAGTGTTGACAGAATTTAATATAGTAACATCTTTAGCAATGTTTTTGAAGTTAGAGAGTATAAAGTCAATTAAATTTTTTACTTTGCCGTCTGGGCTGTGCCACGTCAATTTTCTCTGAGACTTTTTTTTTTGTAGAATGTGTTTAAGCAAAATAGTTTTACTTTGCTGAGGAAATTTGCGAGCATATCTCCCAGTGCGAAATTCCCAATATATTCGTTGTCGTTGTTATTTTCGTTCTTTCTATTTTAGCGTTGAAATCTCCCGTAATTATTACATAATATGTTTTCTTTAAGTTTTTGGTTCTTGTACTGTCTTCATAAAGTTGTTCTACCTCTTCATCATCTGCAGAAGAAGTTGATGCACAACAGTGGATTATTTGAATGCTGTATCTACGATTTAGTTTTATCACCAGATAGATAACCCTATTAGAACTCGCTTGGAAGTTAGTTACCAAGTTTTCAATTCTCTGATGTACCAAAAAGCCTACGGCTCCTATAACTACCTTGGTTATTTCCTGAGCTGTATTGGTACAAAGTGTGCCCTGATTTTGGTAGAGTGGTTTCTTCACCTTTAAGCCTGGTCTCGCATAAGCCTACTATGTCCCATTTTATGGTCTTAAGTTCTTGCAACTCTTCTAGATTATGTTCTGTCCCCATCGTTCTGATGTTATATTAATTCTTGCCTCCCCCAGATTACACGAGGAAGACCCTTATCTGGATGATTTGGCATAACATACTCCACCTACCTGGGGACTGTTTCCGTTCGTTTTGATATTCGCCATGTCTATATAGTTAGAAGGATGAGAAGCCTTAAAACACCACGCTGGCTACACGAGTTGGTGAGTTTAATATCAGCCGCCCACTCTGGGTCAGACGCTGTTCGTAGCCGTCCATTCTGGATCAGACGCTACTGTTTTGATTCTATATTAACCCTATAATCAAGAGTTGTCACTTCCGCCATCCGCACCGTACCGAAGCTCCGCTTCTCTGCCATGGCTGCTGTTGTGGACTTTATCCGTAACCCTTGACAAGGGACCCTAACAGGTACTAGTTTCCCGGGTCAGGAAACCCCCGGAATCTGCGGAGGGCAGGGATAGGACTATCTTCAAGAATTTAAAGAGTTCCTACCCGTTACCCCATAGATGGCAGTGTCAAAAATGAAATAGAATATATCATAACAAACAGTAAGATACTACTAAATGTCAAATTGAAAAGAACAAAGATGATCTTAGAAATAAGAAAAAAGAAATTGATTCGCCCAGAAAACAACGACCTATATACAGATACACTAATCCGCCATATACAAGACTTGCAAGACGAAATGGAAGATATAGATCAAGCAAATGATTGCATAATGAAGGCTATAAAAGAAACGGAAACGGAGTGCTGCCTGACCGTTCGGACCCATAAAGAAAAACTAAGCCAAAATACCAAAGAACTGATAGGTAAAAGAAGACAGCTAACGAAAAAATACGCCTTTAAGTACACAATTATTGAGAAATTAAATAAAGATATCCACCGGTTAATCCGAAAAGACATAAGAGAAAATAATACAAGAAAAATAACTAAAATAATTCAAGAAAATAAAGTTTAAAAGTTTTGAGGAAAAATACAAACAACATAGGAAACAAAAATATGTATAAAATAAAAAACAAAGATGGAAACATTACTGCTGATAAACCAAAATCCTTGAGGTTGTCGAATCCTTTTATCGCGAAGTGTATGAGAGCACTGACGAAAGACAAGATAATCCCCTGCCCTAAATCACAAACCAGGGATCAAAATTAATGTCAGAAATAACTCCATACGAAATCAAAACGGCACTTTTAGAAATGAAAAATAACAAATCCTCTGGCGATGCAATCCTCAAGCTTTTCAGCGAATGCATCTACCAAGGAAAAACCCCTTCTCAATGGAATAATGCAGTCATTAATTTATTAAACAAGCAAGGAGACATAACAGATTTAAAAGGTAATCGCGCTATCAGTTTGCTTTTGCACGTATATAAACTTTTCACAAAAATTCTCAAAAAAAGACGGGACGCTAAATTAGACTTCTATCAGCCTAGAGAACAAGCTGGATTTAGATCGGGATACAGCACTAATTACCACTTACTAGTGATAAAGAACCTGATGGAGAAGTCTGCAGAATATAACAAACTATATTGGAACTGATATTTGTCGACTATGAGAAAGCATTCGACACCATAAACCTCAGAAAATGTTAAAAGCATTGACAGAATGACGAATTGACCATCGCTACACTAACATAATCAAATATATCTACAAAATTCCATAGCTAGCGTAAGACTATGGGAATAAGAAACAAATAAATTCTGTACACAGCGAGGAGTACGGCAAGGAGACACAGTCTCTCCAAAGCTATTGACGACGCTTATAGAACATACTTGTAAGAAGGCACATCTGAACGAGCGTGGTATTAACATAAATGGAGAGAAACTCAGTCATTTGAGATTTGCAGATGACATCGTCCTTATAGCCGATCGTATGGATGATGCAATAATAATGTTTGAAAAATTATATCACGCTTCCTTGGAGGTCAGACTAAAGATTAATATAAACAAGACGCAAATAATGACTAATCTGGTGCTAAATCGAAATATTGCTGTTGATGGAAAGGATATTGTGCAGACTACATCGTATAAGTACCTAGGGCATGAAATTCGGTTGGACAGAGATAAGCAGACATGTGAGCTCCCACGTTGCAAAGGATTAGCCTGGGCAGCATTTGGTAAATTAAACGATGTATTTAAATCGGATCTACCCATATGTCTTAAAAGGAAAATCTTTGACCAATGTGTGTTAAATGTACTCACTTATGGAGCGAAAACATTAACACTCACAAAAAAGGTAGTTAATAAGATTGGCGTCTTTTTAAATAAAACACCCTTTACCTCAGTAAGGAGTCACATTTTATTTAAGTGATTTTGGTTAAATCTCAATATTTTGGGATCAGAAATCTACAATTCAAATATTTCCAATTAATGAAATAACCTGTATACAAATTATACTAAACTATTTTTTTTTAATTTTAGCTTTCCCTGTGAGTATCCTAGATGGGTCTGTTGTCTAGATGGGTTAGACAAAACTACAACAATAAAGTACTTAGTTGGTTAGGTCAAAAGGTGCCACTTGTGAATAAACTGCTTGAGTGCAAGTTAACGTCAAAATGTCAACTAACGTATATTTTTACAATGTGTTGTTACTATTATAAATCTTTAGCAATCTGTTTAAAATTCTAAATATTGAAATATACGTATAGATTTTTGCAGTTTATATGGCAATGTAATATTAAATTTAAAATTTTATGTTATTTTTGTTTTAATTCTTCCTTAATAGGTTATAGACTACGTCAGTGAATCTTATATACTAAAACGCTAAGCCCTCTTCTTGTCCACCACTTTACTCAAAAACCATATTAGATAATTAAAATATTTTTTCGGAACATTATTAGTATTACGTATGAGATTGTCAAGATATACTTTTGGTACACAAATTCACTTCCGGTTTTGAGATGACCGGAAGTTAAAATTTACTTTAAATTTTAGACCCCACAATGTATATATGGATCGAAAGGTCTCGTCGAGGCGAATCTAAATATGTACTTCTGGTTGCGATCCGACACCGGAAGTGACCCTAAACGAGCATAAAACGTCAAGATAGAGCAAATCTGCCACCGGATTTGTGATCAGCATGCAAAAGTAACTGCTAAATGATATCCATGTCGACATTTGATGAATTAAAAATTGCATTCCGGTTTTGAGGTCGACTTCCATAATCACCTTTTTTTTACTTGCATTATTATTGATGAATTTTATGTATATTCTTGCTTATATTGTTTGTATTAATCTCTTAATTTTTCTCGCAAAATAAAAATTTCATTTAAAAAACTCGATGTCGAGTTGGTCCGCTAGTAAGGAACTAAAACAATTACGGAATTTTTTATTTATTTGGCAGCTCCCAATTTAAATTGAAAACTTTTTGGGTTGTAAAAATATAAATATTATCCGTAAATTATTTTTTCGAAACCAAATTCAGATTTATGCTTTAATCTGTGCCTTCTAAGAATTGCAAGACAAAACAGACGTTGATAAAGATGTTATTAGAGACATGGGGAATCTAAAATTGCATTCCACAACATATCTCCTCAACTAAGCAAAAATCCTTAGCGAATTGGTTTCTAGTACTCATAAAGAGTATACCGGAATAAAAAGGAAAAAGACTTCACGTATAGTGTATAGGGGAATAGATTTAACTGCAGAAACGTAACTGCTTTTAGAATTTATGCATTGGCTTGCAGTAGTTTTTCTTTGATTAATATTAATACTGTTGTTTTCTGTATTATGTTTTGGTTGGATGCTTAGGAAGTTAGCCGGATGGTATTGGCTATCTTCTTTTCTGTAGTCTTTACTGAAGTAATTTTTTGTTGCTAGTTGTACAGCTTCATAAAATGATAAGTTTTCTTATGCCATTAACTATTTAATTTTAGTTTGTCTAGTATATTCAGGACACTTTTTATTGACTAAGTTATGCTCTATAAGCTAAGAAGCCGAATTCTAAGGATATCATGGACAGACAAGATAATCAACGAGACCGTATTACGAAGAGT
This sequence comes from Diabrotica undecimpunctata, assembly GCF_040954645.1. Taxonomy (NCBI): domain Eukaryota; kingdom Metazoa; phylum Arthropoda; class Insecta; order Coleoptera; family Chrysomelidae; genus Diabrotica; species Diabrotica undecimpunctata. Next base: position 142,550,796 of record NC_092803.1, read on the forward strand.
GGGCAAAGAAAGAGAGGTGATGTATACCATTAAAAGGAGAAAGTTGGAATATCTCGGACATATAATGAGAAACAGCACTAAATACAGATTACTGAAGGTAGTCCTACAGGGTAAAATATTCGGAAAGCGAGGAATTGGGAGAAGGAGAATATCATGGTTGAAGAACCTGAGGAAATGGTTCTCCACAACAACAACGAATCTATTTAAAGCATCAGTCAATAAAATAAGTATAGCCAGAATGATTGCCAATATTCGGAACGAATAGGCACTGAAAGAAGAAGAAGTTATGCTCAGGACTCTTACAAATATATACACATCGGTAGGCATTTTGCCTCTAGATATGACTCTAATTCACCCTCTTCCACCTGTTGTCCGCAATTATAACTTTTTTGTTTAGTTCTGCAAAGAATCCTGGTATGACCAGATATCAAACATTTTTTATAACATTGTGTGACTCTGGACACATATGGAATAATGTTGAATTTAAGATAACTAATTTTTATCTCTCGTGGAAATATCTTACCATCAAAAGTTATCAGAATTGTGCCTGTAGGAGCAAATTAAACCGAGTTATTATCATTTATAATTTTCCTGTTTAATCTTTTGATGTCTATAGCATCGAAGGGTGAGATTAATGATTTTTTGATTTGATCTTCGGTTAGTGATGGGAATATATATTTTATATTTATCTTTAAGATTGACAGAGTTATTAATAAAATTGTTAGACGCTTTGCTGTTTGTGAAAGAAACACTGGAAGAACACTGTTAAGCAGGCCAAGACTCACAAAGGGTTGTAGCGCCATTAGAAGAAGAAGAAGAAGAAGAATGGTTTCTCCCACATAAATATTGTTCCATCGACAGGTTATTTTATAGATGCAGTTCTTTGATCTTTTGATCTAGCATTTGCGTTTTAATTTAGAGACTTCCTTTTACCTCTTGACAAAACCACGGTTTGGTGGGGTTTATCGGCCTCATGTTAATTTTCCGCTTTTAAATTGCTTCTTCTACTGCTTGGTTGATGCATTTCCTGATTTTTTGCCAAGTATCTTCTACTCCCCATTCCGGTTGTAACTCAATCTCTTTTAGTTTGCTGGTAATCCTGTTCTCATAAAGGAGTTTTGTACTCTCTGTTGATAGCAACTGTATATTGTGCTATTTGATCAGAATTCTGTTTCGTTGCGGACGTTCTAGTAGCATCTTGCATTAAACAAGGTTGTGACGGTGGGATCACTCGATTTGTAATTATAAAATCTATCATTAATCGCTGGCCTCTATTATTGTTAAAAGTGTATTTATGTTGGTCTTTATGACGAAAGTATGTGTTCTTGATTCTCATTTTATTTCTAGCGCAAAAGTCTATTAGTGCTTCGCCAGCTAAGTAAAGTATTATAGCTAATTATAGGATGTGATGCCAACGTACACCACACCTTATGATGCAGCACAAACATTAACGCAAGGGATGAGTCTATTTTAAATTTCATTTTGTCTGAAAATTTAATTATATCCAATATAAGAAACAAACCAAATTTTGTCACTAGAGCAAGTAAAGAAGTGTTAGATTTAACACTATGCACAAGCAAAATAAGTAATATTATAAAAAAAAAGTTGGTCTTATATAACAAATTTGTATGCGTCTGATAAACCCTCATGTTTGGATCACAGACAAATCAATTAGGTACACTCTCGATCAATAGAACTAAAAAAAAAATTTCACAGTTGATAAAAATTTCCAAAATTAACAATAAAAATAAATTCTTAAATATGTTAACGTCAAAAATATTCATAGAAAAAATAAACAAAAGAAGTACATAGTAAGCATAAACAAACCAAAGATAATAAACATAAGGCAATAAAAGCGAAGAAAATAGGAGAAGTCAAAATAAAAGAAAATAACTAATAAAGAATCAACAGAAAAATATTTTTCAGACTAGTTACAAATTAAATAATAATATATAATTTATGATTCACAGGCCATATATTTTTCACATCAGTCAAATATTAGTCTAAACAATATAATTCATGTTTGGGCAACAGCAGTGTCCTACTAAAATCGCCTTTAAATATCCGCAGGCCATTTCATTTTTAATTAAAAAAAATTAACAGTAATTTTGTAATAAAATTTAGTAGCTTTCCCTGCGAGTATCCTAGATGGGTCTGTTGTCTAGATGGGTTAGACAAAACTACAACAAAAAAGTACTTATTTGGTTAAGTCAAAAGATGCCACTTGTAAATAAACTGCTTGAGTGCAAGTTAACGTCAAAATGTCAACTAACGTATATTTTTACAATGTGTTGTTACTATTATAAATCTTTAGCAATCTGTGTAAAATTCTAAATATTGAAATATACGTATAGATTTTTGCAGTTTATATGGCAATGTAATATTAAATTTAAAATTTTATGTCATTTTTGTTTTAATTCTTCCTTAATAGGTTATAGACTACGTCAGTGAATCTTATATACTAAAACGCTAAGCCCTTTTCTTGTCCACCACTTTACTCAAAAACCATATAGATAATTAAAATATTTTTTCGGAATATTATTAGTATTACGTATGAGATTGTCAAGATATACTTTTGGTACAAAAATTCACTTTCGGTTTTGAGATGACCGGAAGTTAAAATTTACTTTAAGTTATAGACCCCACAATGTATATATGGATCGAAAAGTCTCGTCGAGACGAATCTAAATATGTACTTCCGGTTGCGATCCGACACCGGAAGTGACCCGAAACGCGCATAAAACGTCAAGATAGGGCAAATCTGACTCCGGATTCGTGATCAGCATGCAAAATTAACTGCTAAATGATATCCATGTCGACATATGATGAATTAAAAATTGCATTCCGGTTTTGAGGTCGACTTCCATAATCACTTTTTTTATCAATATAAGAAACAAACTAAATTTTGTCACTAGATCACGTAAAGAAGTGTTAGATTTAACACTATGCACAAGCAAAATAAGTAATATTATAAAAAAAAATTGGTCTTATATAACAAATTTGTATGCGTCTGATAAACCCTCATGTTCGGATCACAGACAAATCAATTAGGTACACTCTTGATCAAGAGAACTAAAAAAAATTTCATAGTTGATAAAAATTTCCAAAATTAACAATAAAAATAAATTCTTAAATATGTATAACGTCAAAAATGTTCATAGAAAAAACAAACAAAAGAAGTACAGAGTAAGCATAAACAAAACAAAGATAATAAAAATAAGGCAATAAAAGCGAAGAAAATAGGAGAAGTCAAAATAAAAGAAAATAACTAATAAAGAATCAACAGAAAAATATTTTTCAGACTAGTTACAAATTAAATAATAATATATAATTTATGATTCACAGGCCATATATTTTCACATCAGTCAAATATTAGTCTAAACAATATAATTCATGTTTGGGCAACAGCAGTGTCCTACTAAAATCGCCTTTAAATATCCGCAGGCCACTTCATTTTTAATTAAAAAAAATTAACAGTAATTTTGTAATAAAATTTGGTAATAGATCTCATTTGATCAATATAAAAAATTAAATAACCGTTTTTTGTTCGGCCTTCACTATCTTTGCGTTCCTCTTAATGAAATCATTCACTTCGCAAAGACGTTCATTGCACGGATTAAACGGTACAGGTTTTAATATTATTCGGTTATAAGCAGAGAGCTGGCGATTGTCGTTTACTATCACAATTTTCTTTGTCTTTGCCTCTACGCGATGCTGGTATCCTGGTTCATACCGATATCAAATTCCTTGATATTATATCAGCTCCCCTTGGGTTATCACTTGGTGCCACTATGGGATTTCTACTACACTACATCATCAAGCATACATTAAGTACCAGATAATTATTACTCTATATATGAGTTGGCTTTATAAGTAGTATAATTTACCTTATATATATATATATATATATATATATATATATATATATATATAGATATACCTTATATATATATATATATATATATATATATATATATATATATATATATGTATATATATATATATATATATATATATATATATATATATGTATATATATATATATATATAAAAAATGTGCACTCGTAAGTGAAAGGGATATTTTCGGTCAATTTGGAGATTAAAAAAGAAAAGAGTTGTGCTACTTTATCTTTTTATTGAATACGTTTCGCCCACTGTTCAATGGACATCGTCAGTTCATCTAAAAGAATGGTATTAGCGATACATCTAATATAAAAAACAATAAGTAAACGATCTTACCTTTAAAAGATCTGTAGCATTAAGATATTAGTATGGTGAAGACACATCAAAAATTAATTTACTAAATAAAACAGCAAAAAACACAGAATGCCGGAAGATTCCCAATTTAAGTAATTTTATATTAATTAGTTTTATAATTTAACTTTTAAAAACATTGATGGATTCTAAAATCTATCAAAAAAAAATTTAATTGTCAATTTTGGAATGTTATATTAACAACGGCAAGGCTAGGGATCTTGACTGTCATTGTTAATATAACATTCCAAAATTGACAATTAAATTTTTTTTGATAGATTTTAGAATCCATCAATGTTTTTAAAAGTTAAATTATAAAACTAATTAATATAAAATTACTTAAATTGGGAATCTTCCGGCATTCTGTGTTTTTTGCTGTTTTATTTAGTAAATTAATTTTTGATGTGTCTTCACCATACTAATATCTTAATGCTACAGATCTTTTAAAGGTAAGATCGTTTACTTATTGTTTTTTATATTAGATGTATCGCTAATACCATTCTTTTAGATGAACTGACGATGCCCATTGAACAGTGGGCGAAACGTATTCAATAAAAAGATAAAGTAGCACAACTCTTTTCTTTTTTAATCTCCAAATTGACCGAAAATATCCCTTTCACTTACGAGTGCACATTTTTTATATTAAATTAAACGGTCATATTCCTTAAAGATATATATATATATATATATATATATATATATATATATATATATATATATATATATATATGTTAGTTTTGATATTTCCGCAAAACCAACAACATTTAACGCGGAGTCAAACCCGGAATACCATTGATATAATATATATATATATATATATATATATATATATATATATATATATATATATATATATATATATATATATATATATAAAATGTGCACTCGTAAGTGAATGGGATATTTTCGGTCAATTTAGAGATAAAAAAGACAAGAGTTGTGCTACTTTATCTATTTATTGAAGACGTTTCTCCCAATGTTCAATGGGCATCGTCAGTTCATCTAAAAGAATGGTATTAGCGATACATCTAATATAAAAAACAATAAGTAAATGATCTTACCTTTAAAAGATCTGTAGCATTAAGATGTTATTATTGTGAAGAAACATCAAATACTAATATATTAAATAAATCAGCAAAAACATAGAAACACAAAACGCCGGAAGATTCCCAATTAAAGTAATTTTATAATAATTTTTTTATAACATCATAATTTAACTTTTGAAAACATTGATTGATTCTAAAATCTATCAAAAAATGTAATTGTCAATTTTGAAATGTTATTTTAACAAAGGCAAGGCTAGGGATCTTGACTGTTATGATCATATCATGCAAAATAAAGTATTTGAAAGCTTGAATGTCAGAACTGACAATCAGCTGGTGAGATTTAAGGAAAAGTTTTGTAGATGCGAACATAAATGTTATGATATAATAAAAGAAGTTGAAGAAGAAACAAATAATTTAAAAGTAGAATACGGAAGAATCAATTTTGTAGTATTAGTGCATGGTAAATTTGGCTTAAGTTGCTGATATCAGTTCTCTTATTTAATGCATTAGGTTGTTTTAAAATATGACACATCTCCATAAACTGTCTCTTATTAAGGTTACGTTCTCTACAGAGAATTCTAACATCATCAAAATTCACAGTATGTTTGGTGTTGATTGCATGTTCTGCAAGGGCACAAGGCACAAGTATGTTTAGAAAGTTTAATGTCACTACGATGTGAAGTAAGGCGTCCTTTAAGGGAACGGCCATTTTAACCAATATAACATGCATCACATTCAGAATAGGGTATGTGATAGACTACATTCACTTGTTTCAAAAAGGAAAGAGGTGTTTTAATTTTAGAAAATAAGTTCCTGACAGTCTTAGTATTATTGATAGCAATCTTAACCGGGATATTGTTCTGTTTGTACAATTTAATAAGCTTTTCAGTAACATATGGGAAATAGGGTAGTGAAGAGTAATGGGTGGTGGAAGTTGCAATGTTAGGCGAAAGTAGAGAACTGTTGTTAATAATATTATTAGAAATCATTCTAAGTTGATCACCATTAGGTAAATCATCAATAGAAGACCCAAAACTTGTTGAAAAAAGGTATTTATTTAGGAGAGATGTAGGGTAAGAATTGTCAGATAGTATATTTCTAAGTAACAAAATATATATTTCTCATATATATATATATATATATATATATATATATATATATATATATATATATATATACATACCAGGTAGAAAATGTAACGTGATGCATCTTGGAGTTTCAAGGCTTTCCCGGGAGCTGGCATTAACTTGTCACTTGGCATTAAAGTTCTGCAACTCGACCGAACTTTCTTCGAAATACGGATGCCAACCCTGGTGCGTCTTTGATACTGACCGGGATGGTAAGGGCCAGCGAGTAGTCATCGGGAAGCGCGAGTAGATCTTGCTTTTCTTCAGTGGTAACACCATGTCTTGCTTTACCGGTACCTCCATAGGCACCCATGAATTCCTCAAACGTGAGGTCAGACATATCTTGGACTTGGTTTACTTCCACTTCTCCATCTACGTCGTGGCCACCTTCGAAAGACGCCAGCCGGTTATGGTGTACTACCATCGACTTTTCCCTCGGAATCTTGCTTATTCGGTAGAGGACATCGTTGATCTTCTCCTTAATGAGGTATGAATCTTCCCAAAACTGCTGCAATTTGGGAGAACAACCTTTTCGTTTCTTGGGATTATAGAGCCAGACTTTCTCGTTCTTCTTAAAGCAACCCTTTTCGGCTTGTGTATCGTACCGTTTCTTCATTCGGTCGCTAGCGATCTGAAGGTGGGAACGGACCAACTCATGTACATCGTCCATTCTTCTTTGTAATTCGATCACATAATCTTCACCTGCTACATCTTCTCCAGGTCGACACCCAAACTCTAGATCACAAGGTAGTCGCATTTCGCGTCCGAATAGGACACTGGCTGATGTCTGGCCTGTTGATTCATTAACAGCATATTTGTAGGCCATTGTGAAGAACGGAAGATATTGGTCCCAGTCTCGCTGATGATCGGACACCATCTTTGTCAAATACTTGCCAACTGTCCTATTCATTCGTTCTAACATACCATTCGATTGCGGATGATACGCGGTAGTTCTTGATTTCTTCATGCCTAGTCTATCACATATTCCTTGGAATAGATCGCTTTCGAAGTTCCTGCCTTGGTCACTATGGATCTCCAAAGGCACTCCAAATCGGCTGATATATTCTTGGATCAACTTATCTGCAACGGTGGCGGCCTTCTGGTCTGGAAGTGCGTAAATCTCGACCCACTTAGTGAAGTAATCCATTACTACCAACATGTACTTGCCTCCATTTTCACTTTCTGGAAATGGCCCAGCAATGTCCAAAGCTATTCTTTCAAACGGGCTTCCAAATTATCTCATAGGAGCTCTCCTTTTTCGGTAAGGCCCGTTACTCGTAGCACAAATAGTACATTTCTTACACCAGTCTTTTACGTCGTCGGAACTGTTCATCCAATAAAACCGTTCCCGAATTTGCTGAAGGGTTTTCTTTACACCAAAATGCCCTCCTAATGGACTGTCGTGTAACTGACGAAGTACTTCGGCTATTCTGCTCTTTGGGATCACCAACTGTCTTCTCTGAACCGTCATCATTTTCCAGTACTCGTTTGAGCAAGGCATCTTCCATGATAAATGAGTCCCACTGGGCCCAATACGTCTTAACTACTGAGCATAGGTTTGATATTTCTTGCCAAGGTGGTCAACGGTTTTCCTCTTTCCATTTTCGAATTTTCTGTATAACTGGATCTCTGTCTTGTTCTTCCCTGATCTTAGTAGGCGTCCAGTCGTCGTTGACCATCGTTGTTCTTAGCACTGCTGCTCCCCTGGATTCCGTTTTGTTGCAGTGGGAACACTCTGCTGGGCATGGCCTTCTGGAAAGAGAATCAGCGTTTCTGTGGCTAACTCCGGCCGGGTGCTTAATCTTGAAATCGTATTCTTGGAGTCGTTCGATCCATCTGGCTATCTGACCCTCTGAGTTCTTAAACTGCATCAACATAATGAGAAAGCATATTAGTAATAAATATGTTTACAGTTTTGAGTCATATGACACGTAATTATCTATCGTAACACTATTTTAAAATACCTACTTTTTTGGCGGTGATGTGTTTGTACTATATCCGAGGGTATTTATGCTAATTGGTGATTAGTTTACGTGTACCCGTTTAAATTTATATTTAAATACAAACTCATTTTTTATACGACTTTATTGTTTATTGCCGTATCATATTTTAGCATACTCGTTATTTTTTTGTAGACAAAAAAATGAGTTTCAGATGTGGCTGATAAGGAATCATTAAAAGAAATGGAGACCCACTCAAGGGAAAATCCGGACTAAGAAAATATTTAAGAATATTAATTAAAAAATCTTGGATAATTTAATAAAGCTAAATAAACGAGAGATTAAAACAGTCACCGAAATGGTAACTGGATATTGTAGTTAAGAAACACTTATACAAACTAGGTAAGGTTGAACCACAGTAAGGAAAATTTGAAATAAAAGAAGAGACTGCCATACACATTATATACCGTTGCAATGGATATGAGGCAAAAATTGACGGGTTAACTGAGAATAGGACCATAAGAGATCCTAAAACCACCTAAGAAAAAAACTGTTGGCCTTCGTTAAGAACACAAAACTGAGTTTAATGAAAAAAGGTATGGTACAAAGCTCATACGACCAAGTGCCAGAGATTAACTAGTCCCGTCTGAACTAAGAAGAACCTGAAGCTTCTTGCAAGTTTTCAATTGCAAGGTTGGCAATCATCATGGTTATTCTGATCTTATATGCTCCCGCTCTGAATAGTTCAAGGATTTTCCCTTGTATAATTAATTGAAGTATGTTGTATTTTTAATTACCCATAATATGCCCCAGGTATTGCAGCTTTCATGTCTTGATGGTTTCCAATATTTCCATTCTTTTGTTGACTCTTTTCATGACTTCGTTGTTTGTTACATGCTCGGTCCATGATATCTCAGGATTCTTCCATACACCCAGATCATATGCTTCCAACTTTTTAGTAGTCGACGCGTTAATTGTCCATGCTTCTATCCCGTAAAGCAGAGTCGAGAAAATATAACATCTTGCCAGCCTAACTCTCAAGTCTAATTTCAGTTCTCTTTCACAAAGTACCTTTCTCATTTTATTAAAGTTTGTTCGTGCTTTCTCTATTCGAACTTTGATTTCTTTGGAGTAATGTGATTAATTAATTAATTTTGTTTGTGTGATTAATTATTGTGCCAAGATAATTGTAGTTTTCAAATTGTTCTAAAGTTTTACCATTCATTGTCAGGCTATCATCATTATTTTGGGTTTTGGATATCCTCATAAATTTAGTTTTCTTGATGTTTATTGATAATCCATAATATTCTCCATACTTAACTATCTTGTTCATTAGCTTTTGGAGGGCTTGGAGGTTGTCTGCTGTTATGATAGTATCGTCCGCATATCTAATGTTGTTAATTGGTGTTCCATTGACCTTGATTCCTGCTGTTTCTCCCTTAAGAGCTATTTTCATTCAGAGTATGCATTGAATAGTAGTGGTCACAATACACACCCCTGTCGCATTCCTCTTTTAATTTCGAATTCTTCTGATGTGAGTTCATTAATGCATATGTGTGGCTGCTGTTTATAATATAGATTTGTTATAATTCGAAGGTCGTTGTATTGTAATTGTTTTGCTTTGAGGACGTCCATTAGTTCTTTGTGATGGACTTCATCGAACGCCTTGTTTTAATCTATGAAACAGACGTACATATCTCAATTTACATCCAAGCGTCTTTGGAGTAGTATGTTGAATGCAAAGAGAGCTTCACGGGTACCTACGCCTCTACGGAATCCAAATTGGGTTTCTTCAATATCCATATCAAGTAATTGGTAAATGTGTTTATGAATGATCTTTGTGTGAGACATCAGGCGTGTGAGACATCAGGCTTATGGTGCGGTGGTCGGTGTATTCTCTAGCATTTTTCTTTTTTGGGAGACAAATAAATGTTGAGGTTAACCATTCATTGGGTATGTCACCCAAATGATAAATTTCATTAAGGAATTTTAAGAGGACCTCCATGTACTCATTTTCTATTATTTTAGGGATATCAATAGGCATTTGATCTAACCCCGGGCCTTTTCCGTTTTTGGTGTTCTTTAGTGTATACAATATTTCTTCCTTTGTAATTTCTATACTTGTTTCTCTGTCCTCGAAACATATGTCTTGTATGTTTCCTTTTTCGTCTTCGAAGAGCTCTTCCACATATTCTTTCCATCGTTTTAGCTTTTCGTCAGTAGTTATATGGTATTTCTATTTTTATCTAAAAGAGTTGTGTTGTGGTTTCTTTTTTGCAGCACTGCTATTTCTTTAATCTTTTTATGTAGGTTGAACAAGTCGTATTATATAAATCGTATCGTATCAGTCTACAAAGGAAAAATAAATTTCGTTTCTGGATATTCTCTTTTCCAATATTTATGTTAAGCCAAATACCATATTTGACGCAGAAGTGGTCAATTCTGAACCTACCTTGTTCTTTATCTTTATATTGACTATTCAAACTCTTTTAGATCCCTTAGTATTGTATCGCATAGTCTACTGGACGTGCTGGTTACCTCAAGTCCTCTGTAATGTTTAGTAATTTTCTTGTCTCCTTTCTTGTTGCACTCGATGTTAATTTAGGAATATAAAGACTACTCACCGCTTTTGTTAAATTTTTATAGGTTTTTATTCTATTTTTAAACCTGGTATGAAATTGTTTTCCAAATATTCTTTCCATTATTTTGTGATTTTATACCATTTATTGTTAATATTATTTTATGTTTATCAGATTAAGGTTCATCGAATGTTACGTATGGTCGAAAGTACTATATGCGGTAGAAGCTTAGACTCTGAAAGCCTACTTCGCAAAAGGCATTCGAATTAAGGCTATATAGGCGTATTCTTAAAATTCCATGGACTGCAACAGTCTCAAACGAAAAAGTGTTAAGACGAATAAAACATGACAGTAAGCTTCTTCTTTTTCTTCTTCATTCTTGTATGTAATCTTTAAAGCCTGTTTCTTCTTCAATATTAGCCTCCTAAATTGTTTAAATTATCGCACCATCTTTTTCTTGATTTGCCAATACTTCTTCGTCCATTTGGTGACTTATCTCGTACTATTCGTACTATCCTATCCTCTGCCAGTCTACTAATCTGTTCGTTTGACTTCTGTTTCCGGTTTGTCACCTATCCATTTATGTCTTCTATATTGTATGTCTTCTTATATTTTCGCTTCTCTCACTATTTAACCTTTTCCTAATATTCGTCGGAGTATTTTTATCTCTAATGTTTCTAGTAGTCGTCTCGTTTTAGATGTGTAAGGTCGTGTCTCCTCCGTGTATGTTAATATAGGTCCAATTGCTGCTTTATAAATTCTTGTTTTTGTAATTTGTCTTGGGTGTTTGTTCTTACAGATTGTGTTATTATGAGATCCCGCCGATTTACTTGCTTTTAAGCTTTGTTGTCGTACTTCTTCTTCAACATCTCCGTAACTAGTTATATCTATTCCCATATATCTAAGCCTTGCTTCAGGCTTTTTTATTTTCCCATCAATTTCGATTTTACATCGTAGTGGGTATTTAGATGTTGTCATACATTTGGTCTTTTCTGCTGATAATATCATTTTATGGAAAACAGAAAGCTTATGAATATAATTAAAGAAAGAACAACATCGTATCTCGGCCAAATACTTCAAAACGATAAATATTCTCTTCTACACGTCAACATGCAAGGTAGAGTAGAGGAAAAAACGCTTACGAAGAAAGTAGAAATCGTGGCTGAGGAATATCAGAGACTAGACTAACCTTAGTGTTGATCAGATATTACAAGTTGCAAAATATAGGAAAGCATTTAAAATGTGATCGCCAACCTTCGTTAGAGGACCGCACAATAAGAAGAAGAATTGTTAATTTTTCTTTATATTTTTTTCACTACATTTTTAAATCGTGCAGCCTCTATGCATTGCTAATAAAATGTATGTGTGTATTTCTATAGATTATATATCGTAAATAAATCGTTTTTTTTTTCTTTTCAACTGTAGTTCACTCTGCTCTTTGTATTCTGTTGTATTCCTTATTCCATATTCTGATCACCTTCAGTTTTGATACGTTTGCCATTTTTATTAAAGTTTCTTCTTATTAAAACTAGCTCTTCTATTTTGTCTATTTTGTCATTCCAAGAGAATTGGTTGCCTGTTTTGGCTATAATTATTGTCACAGTATCTCTTTTCCTCTTTTTTATAATCATAATTTTACTTTTAACTAGAAAGTGATAGGAATCGCAGTTTGTTTCTCTCATTACGCTGGTATCATTCACCTTGCTATACTTATTCTGATACATAATGTCGTCTAGACATCCTCGTAAATCTTGTTTTGTAATATTTAAAATATTGCTCCCATAAAATTTTATTAGAAATACTTCCTTGGCCTTAGAAATTAGTTAACATATTCACTTCGAGAAATATTTGTGATTATGGTATGATATATTACTTCATTTGAATATTATTTAAATAAATTATAAATAATAAAGTGAAAGCGAAAAAATTTGTAAATTAAAGCAAAAAATTAAATTCCTTTTATTTTATACTAAATTTTTAAACGCTAAAATAAACAAAATAATCTTATGTTGAAAGAAATAAACTTCAAATTAAAACCCGACATTTCGAAGTTCTTCAGAAAAAATATTATTTTTCTACACTTAACACTTGACTTTTTATGAACTAAAAAACTTTGTGTAAATGCTTAGTCTGGAGATTTAAGCCTTTTAAGATACATTAAAATCAGTATAGAGCAAATCCCACTACTTGCCTGCAAAGGTAAAATAGTATATGTGAAAAAAAATCGATTTTTGAATTTGCCGCCGAAACTGGGTTATTTTCCCCCCTTTCTCATGCAATTTTTGGATTATTTCTATCTTATTTAGTTTTCAAAATATTACACAGGTAAAACAATATATGCGTACGTGTATTTTCGTCTCTTCTATGGTAAAACAGTATATTCGGCAAACTCTACAAAGGCAGAATAGTATAAATCGTCTTATATGTTATATATTTTTTTAAACTACTAGTAAAATAGGATATATGTGATATATGCTGTTATACCGTAACACACTCTATAAAAACTGCGTCCCAATCACAATGCTAAAATAGTATACCATTTCATATACTGTTTTACCATAGTATGACCAACAGGAATTTTTATCTTCTCCAACGGTATATACGAATAAGGCTTTTATATACTCTGTTGACACTGTATGTCAACAACATTTTGTGTCTGTTTGCCGGCGTAGGTGTGACAACTCTGTGTTAAAAAGACAGTGAGAATGTCGAAATAGTCGACATGAATGAATCAGCAGTAAGCTAGTTAGGTTAGTGAAACTGCATAATGTTTAACTATTATAATAGTTAAGTGGTATATATTACTAGTAACAAGTAGTCTTAGAGAGTTTTGCAGATTACCGAGCGACATCGTATAAACTAAAACCTTCCGTTAGTTTTTTATTTTTTATTGTACGGGAAAGAACTGAGCAAATTTTCATTGTAGAGGTGATAAAAAGTATATATATTTTTAATGGAATGCCCTGTATATTTGTGGCTAACATAAAAGATCTTTTTTTTTTGGTTTCAAATTTGATACCATACAAATTAACATTTGTTCAGTCGTATCGTAACTACTTAATTTTTGCCAGAATCCGTTAATGCTCTTGTATATATTTTTGTACTTTGCTGGGTGTAACGGGGGCTAATAAAACTCTATTAAAAAATAGACATCGTTTTCAGATCCGAAAGATACTAAAGAATCCCTCCGAAGTATTTTTTCTTATATCATGACGAAATGGATGATTAGAATAATGATCCAGATTTTAGCCCTACTTCGAGTAGTGATGATTATGACGAAGACAGTATTCACCCTGCAAAACCAAAAAAGATAAGCGAGACCGAGGATAGGCACGCATGTCCTGAAAAAATAAATACGAATGGTTTGAAAACTGTCCTGAACGCGCATGAATAAACAAAAAACATGGTAGAAACGCATAACATTTTGAGAAAAATAGTAGTCGATTTGATGTTATTCGACTGGTGATATCCCCGAAGATTGGTTAAAGTCCGAATTCATAACACTACCAAAAAACAACGTCCGAAAAACTGTAGCGATTATAGAATAATAAGCCTTATGAGCCACACTTTGAAAATATTTCTACGCATCATCCACAGTAGAATCAGAGACAAATGTGAAGAAGACCAGGATGAAACACAATTTGGCTTCAGAAATGGACTGGGAACTCGGGACGCCTTCTTTGCACTAAATGTATTACTGCAGAAATGTCGAAATCAAAGGAAAGACGTCTTTGCTGTATTTATTGACTATGAAAAGGCCTTTGATCGAGTACAGCATCACAAATTAATTAAAATATTAAAAGATAAAAGAGTTGATAGTCAAGACATACGATTCATAGAAAAGTTATACTGCCGTCAAACAACGATAGCTCGCATAAACGGAAAATCAACAGAAATATGTAAAATACAAAGAGGTGTCAGACAGGGTTGTATACTATCCCCACCATTATTTAATTTATATTCAGATAGAATATTTAAAGAAGCGCTGCATAATTTGGAATGGGGTGTGAAAGTTAATGGAATTTTGATAAATACAATCAGATATGCAGACGATACAGTTACATTAAATGATGACATGAATGGATTACAATGCCTTTTAAATGCCATTGATACAGTGCTACGAGAGTTGGCCTAAACATAAACTGTTCAAAAACAAAACACATGGTGTTTAGCCGTTTAGCACATCAAGATGCACGATTATATGTTGATGGTTATATAATTCAAAGAGTGTCCAGTTTTAATTATCTTGGTTGCCATATTACTGAACAACCAGATCCAGATCAAAAGATAAAACGTAGAATCGAGATAGCCCGCAGGACATTTTTATGTCGTTCTTGTGTAATGGTAACTTGCAACTTCAACTTCGAAAGCGCATGGTTAAATTGTACATTTGGTCAGTCCTCTTATACGGTGTAGAAGCATGGACAATAAAAATATCCACCAATAATCGTCTGGAGGCCTTTGAAATGTGGTGGCACAGACGTATACTAAAAATTTCATGGACAGCTATGCTGACAAATGTAGTAGTCCTTGAGAGAGCAAATGCTGCTCGCGAGCTCCTTGATAGCATCAAATGTAGAAAGATGGCCTATTTTGGACATGTAATAAGGGGAGACCGATATAATATTCTTCAATTTATTATGATGGGTAAAATCGAAGGACGCAGAGGAATTGGTAGAAAGCAGGCCTCTTGGTTGAAGAATATCAGGGAGTGGACAGGAATGAGGAAAGCTGAGCAACTCTATAGAATAGCTCAAGACAGAGACAGTTTCGCCAACGTCAAGGGTACTTGATAGGGCACGTTAAGAAGAAGTAGTCGATTTGCATTATGTAACCGGAAGCTCTAAAATTGGGTCAGGCAGAGAAATAGAACATACATATCAGCAAACTCAGGAAAATATGGGAATACTTGAGAAAATAAAAAGTCAGGAATATCAAAATCAAGAATATTTAGTACTTCGTCAGAAGTTGCTGTTATTTCCGATAAAACTGTACAATTTAAAGATGCTCGATACATGACAAATTTTACTTATGTACAAAATTAAGAAGATGATGCAAACAAAGAAAATATTGTGAAGGAAGTTAAATAGGATTCAAACAAATATAAGGACCTGAATATCATTGGGCATGATGTAAGTGGGGACAATAATTTGAAGGAAATGGGACAAAAGAAAAAATGGCATAGATATTTTGAGACCCAAATGGCAAACAACAAAAATAAACATCCAATAAGACAACCCTGTAATTGTAAAATGAAATGCTGCGAGAAGATCACTGCTGAAGATAGATTTCTGATCAATAAAGATTACTGGAATATGAATCGACATTTACAGCGAATATGGCTTTCATCTAAGTTTACCGAAGAACTTTCTAAAGAAAACTTTAAGAGGGAGGCCAAAGAAATATTACAAGAAAATATGTGTTACCAATCAAATATCTGTGAATAAGAAAGCAAAAATTGTAGCAGATCTTGTCTCTAGAATTCCTGCAAATAGGAAGCTGTTTTGGGTCGACCTTCCAGAAAAGTCATTTGAACTTTTTGACAATATATTTTGTATGTGACGAAAGTTGGGGACAATGTAGTTTTTCGTTTTTTGTTGTTAGCTGATGAGTATTAACTGTAATGTTAATTCACAATGCTGTTTTATTAAATATATTTTCAATTTTTTTGCATGGTAAAACTGTTTATGTCTCTCGGGGGAACCTGTAACCCTAGAGAGCGCGTCCCCAGATGGCGGATAGGGGAATGCCCTCACCGGCCTGTTTGCAGCTAGGCCGGCGGGTAGGTAGGAAATAAAATACCACCCGCGGACCAACAGGTGGGGTAGATAGGACTCCTAAGCCGTAGAGAAGGCAACTTATCTAAGAGAAGGATACTCTGATTTAAAACCCTGGTTCTCCAAGTTGGGGGTTGAGGCATCGGGCCAACTCCTCGATACTCGGAAAAATGATCAAAGGTTAAAAATTTCAGCAAAAAGACTTGGAATTCGGACGGATTAAACTATAAACGAAATTCGCAAAGAAAATGGATTATGAATTTGGGTGCTTGGAACATACAAGGAATAAGGACAAAACAGGAGGAGGTCTTCCGTGAACTGAGTAAAATGAAACTAGACATCTGTGTATTAACTAAAGTAAAGAAAAAAGGAAGAGGAAATGAAAAGATAAACGAATACCTGCATTTTTATAGTGGCGTAGAAAAAAACGAACGAGCTAAAAGGGAGTCTATAGTAATACATCTGAAACTGAAAAAATGTATTAAATCATGGCAAGAAATAGATGAAAGAATTATCCTCATGGAAATTAAGAAAAATGGCCATGAAATAGTGGTAATTGGAACATATGCACCGACGGATGACTCAAGGGTTGACAGCAAGGAAGAGTACTTTAACAAGTTAACAACTGTTCTAGCCACAATTAATCAGAAGAAAGAAATTTGGATCTTAGGTGATCTTAATGCAAGAACTGGAAAGAGCTCCAACAGTGAAATAATAGGGAGATATGGAGAAGACATTCTGAGCGACAATGGTCAAAGATTAATAGATTTTTGCGAGGCACATTCTTTGAAAATATTAAATGGTTTCTTCCCCCTAAGAATATACACAATTTAACATGGACGCAGCCTACCAGGAATTTAAAATCAATATTTGACCATTTCATTCAGCGTAAAGATTCTAAACTAAAAACGAAGGACGTGAAGGTGTTTAGAGGGCCAGAATGTGGAAGTGACCACCATATGATTATTGCAAAAGTAATGGTGACATTTAAGAGAGAACAATCAAGTCACAAAAATGATGAAGTAACAGACATAGGAACAACCATAGAAAATATAAAATATAACCTGGAAAGCTTTAAACAAGATTCGACAAAGTTCTTATATAAAATTAGAATAGCTCAGAAAATAAAAAATATAGAAACAAAGGACTTAGACCCTGAAAGTCTGTATGAGGTAATTAAAAAATATATTCATGAAGCGGCAAATGAAGCACTGGGAAAAGTTAAAAATCGGAAAAAAGGAAAACCTGAATGGTTGTCAACGGAACTAGAAGAGAAAGTTCTCAAGAAAAAACAAGCATATCACATATGGTTTCAATCCAAAGATCCTCAAGACAGAGAAATATACGCTAAATGGAATAGAGAAGTTAAAAAAGACGTGCATAAGGCGAAAAATATGAACTGGGAGGCTAAGTGTGATGAACTGGACAGATTTATGGGTGGAACAAAAGTGGCACAAGCTTGGAAAACATTAAAGCAGTTTAGGAAAAATGAGACAAATGAAGACAACATTTCTCTCATAAAGTTAAATGAATGGGAAGAATATTATACGAAACTGCTGAAAGAGGATAGAGTAAAGTACAGATGGGAAAAGATAAGGGAGTTAATAGACAACAGAGACGAAAGACAGGAAATCCCTATAAAAACATTATCTGAATTGACGGAAACCTTAAAAGAGGTTAAAAACGGAAAAGCCGCAGGGCCTGGAGACATTCCCATAGAGCTGGTTAAATATGGGCCGACTGCACTTTTAGAATTAATAGTAGACCTTTTCAATAAATGTATGTGTGGAGACCAGGAAATTTCTAACGATTGGAATAAATCTTATGTAAGCTCCATATATAAGAGAGGGAATAAAAGAGACTGTTCCAATTATAGAGGTATTAGTGTGACGAGCTCTGTGGGCCGGTTGTACGGCAGAATATTAAAGAAGAGGGTTGAAAGACCGATACAAGATATTGAAGAACAAAGCGGCTTTCCTACCGGGAGATCCTGCCTTGATAATATATTTATCCTACGACAAATAATTGAAAAGCGTGTTGAAAGAAGTAGAGAGACCCATTTATTATTTATAGACCTTGAGAAAGCATATGATAGTGTCCCGCTAAAGAAAATGTTTGAGGTCATCGAAACGTCCGGATTGGATTCGACGTATATCCGAGCGATATATAAATTGTACGAAAATGCAGTTAGTTGTGTAAAAATTGGAACCAGAACCTCAAATGAATTTAAAGTTACTAAAGGTCTAAAGCAAGGATGCTGTTTGTCACCGACACTCTTTAAAATATACGTCCAAGAAGCATTGAGGAATTGGAGAAATAAATGTAGATTTATGGGCATCTAAGTGGGACAAGAAACTCTGTATACATTGTTGTTTGCAGATGATCAGGTGGTGGTTGCAACTGATGAGGAAGATATAAATTATATGAATCGAAAATTATTTGAGGAGTATGCCAAATGGGGGCTTACTGTAAACATAAGCAAAACAAAATATTTAAAAATTGGAGGAAATACCACAGATCTGAGGCTTGAAAACGCAGTCATAAAAGGCTGCAACCAGTATAAATATCTAGGAAGCATCATATCAGCAGATGGCAGAGTTAAGATAGATGTACAAAACCGAATAACCCAAGGGAAAAAATGCATCCGAATACTGAGTTCATTACTCTGGTCTAATAAAATAAAGATGCATACCAAATTTCGCGTATACAGAGCAATTGTAGAACCAATTACCACATATGGTGCCGAATGTTGGACGATGACAAAGAATGAACGAGATTAAGTAGACGTTGTGGAAATGGATTATCTTAGAAGGTCATGCCGAGTATCGAGAATGGAAAGAATCAGGAATGAGGAAATACGAAACCGTACAGGAATTAGAGATACTCTTTCAGATAGAATACAAGGAAGGCAATTACAATGGTATGGTCACGTGATGAGAATGGAGGAGGAGCGGTGGCCAAAGAAAGCCTTAATGTATGTTCCGCCAGACAGAAGGAAAAGGGGAAGACCACCAAATTCCTGGAGAAGAGAAATTACAAAAACAATGCAATCTAGAGGCTTAGAAGAGGGAGATTGGAGAAATAGGAAAAGATGGAGGCTGAAATGCGGGAAGCGGCAATCGCCATAGGACCCCCGTTATATGATGATGAAACTGTTTATGAATTATTTATATTGTTTTTCTCTAGTAATAAGAAATATATTATTCCAGAGTAAAATAAGGTAAAACAGTATATGCGACTTTACAAGCACATTTAAAAAAAACTGCACGTATTTGTTATTGTAATAATTACTATAATAACTTACTTTTCTTATATGTATTCCAAATTTCATTTATCTAACTGTATAAATGACAAAACGGCACGGTAAAAAAAAACAAAAAGTCGTTTATCTCAAAACTCACTTTTTTCACATATACTATTTTACCTTTACAGGCAAGACTACTTACCTTCAGCAAAGAACTAATGAAATGGGTCATGCGCAGGATCTCTTAAGTTATCGTATAATTTAGCTGTCTCTATAAGTTTTATCAAGAATCATGTCAGTATTGAAAAATTTATTTTTTATTTAGCGTATTAACAACACATAATAAACAGAAATATGTTTATAAAAAACGTTAAATGGAGTATTACAAACGAACATCTAATATATCAATATAATCTAAAACATTTTCGGTCGCATTAAGGAATTCCATCTTCTTAGTTTTTCTTGCAGTTTTGTCAATATACAGTACTTTTCAGATAAAACTATCCACTTTAAATAACTTTTGAACTTCTAATTTTAAGAAAAAACACAAAAACACGTCAAATAATATTTGAAGGGGAAGATATTATATTTAAGGTTGGGAAATGCACCCTCTCACCCCTAGTATCATCCCTTTTTTTTAATTACTTTCTCCATTTTTTATTTGATATTTGGATTCTCCCCTTTGTACTGATTTTAGAAATGTATATCATATGCTGCTGAAAGTTATTAGTTTATGAGAAAAATAAATACAAACGCAATAGAACTGGATAGAAAAAAATTATTTTTTTAACAATTCTATTACAAACATTTAGAGTTAACATTTCATTACCAAAAATTTTTATAATAATTATTCAAAATGACTGCCATTCACGTCCATATAATAGTACAATCTATTTTGAAATTCTTCTCTGACATTGCTTAACACGTCTGCATTTAATTGTCGACATTCATCCTCTATTCTTTGTCGCAAATCATCTACGTCCAGTTCCACCAACGTGATCTAAGTAAAATCTTACCTAAGTTTTGCTTAGTCAAAAAAATTCTTAGCTGTAATCATAGATAAATTACACCTAGATTGGTAACAGGGATAGCCAAGGTCAAATCATGTTCGGATTAGGCGCCCATTCGCTTGGTGGCGCTGATAGTCTCGTTCCTGCGCGGAGTGAGTGTGCTGTGATCAAGTCAAAGTTGAGTTTAGACAAATACGGCGCCATATTTGTATTTGTTTTATTTTTTATAATTTATTTTATAATTTAAAATTTTTTGTATAAATAGTGCAAAATCGTACAATTTTCGACGATTTTTTATTATGGAATGGAACACATTACATGGAATAACAATGTAGAGACGAAGAACTGAACAAAAAAGATGTGTTCCAGATTGCATGGATACTACCAAAGAATATAGACGCTTAAGCGTCTATATTCTTTGATACTACTTTTTTAAGTCCAGGACATTATATGGATATGTTTGATAAATGGGTGAATGCTGTTAAGAGCCCTAATTAGAGAATGCTGCAAAAGAAACTATAACAATTTTCGTGTAGGCGCTAGTCATTTTAAAGAGGAAGATATAGTCAATGTTGGAAATAGCGATATTACGAGAACAGCCGTTCCGAGTTTGTTTTTACCAGGACCAGGTAAGAACTATTATACCACTGACCTATATTCTTATTCACATTATATCTGACCTTTTACTATAAAATTAGTTTATAAATTTAACCTAAAATTATATATTATAAAACCAGTCTTACTTAGCTTAGTATTTGAATTATTTGTAGGTGGTGGTTCAACAACTATCTTAAAAAGCATCACCTTAGAGAGGGTTCGGCATAAATTTCTACAGGTGTGCGCCTTTCAAAGTTGGGTTAGATTAGCAGACCATGACTACACTATCATGGAGAGGTCTATGAGCTTGCCTGCTTTAAGTATGAGGAGGGATCTGTGCCTCTCTTGTGAGTGAGATTGGTCTTAGAGTACCATATTACCATGGTTTGCCTCATCTATGTACTTTTAATGTTCCATTTTGTAGAACAACCTATGGTGCTAATAGCCCACTGAATAGATACTTATCTTTGTTAAACAACCTAAATGTAAATGTATTTAATATGTCCCTCAATAAATATATAAATATTAGTAGAAGAGTTACTGGTACCATAGAGTTTGGAAACTTAACTGTGTAAAATACTTCATGTTTTTATTGTAACTAGGTAATACTTTACATATTTTTTTATTTTTGTTATGTTATTTTTCCATCTTTATTGTTTGTGCTGGATTTTAGAATCATAGAACTAACTGTTGGGTTTATAGGTTTTAAAATGTCATTACATGTTTAAATTATATATATATATATATATATATATATATATATATATATATATATATATATATATATATATATATATATATATATATATATATATATATATATATATATATATATATATATATATGTATGTGTACATGCATGTGTTTGTGTACATAATATATTTTTATTTCACATTATTTAATTTTATTATCTTAAAATACTGTGTACTTAACCACTAAGTTGTAACATTTAATCGGCTTGTCCCGTATATTAGCCTGCATCCACATAGACAGCGGTAAGGCGTTCAGAGTTATGAATAAATAAATTTGAATGTGTTGACAGGGATCTTTCCTATTCTGTTGATGATAGGGATGGAATGTCTGATCTTAAGATGACATACTGGTGAAAAAATCTGTTGATTGTAATTGTGTTTGTCATTTCAGGCATAAAAACATTATTATCCTCTGTTGTTTGGAGTTTATACTGAGCAAATAAAGTTACTATATCAGGTTTTAGCAAAGCTTACATTCTGGGTGAAAACTTTAAGCATACCTTAGAAATAAATTATTTACCTTATCCATTGTTCTTTTTTTTTTGTTCGTTTTTTCTATTTGCTATCATTCGGTTATTCCTCATTCTTGGGTTTTCTTTTTGCAAGAAGCAATATTTTGCTAATCTAATCAAAATCATAATTTTGTTGATAACCAGAATATTTTTCTGGAACTTATATTATGATTGTGATTATAATAATAAAAGTATTATCATATAAATATATAACATATAGTATGAGTATAAATGTATATAAACTTCTTTCTAGAACTAAATCATTTAATTGTTCTGTTTCCAACTTAGCAGGGTCCTTGAGTTCTCTCTTTCTGTGAGTAGAACGCCAGACTGTAAGAGTTTTCACTGACCACTGATAGTGTGTGTTATTGCATTAGGATGAAAGTACTACAAAAAACTCAGAATGTCTGATGGCTGTCTGTTGCTTATTAGGCTTTAATTTGACATTAGAATTACAAAAAAAATATTTAAATACTGACAAGTTCCTGTCACAACATTTCGAACACTAAATTATACTACATTCACCCGTCCCTATTTTTGAACAAAATATTGCAACTATTTTGGTTTATTTTTAGCTCCAGCTGATTTACAGCTAGAATGAAAATCTGAATTTTCCAATCTTGGTTCATCATTATCATCAGGTTTTTGAACAGGTAAATTTTCTGTCTCATCTGGTATTTATTTAGTAGTGGAATTCTCTAGTGTGTTATTTGGACCTTCATCATTATCTTGATTCAATAATATAACAATTCAACAGTAAACTTCGTATATAGTGCAGAGCACATGGTAAAGCAGTTTTCCATTAAGTGAATTCTAAATTTTTGGTTTTCTATGCTAAATTCACCAATTTCCATATAACTCATTGTATTTTTCGACTTAACCATTTCCTTCATGATTATATGGTGTTGTTCTACTTGAATATATTCGTTTAGAGTGTAGATAATTAATAAATTCTTGTGAAGTAAAGCTAGTTCTCCTTGTTAGATTTGATATATACCGTCATTCTATATAAACCAAATAGTGATTTAATCTGTAATTGGTTAGAATTGCTTTTCTACCAGATAATGGCTGCATTTTTTTAATACTTCAAATCATTTGCTTTTTTTTCAATTGCATAATGTTTTTATTCAGAATCTGTGAGGGTATGTGTGAAAAAAGCAATTGGTTTTCCAGATTGATTGCTTCGCTTATGTAATCGTAGATTAATTTTTTAAAAGCATGTACTTATCTTTATCTTCTAGGGATTTATCTTTAGATTCATTGCTTTCTAAAAAATTCTTGAATGTTATATACTTACTAACGTTTGAATTCTTTGGTGGAAGTTTGACAGTTTGGACCAGCCTCTAGTTTATCAGGTCTAAAGTACTTCCCCATTGTAAATTTATGCGAATAAAATTGTAGTAAAATGTCTTTTGCAGAATTAGACTTTTATCCACATAAAACTTGATAAGAATGACAAAACAATTATTTAAATATTGACCCATTCTTGTCACATCATTAAGAAAACTAAATTATACTACACATGGCTTGTATTATTAATATTTCTTGTAACACATATAACATTTCTTGTAACATTTTTATAAATAAAGATTTTATTCTATATTTTATTCTGTAATTTTTTTAATCACTTTGGCATTTTAATGTAATGGAAAATAAATATAGTCCCAACATAACAAGAAAACCCAAAAAGTATACGAAAAATATTTATTATCGTATAGGATAAGGATTTTTCTTGTTATTTTAGGATTATATCGATTTTCCTTTACTTTAAAATGAGTTCACAATCCTAGGTAATATTACTAAACTTTTGAATTTAGCGCCATGTATATATAGTTACGCGACCGATCACTAGGTGATGCGCCAATCATTGTTTTATTCCTTAACTTGTGCTGTGGCTGTAATTTGCATTCCATTGTACAAGTTTTTACTTAACTTAACCAAGATAAATTCTCAGAAATACCAACTTTGCAAAATTGTCAGAAATTCTTAAATTGTTGACTCGTTATTAATGCAGAAACAACAAAAAAAAAAGAAGAAAAAGAAGAACAATGGTGTCATTTTTGATGCTGTCTTTAATTCAATGTCATTTCAATATTTACCAATTTACCTATTGTAAACATAGTACACAAAAAATAGTAGTTCAAGAGAAATATTACAGTGGAGATGTATATTTTGACGATTCCACTCGTACGTAATGGCGGCGGCGCTACAGTCACTCTAGGTGGGGGATGACATAGCGGGTGACGCATGTGCCGTGGAAGAATTAAAGTGGAGATTAGTGAAGATAATGAAGATATTGAAGAATGAACGCCATTGCAAATTTTATTTTGTTTTGTCTTTGTTGTAATCATCTTGAATTGTAAAAAAAGTTTTAAACATTGTTCCACGATCGTTAAAATGGAACAAAATAAAAGGGAACTAGTGTAGTATGACGGAAATACGTAAATTTATAGAATTTTCTCTGTGTATGTGGTGTAAAAGTGTAAATGCAATGCAATGTTTTGTAAGTACAGGTGATAAATGTAATTAAATTGTTTTCAGTATAAAACAGTACAATTTGTATGTTATAGTTCTCTTCAATCATTTTTGAAAAAAATCTTCTTTAATAATACTGTAGCGAGATTAAATAAAACGAGCGGTTCGAATTTATATACATATATTTATTTATATCTTTACAGTTCGGTAGTATCTTAACAACTAACTCTACTTCTAACATCGCGTCATATATATACCAAAAGTATTAAGTTCCAGAACATTCGGGAGTTGTCCCACCTCTAATTCGCCTACGTGACCTGTTGTTCTGTCTCTCACTCGATGGATCTCGAAGCTTCTCGAGGAGTATTAGAGATGCAATGCAACCGTTACCTGGGCCATCTCGAAAGCATGTTCGTAACACTGCTCCCCTCTTAAATCTGACCGTCCCGATCAGCAACTCTATATGTAGACACAGGATGGCGGAATCTACAGGACTCTCCAGCTCTGCATGAACCCTTTAGAAAGAAATAACAGTCTACTGACTTTGAAGGATACGATCTCATCGGGTTAATGCAACACACAGTAATTCGTACGCCGGTTTCTCGGAAGATCACTTCAAGCATGCTTCTGACAATCTTCCAGTCCAGATTATCTAGTGCATGGCCTATCTTGGGTAAGGCCAAATTCTTGATGTCGTAATTGCACACAATTTTCTTCAAATTAGTTAGAGCACGCCATATATCCTCGTAGCTTGCCCTGTCTGTATACGACTTCCTGGTCACCATATACAGCAAAGATCGAGAACCATCTTCTAATCTCATTACTCTTCCAATTTTAGGCTGCTGGTTTTTTAACTCGTCCAAACGACCGAATTTCTTATAAAATACGGATGAGATTCCTTTAGTCATCTCAAGATCTTGGGCAACACAGTGGGCTAGAGAGACGTTATGCGGAACACTAAAAAGATCCTGCTGAACTTCTGTGGTCACGCCGAATCTAGCACTCTTTCTCTCTGCGTAATTTGACATAAATTCATTAAAGCTTGGTCGCCGGTCATCTTTGGTCTCATGTTGAAGGGTTCGTGCTTCTTCTGTTTCATTTGAGCCAGCATATGGTGCAAGACGATTTATGTGAACTACTTTTGGTTTACCTTTCGGCAACTTCTTAATTCGGTATATAACGTCATTTATTTTCTTTTTAATTTCATATGGACCTTCCCATTGTCTTTGCAGTTTGTAAGACAAGCCTCGACGACGTTGTGGATTATAAAGCCAAACAAGATCACCTACTTCATAGCTTTCACTCTTGCATCGAGAATCATATCGATCTTTCATTCTGTCACTGGCTATCTGGACGTGTTGTCGGGCAAGTTCATGAATGTTGTTCATTCTTAACTTCAGACGGTCGACATAATCTTCGCTTGCAACATGTTCTTCGGAAGGTCTGCAGCCAAACTCTAGGTTTGGCTAGAGTTTGGCTCTAGCCAAAACACCGAATCGGCTAAAGAATTCTTTAACCAGTACCTCTACAACGGTAGCAGCTTCTTGATTTGGTATCGCATAAGCCTCAGTCCATTTCGTAAAATAATCCATGGCTACCAGGATATATTTATTTCCATCATTTGTCTCTGGAAGTGGACCTGCAATGTCGATTGCTACTCTTTCCATAGGACTACCAACATTGTACTGTCTCATGGGTGCCCTCTTTTTACCAGCTGGACCATTACTGGTTGCACACAGTTTACATTTCCGGCACCATCTTCTTACATCATCTTTACAGTTCACCCAATAGAACCGTTCTCGAACCTTTTGCAGAGTCTTCGTAATACCAAAGTGTCCACCTGATGAACCGTCATGCAACTGACGTAAAACTTCTGACACTTTACTTTTAGGTACAATCAACTGAAGCTTAGTTTCTGTACCATCATCGTTCTCAAAGGTTCTATACAGAAGATCATCTTTCAGCACTAGGCAATTCCATTGGCTCCAGTAACACTTGACTTCTGGACTACATGCACTAATGTCTTGCCAAGAAGGTCTTTCACTTCGACGATCATCTGCTTGAGCGTCTTGTAGCTGTTGAGTCTCACGGGGCAAAGTCGTTCTTCTAATTCAAGACAATGATTACGATTTGCACTGTATGCCCGTCTTGACTGAGCATCAGCATTTGAATGACTCTTTCCAGCCCTGTGTTCCATTTGTTCTAGCTTTCTGACTGTTGTATTATTTTCTTGCAATTTGCGGCGAATGGGACCTACGTCGCCATCATTCGAACATCTGGTTTCGTGTCTCTTCGGCATAATGTTACGAACTACTTTCCGTACGATTTCCTCCAGACGTTTCTCGTTTTGTTCGTTGCTCTCTTCAGAGGTTGGTACTCGATAGCTCCGTGAAACTTGACTAGCTGTTTCATGTTCCAAGGCAATAGCGAGCGCTTCATCTAAAACTTTCGGCCTTACTAGTCGTAAAGCTTTCTGTAGTTCACTGTCTCTTAACCCATTGACGAAGGCATCTACAGCAATTTCTTCCAAAATGTTGTCTGGTGCCTCTGGATATGCCAACAACGCTATACGAGCAATATCTGCTTCAAATTCTTGCAAACTCTCACTTGCTCGTTGGATTCTACTTCTTAGTTGCGCCTTGTAGACTTGTTGTAGATGGGCATCTCCATAACTTTTGTCTAGTCGGGTAAACAAGGTCTGGTAACATTTTTCTTGACCCTTAGGAATCGATCTTAGGATATCTGCAGCATCACCTCGTAAAGCAGCAGTCAAGGAAACAGCTTTTTCTTGTTCTGTCCAATGATTGGCTGTCGCAATAGCTTCGAATTGTCTAAGGTATATGGACCAAGAAGACTTTCCATCCAATGGTGGCAATTTGAATCTCATATTATGTGTCGTTTCGTCACTAGGTGATTCTTCTTTCACTACCGGATCTAAGGCTATTGTGTTAACTGGTGGTAGCACTTTTGTATTAGTTATCATGCTCTCTAACTGTTTAATCGTCTCTTCTACTTTATCGAATGTTCTTGTGACTTCTTCAAATTTGTCATTGTTTTGATTACATACTTCGTCGAATCTTCTAGACATATTTTCGAATTTCTCGTCGTTTTGTATAGCTATCTCTTTAATAGTTTGAGACGTTTCATTGAATCTTTCATCATTCTTTCGAGAAGATTCTTCAATCATTTGAGACGTTTCATCGAATCTCTTGGAAACAGTCTCGAATTTATCATCATTTTTTTTTAGAAGATTCTTCTATCATTTGAGACGTTTCATCGAATCTTTTGGAAACAGTCTCGAATTTATCATCATTTTTTTTTTAGAAGATTCTTCTATCATTTGAGACGTTTCATCGAATCTTTTGGAAACATTCTCGAATTTCCCATCAATTATTTTAGTTAAAACTGCTTCTTCTGCTGACTGGAACTGGAATGTCTCTGGGTCTTCTCCATTCTTGTTGAGAACAGTCTTCAGTCGTTCTTGGAGTATCTTCTTCGACCCGCTGCAGTCTTCATCGCGTTCTTCCAGTTGCTCACGCAACTGTTTTACCGAAAGTTCTACTAGCAGCATCTTTGGTCAGGCACACACGTACTTTTTTTAAATGTTCTTTCGTACAAAGGGCACTACCGAACTACGCGAATTTTCCCGACGAACAATACTTTTCAAAAGTTCAAAAGTCTTTTTAAAAAAATCACTGCTGAATTTATTTGCAAATCTCACACCGTAACACCACTGTAGCGAGATTAAATAAAACGAGCGGTTCGAATTTATATACATATATTTATTTATAACTTTACAGTTCGGTAGTATCTTAACAACTAACTCTACTTCTAACATCGCGTCATATATATACCAAAAGTATTAAGTTCCAGAACATTCGGGAGTTGTCCCACCTCTAATTCGCCTACGTGACCTGTTGTTCTGTCTCTCACTCGATGGATCTCGAAGCTTCTCGAGGAGTATTAGAGATGCAATGCAACCGTTACCTGGGCCATCTCGAAAGCATGTTCGTAACAATACTTTTTATATTGTATACATGTTTTACAAAAAATGTGTCTGTTTTTTTGTAAATCATTTCTGTTTACAGTCTTATATTTCCATTTTATTGTGAAACAAATAAAATTGTGTTTTCTATTTACTGGACTCATATGGAATCTTTAAAATTCTTTTGATTGTTTTACATTTATCTTCATCATCAAACATTTTTCATCTGCTCCTGAATGTAGGTCTCTCACAATTGCTACCATCTGTATCTACCTTGGTGCTGTTAAGTTTACAGAAATGATGTTTATACCCTTGTTGTTTTATTGTAATTTTTTTAAAATGTCTTATAGAACAAGGGTGAACAGTTTGGGAGAAATGGTGTGTCCTTGTCATACTCTCCATTGTAGTACATAGTTATATATTTTACTTTTATTTAAATAGTTACATATTTCACTTTAATTATATATAGTCACATATTGACCTTTTATTGTACATGGTTACATATTTTACTTTAATTATACATAGTTACATAATATGTTACTGTTATTTTACACATAAACATAGTTTATTTTTTATTTATATATGTTTGTGTAAAAAATACATTAGATAAATAATAAAGCTCCAACATATACACACATGCGCGCGCACACACACATACACACACACACACACACACACACACACACACACACACACACACACACACACATACACGCATGATATATAGTAGAGTTAGAATGGGAAGAAAGAAATAAAAGTAGACGAGTGGTGAGTTGATAGACAGAAAATTGTAACTAAGCTGGTAAAGAAATTCTAAAATACTCCGCCTAAGGATAAAAGCAAGAAATATGATGACACTTAAATTCAAAATTAAATCAAATAATTTATAAACGATTTCATTTGAAAATAAAAAACTCGCTGATTATATGACCAATCGAAAAAGTTAATTGGATACTATAGAACCTCAGCCAAACATGACAAAGTTAAATTTTCAAATATAGAAAAACATAGAAAACATAATCGACTTTTAAAAACTAATATTTACTAAAAGCTTGTTGAATAGAGAGTGATTGGCCACTTTTACAAAAATATTTAAAGATTTTAGGGTAGTAAATATATTTAAAATTTATAACTGGCTTCTTACCCATCTTGGAGAGAGTTATGATGGTAACACTAAAAACAGCTTAATCTAGAGTCAATATAATTCAAGCATATGCTCCCACAGCAAAAAAGTCGGATGAGGAGCTCGAACAGTTTTATAATGAATTACAACAAGCTTTAGAAGTAACCAAGTCTAGAGACGTTACAATAGTCATGGGAGATATAAATGCAAAAATCGGTAGAGGAAGTCTAGGTGATTTTATTGGAAACTTAAGACTGGGCACCCGTAACAAGAGGGGAGACAAATTGGCTCAATTCTACCAAGAGAGCGATTTTATTGTCGCAAATACTTATTATGATCTGCCGCCCAGGAGACTCTATACGTGGAAATGTCCAGCAGACAACCAACATAACGTCATCAGAAACCAAATTGACTACCTTCTCATCTGCAAACGATACCTAAATTCCATAAAATCAGTAAAAACATACCCCGGAGCTGATGTGAGATTAGATCACAACCCAGTTGTAGAAAGGTTTAGAATTAATCTAAAAAAGCTTGTGGCTAAAACTAAAGTAGAGAGGACACAAGTATCCCGATTGAGTCAGCCAGTATATATGTATTTCTTGGATTACAACAAAGCCTTCGATAACGTCAGACATAACCGTCTTATCGAATTACTTGAAAAGAAAAACTTAGATATAAGAGACATCAGGATCATTAGCGCTATCTATTATAATCAGATCGCTGTGGTAAAAGAGAACAACGTCTTTTCAAATGAAATACAGATTGAGAGGGGCATCAGGCAGGGCTGTCTCCTGTCTCCTACTTTGTTCAATTTGTAATAATCCAGGAAGCACTAGAAGAACTAACTATGGGAATAAAAGTAAATGGCCGACCAATCAATAATATACGGTTTGTCGACGACACTATTTTATTAGCCGAATGTCTTGAGGATTTATAACAAATGGTTGATGGAGTGGTAAAAGTCAGTGAAGAAAACGGACTTTCCTTAAACACAAAAAAGACACAAGTTGGATGGATAGAGTCACGAATGTCGAGGTGTTGAGAAGAATGGGAGATGTCATGAGGAGCAAGCGTTATAACTTGTTACAATTAATAATGCAAGGTAGAATACAGGGTAGAAGTAGTCGGAGAAGAAGACGCATCTCCTGGTTAAACAATTTAATAGCTTGGTTTAACTGCACTTCTGCTGACCTCTTTAGAGCAGTGGTATCGAATTGCAATGATGGTTGCCAACCTTCTTAGAGGAGATGGCACATAAAGAAGAAGAAATATATTTGTATTGTTATCTGGTAACATTGATATTTATTTTGTTTAACTGTCACCTTTCTCAATTAAGTTTGACTTGTTGTTACGGAGTGTATTGACTATCTTGACTAATAGTATTGTATATTTTTTTATATTATTGTTTTATGGGGATTTAGTGAAATATTTCATACATTATCGGTGGTTTAAAAAGTAAAGTTACACATTTTGGAGGTAATTTTTAGTGGCCAACAACTGTATCTTAAATATGTACGCGTTACAATGATTGGTCTACCGGCCAACTACTGTCATTATCATCATCTCCCAGCATCAAAAGTCAACTGCTTAACATAGGCCTCTTGTTCATATTTCCAATCCCGTCGATCTTGCGCCACTATTATCCAGTTTTTATTTCAATTCATTTTCATTAATTTGTTTTTTTAAATCGTTAGCCATCGTGTAGGTGGTCGACCGACGCTTCTCTTATCTTTTCCTGGTCTCCATTCCAAGTAGGCAAACACTTTATTAAAGATCCACAGCGGTGCGCCTTAATCAATCAATCATGGCAATGTTTAATACTAAAATCTCAGATCTAGTTGTCATCAACACATTCTTCCAATTACCACCACGCAAGCTCTACACGTGGAAATCCCCTCAAGACAGACCCGGGAGAATTATTAGGAATCAAATAGACTACATTTTAGTAAATAAAAGATTCCGAAACAGCTTTACATATCTCAAGACTTATCCTGGAGCAGACTTATAGAAAAACCACGTTCCACTTGTGGGAGAATTTCGAGTAAAACTCAAAACAGTGCAGAAAAGGAAAGCACAATCATACGACCTACGTATACTGAAAGATCTTATTACGAGGATAAGAGTTCAAGCCACGTTAAATGAGTTAGTGACTGCAATTAGAAACGAATCGAACGAAGAACAAACGATCAAACATATTACAGAAATAGTGCAAAATGTAAAGGATAAACACTTAAAGACAGATAGATTAATGAAGAAAAAATCATGGATGACACATGAGATCCTGAAACTAATGGAGGAGAGAAGAAAAGCCAAAAATGACCCAGACAAATATAAAACCATAAATATATTAATAAGAACGAAAATCAGAGAAGCAAAGAAAAAGGGAAAGATGCGAAGAAGTTCAGACTCTGCAGTCACAGTACGATATTCACAATGTACATAGGAAAGTTAAAAAACTCACAGGGGGACTAAGATGAAGGCAGAAAGGAAATATAACTAATTCTGACGAAAACATCATCTTGGACAAACAGAGTAAAATAAGAACGAGGAAAGAATATCTAAAAAAACTATTTGAAGACCAAAGAGATAACACCTTTGAGCTAGAAGAAGAGGTAAATGATGGACCAAGAATATTACAGCAGGAAATCTACTCCGCAATAACACAGTTAAAGGATGGCAAAGCGGCAGGCTCTGATAATATACAAGCAGGACTACTCAAACTAATGGACAACGAATCAATAGCAATAATCGCAAAGATATTTAACAACATATACAACTCTGGAGAAATACCAACAGAATGGCTAAAATCTGAGTTTATTGCACTTACAAAAAAAACAGGAGTCAAAAAATGCGAAAATTACCGTACTACAAGCCTAATGAGTCATCTCCTAAAATTGTTCCTAAAGATAATTCATAAAAGAATCTACAAGCTGTGTGAAAGTCAAATTTCCCCCAACCAGTTCGGGTTCACAAATGCTGTTGGTACTAGAAAGCCTTTGTTTTTAACAAGTCTTATTCCAGAGATGCAAAAACGTCTACTGCGACGTATACGCATGTCTGGTTAATTACGAGACAGCATTTGATCGAGTACAGCACGCCAAGATGATGAACATATAAAAAGAAACACGAACTAACAACCAAGATCTAAAAATAATTAGAAGTCTCTACTGGAATCAGACAGCAAATCTCAGAGTTGATGGTCAACACACTGACTATGTGAAACTCGTACGTGAAGTGAGGCAAGGCTGTATTTTGACTCCTCTAATCTTCAATCTGTACTCTAAAAGAATATTTATCGAAGCTTTGCACGACACTGAAAAAGGTATTCTACTAAATGATTACCGGCTAAACAACATCAGATATGCAGATGACACCATAGATTTTGCATACAACTTAGAGGACCTACAAGTTCTTATGAACAAAATCACGTATTACAGTCAACAATATGGACTGACTATAAACGTTAAGAAGACAAATTTTATGATAATTAGCAAGAAAAGAATAACAGAAGGTCAACTCTACGTCAACCAATCTCCTGTAGAAAGAGTAAAGTACTACAACTACCTCAGCACCACAATAAATGAAGAATAGACCAACAACCAGGAGATTAGAGCACGCATCGGAAAAGCTAGATTTATCTTCAATCGGATGGGGGCATTCTTCAAGTGTCACAACCTCTCTCTTGATATAAAAGTATGAATGCTGCGATGCTACGTCTTCTCTGTCCTTTTTTATGGTGTTGAATCGTGGACCTTGAACGAAGATAGGTGCAGAAAATTGAAAGCATTTGAGATGTGGCTATATCGAAAAATGCTTAAGATTCCGTGGACTGACCGAGTCACAAATGAGGAGGTCCTCAGATAATAAATAAGAACCGAGATGTACTGAACACCATCAAATCTCTAAAGTTACAGTTCTTCGAACATAGTATGCGAAATGAATCCAGATATGCTCTACTTCAAGCCATTCTGCAAGGAAAAATATTTGGAAAACGAGGTCCAGGAAGAAGAAGAATATCTTGGTTAAAGAACCTCAGAATCTGGTTCAATACAACATCTGTGCAACTTTTCCGCGCTGCTGCAGATAAGATAAAGATTGCCATGATGATCACCAACATTCGTAACGGATAGACACATCAAGAAGAAGAATATTATCTGACAATATCAGAGTTTTA
This sequence comes from Diabrotica undecimpunctata, assembly GCF_040954645.1. Lineage (NCBI taxonomy): Eukaryota > Metazoa > Arthropoda > Insecta > Coleoptera > Chrysomelidae > Diabrotica > Diabrotica undecimpunctata. The sequence goes on from NC_092803.1 coordinate 142,585,394, forward strand.
TAGACTCGGCATTTGGTTCCCCCAAGGTTCTTTATTGTTTCAGTTATAACGACTTTTTTTGTTATTTATTTCGTATTCCGTTGATTTTCAATTTTACTGTTGCAAGTAGCTATTTTTAAAATAACCATTAACTATTCCAGATTGTTTGTCATTTACTTACCTAGCACCCCTGTTTTGGGTGTATCCAACCTTAATTTTTTAAAATTGAAGGGCAGTTTGGCTTTCTAATAAATCTAAGCTTGTAACCGTTGAAATAACCTTTTAAATGACTACAAATATAAACACATACATTAAAGCTTTAATATCAACTGATTTATTGAAGAAAAGCCAATGATATTTTTGGAAGATAAGTTTGGATCGTGAAAAATATACGTATTTTGGACCTCTCACATATTTAAAGTAGGCATAATAGTTTTGTAAATGAATACCTTGGCAGCAACAAATAATATTGGATGATTTACACTTTTATTAGTATAAAGGGTAGTTTCTAATTGTTAAGAAAGTTACACCCAAAGAAATAATGTTTCATAAGTAAAGAACAAATTTTTATTGATTTAAATACATACGTTTGGAACTTTAATGTCTACAAAACTTTTTTTAATGTAGTTGTCTTCAGGGGTAATTTTTATGAGTTAAACATTTTAAACTAAAGAAATATCGTTTTGAAAGCGGGGAATGAATTTTTCATTATCAAAATGGGAGACTAGAACATTTTAAGTACTATAACTAGGATTTTTAAGTATTTGTTTGATTACATCGTAAAAAAACAAGTAATGTAATTAGTACAAAATACAAATTATCATTAATTATTGAATATGTTTATTTTTCATTCCATTATATTGTAATGCATAAAACGCTTAATTAAGTGTTTTCCTATTTTTCCACTTAGGGGTAGTTGTAACCCTTTTAAAAAAGCACACTTCTCCCACATATAACTTTTGCAAAGAAGGGTAAAAAAGCTTAAATCCAAATTTCCAGCAAAATCCATGCAGCCCTGCAGAATTGGGAGGTAAGGTCTTATTTTTTCCCGAGTTACTCGACTAATAGATTATATGTACTGATCTAAAATCTCCAGTAATGCAGTGTATCACTGCAAGAAGATGAATATATAGGTACATTTGTATTATATTTGCTTTCAGTAAATAGCTGACAGTTTTACGTTGTCACTCAATTAAATTCAGCAGTATTTTTAGAAATACCATAGTCTTTTGTAAACAAAAAAATAAATTAACAAATAATTATAATATAATTACAAACAAATTGAATTCCTTGAAATGTAAATAAAAATTATTCCGTTGCAACACTTTCTATTTGTATAAAACCCTTGTGGATTAATGGCATTTTCAAACAGACTCTTGTAAAGCCTTAATAAATGTTCAATTTCGGCCTTGCTGTTGCTTTTATTCACTCTCCTTCTTTTTCTAATAAGTTTCATAAGACTCAACAATGTCTATTGAATAAGCAGTTTTAGCGCGTTGTACGAGCATTTGATACTCGATTAGAATTACGAAGGTGCCGGTGAATAAGGTGACATTGGATATATTTAAGTGCAGATATAGGTAAGCTAATACAATTTTTTTGCTAATTTTTTTTATATTCTGGTAAATAAACCATTCAATATTTTAGAAATATAATTTTAGAACTTTTAAATATTTAAGGATTTTAATAAATAATAAAACTAAAACAAATAAATAATACACGAATTTGATATAAACATATACTACAAAATGTATGTACTACAGACAAATATTTGTGTACTATTATTTCTATTTTTATTTCTTATTAACTTTGTTAGTTTAAAACCCAATATAGGTCAGCGTCCTATTGATAGATTACTGAAAATTTGTTTTTTTATTTTTTTACCTTCTAAAATTTTTTTAAATTTAAATAAAAATTTTCCATACGTATTTAGGCTGTAGTAAACTGACTTATAATTTTGGTTGTAGAATAATTACTATTTAAATGAGAATAAGCCACAATTAAAGGTTAAAGTACGTTTATTGACGTTTCAATTTCCACTTCGGAAATCGTTCTCAAAATACAAACATTAGTAAATTAAACAAATTTTGTTTTTTTTTGTTACTTAGTGAACAATTCTTCTAATAATTTATTTTATCTTACTCATTTATATTGACAATTCAGACATACATTATACATTTTAAAGTAGACGACTTTAAAATGATATTGTCAATATTGTTGAGTTGCGCTCCTGGGACGACTTTACTTATAAGACAGTTCATTCGATTACATGAAATCAACTTTGACTTGAGAATATCCATCAGAAAAGATCATAGCATGTAATTCGTCTTTAAAAGACAAATACATGCCATGATGACAGTAAAATTCTCCTGTTAGTGATTCCATAATAAATTATGAGGGAAAAACCAGGAAAAAAACTCATAATACTATCCCGACATTGTAAGTATTTGGTCGTGCATTTAGTTTACCTTCAATAAACACCAAATTCTGATTTTATATGTTTGTTATCTAAAAAACGTAAATGATGTATGCTCTATAGGTTACTGACTTACTAATACTGGTGTTTTTCTTTTAATAACTTCCTCTTTCAATATGGGTAACCAGATCCTACTACATTCTGCCGAGGAATTTGCGAAACAATTGATCTCATTTAGCATAATTGCATAATTAGAGCCGCTTCTTCGATTTTTCTCTTTTTACCATCCCTTTCTTTTAGGACTATATTTGAATCATTCTACTCTTATTCACTTCTCACTTATTCTAACATTTAATGGCCTTGATGTTTCACCTAAATAAAACTGATCGCATTTACAAGCTATTTTATAAATGCAATTCTTTGTCCTTTCTTGTTCATTGTTAGGTTTGGTTTTGGACAAAATAGATCTTAACGTCTTTGTTGCTTTGAATGTTGTTGAAATGTTGAATTTATTTCCTATCCTTTTAAGTTTTTCTGATAATCCTTTTATGTATGATATTGTTATTTTCTTCGTATTATTCCTTGTGTATGCTGTAGGATATCGTTCTAAGTTGTTCTGTTCTATTCGATCGATTGTTGAAAACTCCTTATTTATAAACGATAAAGGGTAATCATTTTTTAATAAAACAGATGTTAACAAATGTTTTTTCTCCAAGAACGAATGTTCGTTAGAACAAGTAATTTTGGCTCTATCGTATAAGGATTTAATGATTCCCTTTTTAATATTAATATTGAATATGAAAATAGGGTTCAATGATTCAAATATAGTCCTAAAAGAAACGGATGGTAAAAAGAGAAAAATCAAAGAAGCGGCTCTAATTATGCTAAATGAGACCAATTGTGTCGCAAATTCCTCGGCAGAATGTAGTAGGATCTGGTTACCCATATTGAAAGAGGAAGTTATTAAAAGCAAAATACCAGTATTAGAAAGTCAGTACCATATAGAGCATACATCATTCATGTTTTTTTAAATAACAAATATATAAAATCAGAATTTGGTGTTTGTTGAAGGTAAACTAAATGCACGACCAAATACTTACCATGTCGGCATAGTATTATAAGGTTTTTCCTGATTTTTCTCTCATAATTTATTATAGAATTAATAACAGGAGAATTTTACTGCCATCATGGCATGTATTTGTCTTTTTAAAGACGAATTACATGCTATGATCTTTTCTGATGGATATTCTCAAGTTAAAGTTGATTTCATGTAATCGAATGAACTATCTTATAAGTAAAGTTGTCCAAGGAGCGCAACTCAACAATATTGACAATATCATTTTGAAGTCGTCTACTTTAAAATGTATAATGTATGTCTAAATTGTTAATATAAATGAGTCAGATAAAATTAAATTATTAGAAGAATTTTTCACTAAGTAACAAAAAAACAAAATTTGTTTAATTTACTAATGTTTGTATTTTGAGAACGATTTTCGAAGTGGAAATTGAAACGTAAATAAACGTACTTTAACCTTTAATTGTGGCTTATTGTCATTTAAATAGTAATTACTTTGAAATGCCACAAGAAAATAGCTTCAGAATAATATTGTTGTAGAATATTTCCAGTATTCTTTCAATAAAAAAACTATAAACATCGGACAAATTTTTAACTTCTGAACTTCCTTTTAATTTACACATATAATAATAAAAGTTTCATATCGACCCTTGTTGAATTGTCACTATAAGTTCTGTTTTACTGATCTATAAATAGGACACTGGTATTTAGCGTTATCAAAATTTTTTCAAGAGTATTCAGTTGAATGTGAATCTGTGCACAGATTCACATTCAACCAGATTCACATACAAGTCGTTGTATTTTTTTACATTTGTTTATTGCGATTTGCATAAAAAGTTTTATGTTTTACCATATTTAAATGAAATTAATCTGCAGTAACTATAGTTCATTGAAAAGGTGCATTAGGGTTGCATTTTTAAAAAGACGCAATTTTATTTTTTTTTTATTGCTGGAGGGTAAGAATAAGCTTATGTTCAGGTTTGTGGGGTCGCCACGCTTGCCCCTGGCCGCCATCTTGGAAAAAGTGGTATAAAGGTGTTTTCATGCTGTATATCGTAAACTAGCAACCGTACGGAAATTTTTACGGAAAATATTTTGACATTATTGTAACGTATAGATTAATTTTATACAACTTTATCTCTACTACTTTTAATTGTAAAATGGAAAATAAAAAAAAATATAAACAAAAATAACAAAAATTTTTGAACAAACGTTCTTTTGGGCCTTATAACCTTTTTTCTGGTAATTTTACACTAAAATGACGTTAAAGCAATATTATAGATGGTTTTTCAAAGAATAATATTCACTACAAATTTGTTTAATTTTAATAATTCATCTGGATTTTACAGCTCTCCGAAGTTTACCGGGGTCTTGAATATTCACCATGTTGGAATAAGAGCTTCAAAGGGTTTTCGCGCTATATCTAAGTTATATTACCATCTAACATCATTAACATCTAACATATAAGTTATTATTAAAAATAACTAACATTTTTGAACAATTTTATTTTTTGGCCCTATAACTTTTTTACTGGTCATTTAACAATAAAAGGATATCAGAGCAATATTATAAAGGGTTTGTTAATGAATAATTTTCTCTACAAATTTGTTTAATTTTATTAATTACTCTGGGTTTTACAGCCCTCCGAAATTCACCGGGTTCTTAAATACTCGTAGGAATACGATAAAAACAACCATTCGGCTTAGTTTTCTATTATATATTTTTTTATTTGTATAGCGTATCATTTTGTTAACAGTCCTATGTTATTATTAATTTAATAACGACCTTTTTCCCCACCACCTATGATGTAGAGTCGGGAGGCGCGTTTTTTAAGTGGTGACCTCATTAGGCCTAATCATCAGACAATTTCTAGACCAGATAATATTGAGCATAATTATATATTTAAAAAGCTGTTTTCCAGCTACTGTTTTTTCATTTTGTTTGATTGTTCAAGCTGCGGTTCCGGATCTAGTTCAGTATCGAAAATGAATGTTTGCAGAAGAACAAAAGTTAGAATTGGCGTCATTGTAAGTCATCTTAACCCAGATATGCCCATTATGTCTACTTGTAATTTTAATTATTTTTTTTTATAATGGTTTCATTTAGGGTAAACTAAAATATATTAGACGAAAATAAAATTTATTTTTTTAATAAATATACAAAATTTTGGGCGTCCTATATGTAGGACGATGGGCACTTAAGGGTATCTACATTACTATACACTTTTTGTATGGTATACCAAAAAACATTTGACGTGGAGTCCTTTGTAGCATTTTGAACATCTGGTGGTTGTTTTTTCATGGCAATGTACACAGCGTGTTTGCTTATTTTGAGGAATTACCAAATGATCCATATGATCAAACCTAATATCTAAACCTTCGGTGATTGACTTATGACCTTTCGAATGTGTTTTATTTTTTTTATTTTGTATTAATAGCGCAGTGGCTACTCGTCTTCGGAATTTTAACTGATCTAGGTCCCCACCTCTTTGTCTATGCAACTGCCAAGCATTTTGCAGACCTACATCAATATAGTGTGCCACCAGCGGAAAATACCATTTTTTGCCCATCAGTGAAATTCTATAAAGGCTCAAATTTTGGTCACATCTGTCTACTCCTACCATGTTTGCATTGTACAAATTTACCAGATGTGGCTGCGACACCTAAAATATGTATTGTAAAATGTCATGAAACTATGCATGTTTTTGAAAATAAAAACTAAATGCGTTTGTAATAATAATCTAAAAAACTATAACTTACCTGAATATTTGTCCGTTCTTTTCGTGAAAATTTTTTCATCCTATGCAGGGGGTTTACGCCTACTACATTTGAGCACAGGGTGACAATGCTGTTGTCATGCCACTTCACGACAATAATGTTCTGGTTTTCTGTTTTTTTGAAATCGAAAACGCCTCGAGCTTGCTTTTTCATTTCTTTTGAGTTTGTTAGTGGCCCATTAGGTATGCGATTTTCACGTATTGTGCCGGTAGCGTTGAAAGTTTTCTCTGATAGCAATTCTAACAAAGATAACGTGGAAAAGAAATTATCAAAAAATAGGTGCATCCGTTTATTAGGCCACCTAGTTCTTAAAACGTCGGCATACTCCAATACAAGAGATGCAATACATGGCGAATTGTCTTATTGTGAATAAATTGTTTACAGCCATGGCGGCCGAAATATGGTACCATGGCTTCATCAACACATTGCATTTCCTCACATTTACCAAATTTCAAAAATGCAGCATTGAGGTGATCAAACAATGGCCTAACTTTAGCAAATTTGTCGGATGTATTTATAGTGACGTTGTCAGTTAAGTGAAAGTGAGATAAAATATATTCAAATTTATTCCTTGACAAAGCTTCAGAAACCAGTACATTTGGACTGTCTCTTTCGTTTTCCCAGAACATTCTCCGCCTCGGAACTGGCACATATCCACTGAGTAATAACACTCCAATGAATGCTTTTATCTCACATTTTTCTATTTTCAGGCAATGGTTTTGTTGCCTTGCATATCGATTTGATTCGACAACTATTAGGTCCAATATTTTGTCATCAAAAAAAAAGAAAACATATCTAAAGGGGTTTGCAGAGGTATTTCTTCTTCATCGTTACTAAATTCTTCACCATCATACAACAAATCTTCGGTTTCCCATTTATAAATCTTTTTTCTCTTTATTGTTTTTGTTCTCTTTGATGGCGTTTCATATTCTTCAACTGATGGGCCATCTTTGTCATCTTCTGTATTAGAGAAAATGTTTGACTTGTATTATATTTATAAAAATTTATTTCAGCAGACCCTCTAAGCTGTTTAGCAGGTAGATTATTTATTGTAGGTGTGTCTTCGTCACCAGATTCTTTATCAGTTTAAGAATCCGTGGCATTTTCTGGCGGAGAAATAGTCAATGACTCAACATTCTTTATCATATCTTCCTCGTCGTCCAGCATAGCCAGTGCATCATTTAGAGATAAACTAAATTTTTTATATTAACTACACAAATATTATGGTGTAACTAATAGTCGTTTTATATTTTATTACATTGGGTAGTTCCTAGAGATCGATAACCTGTAGTCAGAATGAGACAGTATCAGACTTGGTTCAGGCGTTCTATATGTAGGACGTTGGGCATATCTGGGCATATCATAATTTTTGAATTAATCAAAAATTCTTCCAATTTTTTGATTAATTTTGATATTTCTATGGTCTTGCTGCAAACTTCACCAGAATAATTATTAAATTATTAATAATTATTAAACACAATGCAGAGCATTTGAGGTCTGCTTTTCGACAACCACACATACTTCCACATTGTTTATTGCATCTGCAGGAAATAATTTCAGAATTGCATTGATGCTGGAGTTTTGAAAGTTTTGATTGGTATCCAAATGTTTCCATAATTTTTTTCAGTCCCAATCTTTATGATCGCAGTGTTTCCTGGTGATAAACTCTAAGACTGTGAAAAAGAGTACATCTTGGGTTAGTGGAATAAGTTAAATTTATTTTTGGTCACTGTTTTGGCGAATCGTATGTATGTCATACTGTCAGAGAAACTTTATTTCTACCATACAAAGAGGCAAAAAAGCATGGGTAAAAAATTCTCTACAATGACGTTGCTAAACATAAAATTTGAAGGACCGCATAATTAATGCAATGTATACCCTTTTGAAGATTTAAAAAAAATTAGACACTTTGGACACACAACATTGGACTGATTCCTCTCAAATGCCGTGAGCAAGACAAGAATGTCAATGTCCTCCGCTACATCAGTCACAGAATCATAGGATTGGAATACAGCAGGCGCAGAACGGATGACGACTATATTTGCACCACATTCAGCCTGGTCAACCCAAAACCCACTTTTGATAAAGCAGTTTTGAGAAGGTCCATTAAGTTTGTCTTATTCTTTTCATTACCGAGAAATTTATTCTGGAATAAAATTGTTAAACTTTATCTCTCTCGATTTTTTTAGATTGAATTTCTAAACCGAGAAGGCACTGAGTATTTTTAATAATTTATTTACCAGCAGAAATTTATTATTTCATTATTAAAAATGTAAATACCGAGCAGCGCATCGGTAACCTTGCGGAAAAATAGTGTCCTATACAAGATACAATAACTCATGGTAAATAAGTTTGTCGATCATATGATTTTCGATTTGTTTCAAATGGAAATATTCTCTTAAGTAAATGCATTAGTAAACCTTACTCTATTCTGGTTTAGTTTTGAAATAGGTCTTGGGGTTAGGTTATATCTAGTTTCCTTATGGCTGGACCATTGTTAAATAATTCCATTACTAGCTCATTTTTGTGGTAACTGTTACGTTTATTTTGTGACACCATGGTTCGATGGATTTCTCCTCTGATAAAAGGAATTTTGAAGTCGTAGTAAAGTGTTTGATTACTTACGTAATGGTGCATCCACTATCGATCTTAGCACTTTAGACTGAACTCCTTGGATAATATTCAACGACGTTGGGTTTTCACAGCCCTATTGGTGCAGTCCGCAATACCAGGTAGGTTTGGGTATGGCTTTGTATAGAACAATTTTGTTTGGATGTTGAATTTTAATTTACGTCCAAGGAGCCAATACATTTGCCGGAATTTTAAGTCAAGCTGCATTCTTTTGGTCTGGCTGTAATTCTTATGTGAGAAGTTGGTCATGATGGTGGCCAACGAACTTGGCGTCTGTTACTGTTGGTATTCATATACGTTGGCATGTGTTATGGCGGTTGGTAACTGTTATTCGACTTAATTTTGTTTTGTTTACTTTTATTTGTCATTTTGTGTATCAATTACTCAGTATCCAGATGATGTTGCAGGTCTTGGGAGGCTTTTATAAGATTTTCGTTTACAGCTACTATTGCTACGTCGTCAGCAAATGAAGTGATTGTAGTATTATTAGTTTCTAGTATATCGGCTGTGTAGAGTGAGAAAAGCAGCGGCCCGAGAACATCACCATGCAATATTCCGGAGTTGCTGAATTGTTGGTCGCTGGATTTTACAAAGAAATATCTATTTCTTATGTAGGGTTTGAGTAAGAAGAAATAGATACTGAATAGTAGTTGAGTATTACTCTGTCAAATGCTTTCATTAAGTCCACCAGACATAAAAATGCTGGTTTATTTTATGATAATCCAAGGTGATAATCTAAGATGATCAGTGGGAAGACCACGAAAACGATGGACCGACAACTTACTGAAGGCACATTGAAAAACAGACAGAGTCATGTCTACACTCAAAAAAGAAAAAGAACGAATTCAGGCCTTTACTTCATATAATGGTACTCCATTTTTTATGTTATATTTTTAAGCAGTGGTTTGCAGTCACAAATAACAGTGTTTTGTTCCCGAATCGTATATCCTTTATGATCTCTCCAATAACTAATATTCCTGTGCTTGCTTACAAGAAAAATTCTTTGCAAATACGTTCATGTTCATTTTCTACCAAAATTATCAGGTCCATTTGCCTTTTCTCTTCTGGAGATTTTAATTGCTCGTCATTTATTTGACAAATATCGTATCTGTAATCCACAGACAGTTATCTCATGTAATCACTTGATTTTTGGTTTTCTATTTTAATCTATAATTTTATCTTCTTTGTTCTGTTTAATTTATGTTACCCTTAAAATTTTGTTATTTATTTTAGTTTCTGGTGTATATTAAATATATCGAACTTCCTCTATAATTCCCTCCTTTTTTTACATTATTCTTTATTCCACGATTCCTTGATTTTCCATATTATTTGACTTTCCAAGAACCGCAAAAGATAGATAAATTCGCCATAAATATGAAGAAAACGTATAAATACGAAGGATCGCCGTCTTTATTTAATAGTTTAATCTCACAAAAATTTTTAATAGTTTACTAAGATTTTTTTGAATGTTCTTGTAAATTTTCGTGTTACTGTTCCAACAAATAGTCTCAACTGCAATAAGTAAATATTAAAATAATAAAATTATACAAGAAAACCAAATGAAATCATAAATTAAACGTAAACTCTGCTTTAAAGTTTGTCCAATTGTTCTGCCAGTTCAGACCGTGACCCTCATAAGGTTAAACAGTTTTACATGAAACCAAATAAATTTTAGCTATTAGCATTTTTTTATGCTTGTCAACGAGTCTTTCCTAACAGTATGTCAACAACCTTCTTTGTTTAAGTGCGGTTTGAATGACAACAATTATTGTAAATGGATATTTAAATCCAATTTAATTATTGTGTATTAATATTCATTTTTAGGAATTTTTTGTTGAATTGTTTAACTTTCAAACTGTTATTACCATTTCGAACTCCTAGGCCAAAGTGTTTATTAGTGAATTATTTTTGTAACAATTTCATTATTTTCTGGTAAGTATAATAAAAAAAAAAACAAACATCAATAATCACTGCCTGTTGATATCAAACTTCGTTCCATGTTTTTAAGGAGCGTCCTACACATTTTCTTCCTTCTTTCAGTTTGTAATTTAGAATTTGGGTAGTTGACATGTATGGGTTTTTCTGTAATATTATATATGTATATATATATACATATATATATATATATATATATATATATATATATATATATATATATATAATCGTTGATTTGGGTTATTCAATCAACGATATAATATTATAATATATATATATATATATATATAGTAAACTCTTAAATATTGGGGAAATAATTGGGGAAAAGATTCAGATTACAGATTTCCCCAATATTTAAGAGTTTACTATTTAACTTATCTGCTAAGATTAAATTTCTTTTCTATATATATATATATATATATATATATATATATATATATATAGTATGATATAAATCAATTAAGCACTAATTACTCCTACCTGTTATATTTGGATAACCATTCTCAATTCCAATATTAATATCTCAACAACTGATTCATTGTAAAGTTCCAGCTTTCAGTCTATCTTAAAGTATTTAGTATACAGTTTTGGTTTTTGAACTTAAAACAACTTTCTGGTAAATTTTGATGTGTATTCTAACAGTAGTAGTACTTCATAGGAAAAATGGAAAAAATAAAAGAAGAAGTGGTGTCATTTGCAATGTCCAGGAATGATATTTACTCTTAACCTCACATTTCACAGTTGGCCGGCACACGTGGCTTTTAAACTCTTTTTAATTATCTTTTTCTTATGTGTTAGTATATACACTAATTTGTCAATTTGGTCTTTTACACCATGTATTTTTTAATATTTGATTCAATCTATGAGTGGTGCGTAAATTTGTCACCTATGACTAGAACATCCACGAAAGACAAATCTTTCAAAAATAACGTAAGTTCTAAAACCTTGACACCTTTTAATATATGTTTCGAGGATGCTGTACTAACAGTCGCACTTTATTTCAGTTTTTTTTTCTGATGATGAAAATAAACATTTTCGAAAGCTTGAAACTTAGTTAAAAGAGTACACTTATTTCACCGCTGCTTATCTCAATAAACCTCAAAGCTATATATATATATATATATATATATATATATATATATATATATATATATATATATACATATATATATATATATATTTATTATATATATATATATTTATTATATATAGTAGATTATTTTATCCGTTATATTCTTTGTATTTAAGAATTTTTGATATTGGTCTCTTTTCTTCTGTATTTCTTGTTCGATTTCTTCGTCAAACCAATATGGAAGTTTTTTTTATTCTGGATTTAGTATCCAATGTCTTCTGTGTCTGCCTCTTGGAGACACCTTTTTATGTGAGTGTAATGTTCTTCTATATTATTAAATTGTTTATTTTACAACTTTTGATTTAATCTATTTCTGTATAATTTTCTCACGCTTTCTTGTTCTAAACTGATTAGGTTATATATCTTCTGTATTTCTTGCTCCCTTTCATTTCCTTCTTTTTTTTTAGGTTTATTTACTTCAAATGTGATCTTAGCTTTTAATAAGTGATGATCGCTTCCACAGGTAGCTTCTCTCAATACTTTTACATCTTGTACAATCATATTTGTCTTTTGTCTTATGATTGTGTAGTCTATGATTGATATTAACCCTCTCGTATTTTGCGTCCATGTGTATTTGTGTATGTCTCTGTGTTAAAAAAATCCATTTGCAACTTTCGTTTCATTTTTTTTTGCATAGTACTATTATCATTTACGTGGTCCTCTTCGAATTGACCTTTAACTGCGTTATGGGGTTTTTTTCCAATTCTGCTGTTTAAGTCTCCCAAGATGATAATTTTTCGAGATGTGCCGACTTTTGCAACCTCTAAATTCAATTTCTCAAAAAAATCGTTTTTAATGATTACTGGTGCGTCATTTACTGCATATACACCCAAGATTGTGCATTTGTGTCCACTAATCGTAAGGTTCATTTTTATCATTCTCTCGTTTATGGCCTACCAAGTAGTTATGTATTTCTTTAGCTTCTTACGTATTAATGTGGTAACATCTTGTTGAACTCTTTTCCCCTTTGGTATCCAGCTGTAGAAGTGATCATATTCTCCGATGTTTTCTGATCCTTGGCCCTTTCGTTTTGTTTCGGTGATTACTGTGATGTCCAATTTCAGCTTACTCATTTCATACATGATTTCATGTATTTTAGGTCTAAAACCTTGCACGTTCCAAGTTCTCCGAAGTTCATACTCCTTTTTCATAGCGTACGTCGTCGTTTGTTGATCGGTTTATTCCGAGGCGTTTTGCTGTTTTTTTTTTAACATTTTATTTTTTTCTGAGTAACGGGGGGTTAGACCGATGCCGCAACTGCTGACTTGGAGAGATATATTATTTATATACTACGCATATATATATATATATATATATATATATATATATATACATATATATATATATATATATATATATATATATATATATATATATATATATATATATATATATCAATTTAATAGATATAAAGGAATGGAAGTAGAGACTTTGCTTTTACATCTTTTAGATGAACTCACTTCGGCAACCATTTCATTACTTTCTAAGTATAATTTTTCAACGTCCATAAATTTCTTTTGAATCATTATCACTGTTTTATTTTTTATTATTGGTTACAATATTTTACCACTTTTAGTATTTATTTATATTCTTGTTTTCATTATTATCTTTAACCATGCTGTAACCAGCTAGATAAGTCTTCTATATCCTAATAATTTACCAAAGTCATCAAATAAAGTAAAAAACTCCCAATAATTATCTGTGCGTGGACGATTCCTCTCTTATTATTTTTGCTTATCATCATCATTGATGCTACAGCCCTATAAAAGAGCCTCGACCTTCCCAAGTCTATTACGCCAGTCAGTTCTATCCATTGCCAACTGTTGACAATTTGCTGCGCCTATTTGTCTACCATCCTCATCTACACCATCCCTCCATCTGAGTTTTGGCCTACCCCTACTTCTACTTTCCACAGGTTGCGACACAAGGATTCTTCTAGGAGGGTTGTTCTGCTGTGATCTTGCCAGATGTCCCATCTTAGTCTTCCTATTTTTATAAAGGATACTACGTCTTTACCACCAAATATATGTTTATATCTGTGATATATCTCGTAAGTGTACCTCCTTCTCCAAACACCATTTTCACAGATGCCACCGAATATTCTTCTCAGGATCCTTCGTTCAAATATAAGCAGGAGATTTTCATCTGCCTTGGAAATGGTCCATGTCTCCGACCCATATATCAACACTGGTTGTATAAGGGTTTTGTATATGGTTATTTTTGTTTTTTGACTTAAGTTTCTGCTTCTCATATGTCTACTCAGTCCAAAATATCATTTGTTTGCTAGGATTATTCTTCGCTTGATTTCTTCCGTCATGACGTTCTCCTTGGTGATCAGGGAGCCTAAGTATGTGAATTTGTCCACCACTTCAAAGGTAGAATTATCAACCGTGAATTGGTGGCCGATGTTTCTGGCTCTGTTGTTCGGTGTTGATGCCATTATTTTTATTTTAGCTTATTCTGCTTAAATTTGTTTAATAGCTTCATTACTAAAACAATAAAAAGTAATGAACTCAAATCTTTTTCCTTGTTTTACTCCTACTTCCATTCTAAAGAGGCTTGATCCGAGTCCTTTTATCCATACGGCCCCTGTCATAGTTTTTTTTTAGTCAACATTTATGACATTGAGAATAAATATGTCAAACGCAGCCTTCAAGTTTATAAACTCTCACAAATACGATTGTGAAAAAGTCTCATCAACAGGTCTATTTGTTTATTTATTATCTATTGTAAGACCCATATTCCGGAATTTAAACATAGTTTGTCTATCTTATCATCGGGATTTAGGTGAAAAAACAGATAAATGCTGTTGTTATTCAGTGGTATATAACTTAATCTTGGCTTACCTACTGTTATAAAATGATATCATTTAAAATTGATTTGTTTGTTAATGAAAACATTTTTTTGTTTACCCAGCTTTAAGTCACACAGCTCTTACTTCCTCTAAGGGGAAAATTCACTCATCTCAGGTAGCTACCGTATCCTATCGTCATATCAATTTGTTTTGTTTGTATAGCTTCTTTATTAACTAGTATTAGATCTGGTCTATTATGGATCTAGCATGATGTGGTTCTCAGTTTTTTAAGTAGTTCTTGTTGAAGGATCTTTTCTACTAAATCGTGCCGTTCCTTATGATGTGTAGTTTTTAATAGTTTCTTGGGGTTAACATCCATATAGGCAATTGTCGTTTTGGACCTAGAGGTCTTTGACGATATCTTCTTCTTTTTGTAGTATCTATCCGTTTCTGATATTGGCGATTCACGAACCACGTACGTAGTTTCTTCAGTTAGGAAATCCTTCGTCTTCCTGGTCCTCGTTTTTCTTCTACTTTTCGCTGTAAAATTAGTTGCAGCAGTCCATATCTTTCGCTGTTCCTCATTATGTAACCAAAGTATTCAATTTGGGCTGCTTTTATTGTGGTTAACAGCTCTTTTTCTTTTTTCGTTCTTAAGAAAAATTTCTTAATTAGTAATATGCTTAGTATAAGCTATATTTAGGATTTAACGGTAAAGCCACAATTTGCTTAAATGTAGCGCGTATGTGAGAGTCCAGGACTCAACTCCGTACAGCAGTATAGAGAAGATATAACATCGTAGTAACCTGATTTTTATGGTTATTGATAAATCATGATGTTTGAATCTTCTTCTTCTTCTTCAAGTGCCCTGTCCGTTGCGAACGTTGGCTATTAACATGGCAATTCTGATTTTGTTTGCGGCACTTCTGAATAGTTCGACCGATGTGATCCCGAACCACTTCCTCAGATTTTGGAACCACGACTGTCTTCTCTTGCCTGGCCTCTCGCTTACTGTCTATTTTTCCCTGGACAATCAATTGCAGTAGACGCTACTTATCGTGTCTCAATATGTGGCCTAGATATTCAAGCTTTCTTTGTTTAATTGTATTCACGATTTCTTTCTCCTTTCCGATTCTTTGGATTACCTCTATGTTGGTCACATGTTCGGTCCAGGATATACGAAGAATGCGTCGGTACACCCACATTTCGAATGCTTCTAGTTTTCTCGTGAGCGTCTCCGTCAGCGTCCAGGCCTCCACACCATACAGTAAGATCGGAAAAATGTAGCATTTAACTAGACGTAGTTTTAGGGGAAGAGACAAATCCCTGCTTATGAGGAGCTTTTTTATACTGCTAAATGCTGCTCTAGCTCGTTCTATTCTCGCCTTAATTTCTGTGGCCTGTTCCCATTTTGCATTTACGTTGGTGCCAAGGTACACATAAGATTCTACATGGTCAATTAGTATGTTACTTATCCGTAACTGTCGAGCAGGCTGTTGCTTCCTGCTTATCAGCATCCACTTTGTCTTCTTGAAGTTGAGGCTCAGGCCGTATTCCTCACTAACTGAATAAACTCTTTCCATTACCTGCTGTAATTCGTCTATGGTACTGGCAAAGATCACCGTATCGTCGGCATATCTTATATTGTTCGTTAACTCGCCGTTTATTTTTATGCCCTCATTTGTTCATGATTGACATTGTCAAATGCTTTTCTAAAATTCATAAAGCACAAATACACGTCCTTATCAACGTCTCTACACCGCTGTATAAGCACCTGGAGAGCGAAAATTGCTTCTCTAGTTCCAAGTGCTTTCCGAAAGCCAAACTGCGATTCTATCAATATTTGACTCACATTTATTATATATTCTTCTATGAATGATCTTAGTGAACGCTTTAGTGACATGATTGATCAAGCTTATAAGCCAGTAGTCATCACAGATCTGGGCATTTGGTTTCTTCGGGATTGTAATAAATGTTGACTGCAGAAAGTTCTCCGGAATTTTACCGCTATTATATATGTTGTTAAAAAGTTCAACTAGATTATCAAGGAACTGTTTGTCTGATTTACATAGGATCTTTAATATTTCGCAGGGTACATTGTCCGGACCTGCTGCTAAGGATTGAAGGTCCTGTTTCTCCTTCTCCATATGCGTGATCATCAGTCCTGTCAGATGCAAATAATTTTTCTTTCCATGTTTCTAAGATCGTTGATGGCTCCAAGATAAGATTTCCATCGCCATCTTTTATGCTGTTGGGTGACTTATTGAATTTCCTCTTGTTTGTCATTGATTTTATTTTTTTGTGCATATTGTAACTGTCGTATTTTCGTTCGTATTGTTCTATTTCCCTGCATTCGTTGGAAAACCATTTTTCTTTGTCTTCTCGAATTTTCGTTCTTATGATTTTGTGGATCGGCTGGTATTTTTCTGCATTTTTATCCTTGAATTTACGTCTCTCATCCATCATATCCATTATCTCATTAGACATCCATTCTTTCTTCTTCCGTCTGTCACGCTTTAATAGAATCGCGCATGTTGTTTGGATTGCTTCCCTCGATTTATCCCATCTCTCTATTATATCCGACGTGTTCTCGTTAATGTCGTTTATTTTCTTTCCTAGTTGTTCTCGTACTTTTATTTCGGTTTATGGGTTAGTGAGTTTCTTAATATCAATTGTGTTTAAATTAGATCTTTTCTTGAGCCGTTTTACTCTCATGACCATTCTGCATACCAACAGATTGTGGTCCGTAGGAACATCGGCACCTGGGTACGTTTTTGATGATTTTATCATGTTTGTATATCTTGTTGGTACTGCTATATAATCTATCTGATTCCTTAGGATGTTGTCAGGTGAGTCAGCGGGGGATTTCCATGTGTAAAGTTGACGTTTGGGGAGCTTGAAGAGTGTATTACTTAACAGCAGGTTATATTCCTGGCAGAAGCATATAAGTCTATCACCTCTATCGTTTCTCTCTAATAGGCCGAAGTTACCCACGATCTCAATCACCTTGCCGATGCCAACCTTTGCGTTAAAATCTCCCATCACTATTGTTACTTCATGTTTTTTTGTCATTTTCATCAGGCGTCCCAGTTGTTCATAGAATTCTTCGCTGGTTGCCTTATCTTTATCTACCGTTGGCGCGTATACCAGTAATATGTTAATATCCACCGGTGTCGCTTGAATTTGTAAAAGCATTATTCTATCTGAATGGGGAGTGAAAGATTTTACTGCCGAATTAATATGTGGGGCAACTATTATTGCGGTGCCGTTTCTGTGATGTGTTGTGTCATTTCCAGCATAGTAAACTTTATATCCAAGTATATCTCATTGTCCAGAGTTTTGCCAGTGTGTTTCACTAATTCCCAATATATCATTTTTTAATCTTTTCATCTCTTTTACAATGTTATGAGTTTTGCCGCTCTCGTACATACTTCGTACATTCCAAGTTCCAATCCTTAGGTGTTGAGGACTTGCTTCCTTTTTTAGGCCGTAGGGATTTCTCTGGCTGACGACCAGGGAGGCCCTACTATTTGTTTGTGTGCATCCTCCCCTGCTGATGTTTGAATAGCTCATTTATTTTACTTTCTTTTATGCTGTCTCACTCTTTGTACGAACTCAGAAGTTAGTTTAGTTTCCATTTGTTTGTGGTAAATTTTTTCCGCTTGCTTTACTTATTATATATTTATACACATAATATTTTTACCCATCACCTCGATATTTTGATCAGTGGAGTCGATGGAGTTTAGTAGCTGTGATAGAAAAAGCCCTAGAGACTCAACGAGTATCCTTGGAAAAGGTTTTGGTTAATTTCGATATCTTTAGTTTCGATATTATTTTCACCAGGTATTTAAATTTTATTCTTATACTTCAAAAGCTCTTAAAAGTGTTATTATATTATCATCGAGTTTATATTTTTTTGTATTGTATTCAATGAAGGCAGTGCCTTCTTGTATTCAATGAAGGCAGTAAAACGGTTCTTTTTTTGGTATACACCTAGTTAAAAATGACAGAGCCGTATATAAGTACACAGGATGTGACCAATTTGCAAGACGAGTGAATGATCAGTAACCTGGTGTGTTAAAAATAACATGCTTACTTAATATTGGTAAACTCTCCAAAACTTTTTTAGCCAAAAGTTTATTATTATTGTTATTATATTTTTATTTAAAAAAGCCAATATTTTTGTCTTGTCTAATAATAGATATTCATTCATTTCCTCGGTAATTCCTATTTTAATTATAATTCAATTTTTATTATGTTAAACATGAATAAACATTATTTCTACATTAACACAATCTTAAGACTTAATTGCTGGTTAATTCAAGGTAACAGAAAAAGACTTCACTGTATGGTAGTTATTAAAAACAATGATAATAACTGTCTTTACATTCAGTATTGTTAACAAATCTAGCCATGCATTTCTATATGCAATTCAGGAATTTTTACAAAAATATGTCAAAGCTGTTTATAAAGAAATCTAGACTTTCACGTGATTTGCAATAATGATATTTTTATTATAAAAAATATACACAGTCACCCATTAGATCAAAAACCCTGTAAAATTTCAAGTTGTCAGTCGGTTTTATTCATTTTTAATACCAAATATTAAAAGATATACTACGGCAAAATTTAACATGATTATCAATAGCATTTTAATAGCCAATGCTAAATGCTAATTAATTTAGCAAATTTTAATAACATCGATTGCTGAGCATTCAGGTTCCGACTTGCGGTCCCACTTATAAAAAAGCTGAGCTGAGTTGAGCCGCTGAAAAGATGGAATGATCATGTGAATGGCACGCACTCTTAAATATTCCTCTTCCTATGTTATCACTTTTCCCACGTTTACACCGCTCAACAAAAACGAACTAACAATGTTGCTATAATATATTTATACCGTTTTTTAGAGGTAATTGATGTACATTAATTTTAAACATTTTCACAAAATTCACCAGCCGGCGAAACTGAAACACAAATCATGATACATAAAACATTTAAGTTATAGTATCATAACACAAATAATGACGGTGTAAACAGTTTCCCATAAGGTCTAGTTTCGAGCGCCTGTCGATGCCTGCATTAAGTGATCATGCGACCTTGGATTCCATGTTTTCAGATAGTAGGACTACTTATAGTTGGATAATTCGTCTTCACTCATGCTCCGACTTGCTATCCAAATCCAACTACCGGTGGTCCAATTTCAGTTCTAGTTTGTTTTCATGACGGTGTACATCGCTTAACAAAAAAATGTATCTAGTAAACACTACGGAAAATATAATTAGTAGAAGGAAAATGGCAGCATTATGTTTGTTATCCTTATCATTTGAAACAAAGAAGAAAAAATGTTGGATGAAGAAATTATTTGTTGATCGTATGAACTATTGTGACACGAAATTGCTCAATGTCATTGATGAGGATGATTACAAAAACTACCTCAGTATCGACAACTTCACTTCTTCGCTGTTGCTGGAAAAAGTTGGTCTACTCATTTCCAAAAAAGATACCGTCATGCATAAATGTGTCAGTACTGAAAAACGTTCAGTACTGACGATGCAACGTTGTTGTAAACAAATTGTATACAGGGAGAAAATATCAGTTACAAAGTGGTCTTATAGTAAATTTACTACTTTAATTGGGAATAAGCCACAATATGAGTTAGAAATTGAATGTATTTGACGTTTGGACTTTCACTTCCGAAATCGTTATCAAAATATTCCGAAGTTGAAGTTAAAAAGTCACATAAATTTAATTTCTAACTAATATTCAGGTTTATTTCCAATTAAAATAGTAAAATTGCATAAGATGCCACAAGAAAATAACTTCAGAACAATATAAAGAAACAGTTACTTCTAATTTCAGTACAGCTATGATTTCATTTTCGTTGTTTGTTGGTAATTCTACTGTAGCCAATTCGGAGTATTGGAAATTGTATCTGTGTACCTGGGAGTGACCGAAATAGATGTACAAAAAGGAAAATCCTTTGCTTAAATAAAAGTAGATGATGATGAAGAATCGTGTATTTTAATAGCGGTAATTTTCGTGCAATTGAAAGCCTATTTTCTATTAAATATTTGCGAACTAGAATCTTTGCGTAAAGTAAAGGCTGATTTATAAACTTTACGTTGGCGTTGGCGCTGGTGTTCGCCGTTGACCTTGGCGCTGGCTATCATATACCGCATTTATTAACTTTCGGTTAGCGTTGGTGTTAAATATCATTTCTAACCTTACATTTTTGATTTGGTATTATTAATTTTTGCTTTAAAATTAATACAATGGAAAATCAAAATGCTCGGCCTTTGTCAGGTACAGTGGCATTTATACAAACAGCACTGAGCCTTCGAAATAAACGACAACGTCAATACAAACGGAGGCCTATTAACCAGAACAGAAAGACAAGAAGTAATTTTAATTATTATACAAATATAAAAAATTGGAAAAAAAACATACAGAAGTTAAAACACTTCACCATTGTATTTAGGTATATAAACACATATAGTTAAAACTTTACAAGTTTTCGACAAGATTTATACAGTAGCAGCATAACGTTTTCGATCTAATCAGATCATCTTCAGTGCCTTATGTACTTGAAGCTAACAATGAATTTGTGGCTATGACATCCATATATGGGTTTACATCTTTCCAAAATTAAATTATATGTTGACTCGAGGTCGATGACAATGGATAAAATTTAATACTTGAGGAGCTACATGTCTCTCTGCTCGGTTTTTAACACGTGGTTCTTGTCAGTTAAGACGACACAGAACAACTCTGAGACCAAATGAGTTATAGCTATTCTTGTTGGTATATTAAAGAAATTATTCAACGTTTAGGGTTTAGGGAACAGGGTTTTCACGAAGTAGTGCTTTGTTTCAAGCCAGGATTTTTCCATTTCTGTCCCTTCATCCAATACTGTCCTTTGCAAGTTTTTTTGATGCTTCTTACTCCAATTTATCGGTGGTATCGGTGGGTATTTTGAAGGTTAGATCCTAAGATGCGAATTTATATGCTTCTGAGTATTTTTTAACTTCTATGTATTTGCTTAACTAGCACTGAACACAACAAAACTTTAAACAACAAAAATATCAACGTCTAAATACATCTTGATATACAAATAACAACTGACAATTAAGAATGAAATTGGATTTTAGTTGTTTTCTTAGCCAAGGCGAATTAATTTTTGGGAGAGATATACAGTTTTATAGTATGAGTTCTTATGAGAAAAGTATCACTTTTAGCTTTAATTATGCCCAACAATAATAAAATTTTAAAAGTAATTATGTAAGATCGGTCTCAAGTAGTCTAAATTAAGAGAGAACCGTACAAGTATGCAACTTTTATTCTGTATGAAATGATGTGTGTTCGTTGGAGAATTAAGTAACGAAACTCTAAAGGAAATGCACAAGTTTATTGAGTTGTTAACAGCTTAGGGTACAAAACGATACTAACTTAATGCATACAAACTATTTCTTAAAACATTTCATAGTCCTTGAACATATCGCTGACACCTCGAAATTATCAGCGTGGGTGTTTATCATCTCCGATGTAGTCTAAATAGTGACATAAAAACACACACAATGGCGTGCTCGCCATAATATGCATGGGAAATTCTAAATACTCTACCTCCAAATATAATTTATTAAGAAAAGGGAACTTAAGTTCACACGCTTCACGTATTCGAAACGATAAAAAACAATATCTAGACAGAGGGTTAACTGAAAATACAGTCTCGTAAAAGGTTTCTAACTTCTTTTTCTTTGGGTGCCGTGTCCGTATTCAGGCGTTGGCCATCATCATGTTTACAATTTTCTGAAACCTTTCTCTGTCGGCTGCTGCGCGAAATAATTCTTCTACTATGGAACCACACGATTGTCTAATAGTACGCAGCCATGAAAGTTTTTTCGACCAATATATCTCTTTCCTTCCACTTTTCCTTGTATTATAAGGCGAAGTAGATGGTATTTAGGTCCTCTAATTATATGGCCGAAGTATTCTGTCTTTCTCCTCTTTATGGTGTTTATGAGCAGACGTTCTGAATTGATCATTTGAAGAACATCTTCATTGGCAGTGTGCGAAACCCATGATATCTTTAGGATTCGTCTATAGCACCACAATTCGAATGCTTCTAACTTGTTTAGCATTGTGGTTTTTAACGTCCATGTCTCACAACCATACAATAGGATGGACCACACATAACATTTCAGAACCTTCTTACGAATACTCATCGATAGGTTTCTGTTGCATAAAACTGGTTTCCAGGTCATAAAAGCCTTACGTGATATTTCGATCCTGGTTATTATCTCTTTATCACAGTCACAATTTACATTTAACCAGCTGCCAAGGTATTTGAAATGATTTACCCTTTCGATCTCCTCTCCATTAAGAGAAATCAGACCTTGATCTCTATTGATCTTTCCAACTGCCATCCACTTTGTCTTTGAAATGTTGATTTTAAGGCCTCTCCGATAACTTGCTTCACCGACTAGATTTAGTAATGTTTGGAGATCTTGTAAATTTTCTGCAGGAATGGCTGTATCGTCAGCGTATCTAATATTGTTGATTACTTCCCCACCTAGTCTTACTCCCTCTTGTCTGTTATCCAAAGCCTCCCTAAAGATTTCTTCAGAGTACAGATTAAAAAGAGTGGGTGACAAAACACAACCCTGCTGTACTCCACGTTTAATGGATATTTTTTCAGTCGGACACTCTTCAATTTGGATAGAGGCTATAATTTGATTGTAATATAAGTATTTCAGCAGTCTTATATCATAGTGGTCAAGTCCTGCTGCCCATAGGCAATCGAAAAGTGTATCGTGTTGTACTCTGTCGGACGCCTTCTCGAAGTCGATGAAACAAACATAAACATTCTTTCGGAATTCACAACTTTTTGGTAATAGAACGCGCATACAGAATAGTGCCTCTCTAGTTCCTAGACCGTTTCTAAGTCCAAATTGCTTATTACCCATCCTACTTTCGCATAGAAGGAATACTCGGTTTTGCATAATTCGTAAGAGTATCTTCAGTGTGTGACTCATCAAACTGATTAGTCTAAAATCGCTGCATTTGGTGTGCCTGCTTTTCTTTGGTAATGTTATAAACAGTGACTCTAACCAATCATCTGGTATTTTTCCTTCGTTGTAAATTTTGTTGAAGAAAGTGGTTAAGCAGGCAATGCTTTCCTCATCCAAAAGTTTAAGTAGCTCAGCAGGGATTTGATCTGGTCCAGGTGCTTTATTGTTTTTGGCTTGCTGTATTGCCTTTTTGACTTCCGAATTCAGTATACTGGGACCTCTGTCTAACTGGTTGTCACAGGCAGTATTTGGAGCATTTTCTCTAGAAGCATCGTCAAAAAGGTCAGTGATGTATCTCTCCCATTCTTTGCACTGTTGTTCGTGATCACAAATTTTTCCGTCCGCGCTTTTAAGTATGTGAGCATTTTTCTGTTTTCTAATTCCGGCAGTATATTTAAGTTTCTTGTGGAGATTAAAACTCATGCTTTTTTTGAAGGTCTTCTATTTCTTTACATAAATTCTCAAGCCAGGATTCTTTGGCTTGCTTAATTTTTATTTTTATGCGTTTATTGATTTCACGGTATTCGATAATATTTCTATTTTTGTGTTGTCGTCGAACTTCCATCAGGTCTAGAATTTCTTGTGTCATCCACTCATTTTTTGCCAACATGGTAGGTGTTTTCAAAGACTCTTGTACGTTCTCTAAAATCGAGTTTTGAATATCATACCAGCATTCGTTAATGGTTCTGTTTTCGTTTGGAATATTTGATATTCTGTGTATTTTACTATTTATCTGCTGTGATATGTGTTCGCGCGTTTGAGGGTTTTTCAGGGGGTCGAGATATATCTTACAAGGCTTAGTTGGCTTTGTTAATTTCTTTAATTTAATTTGTATTTTGGAGCAGAGTAAATTGTGATTTGAGTTTATGTCAGCGCCGGGGTAAATTTTTACATCTTTAATATTGTTTCGAAATCGGTGGTTTATTAGGATGTAGTCTATTTGGTTCCGTACTATTCTGCCTTGATGTCCATCTTGAGGGGATTTCCACGTGTAAACGTTTCTAACTTAAACTAGTTGAATTAGAAATTAAAACGTCACACTGCCAGATCTATAAATATTGTGTCAACTGCATTGGTGGCTGTTAATGTGATAGGCAGGGGTTCTTTAGTCATGATTGAGTGATTATATCTTTGGCAATCGTTGAACCTGAATCTTCACATATTCATAAACATCTTCAGTAATCGGTTCCAAAAATATTTTTATTCTTACCTATCCTTCTGTAGGTAACATGTTTAAATCATTACTTATAATTCTTCTTCTTCCAATCTGCTATGTTGTGTTGGTCGTGTACTATACATATTTTTATATCTTTTTCTTTAATTATTTTAGGATTATTTCGTATTTCTTTAGTAATTGGCCGATTCGTATCATTTTTACTATTACTAGTTCCTTTACATTTTTCTGTGCGCACACTTGTATCAAGTCCCTTTGCCACTGGACACTGATCGATATTCTTGATATTTCGAATATCTTAACGACGCTCGGATTGCAGATGTTGATCGAGAATCTGCGTCTTTATAATTATATAATATTGTCTTATGTATCTTTCGGTAATTTCAACAGTTCCGGTGGATCAGTCGAAGGACGAACGTTTAAAAATGTGTCTTTGTGTGCATTTACGTGTCTTTATTTAGTTGATTTAGCTCTTCTGATGTGAATTCAATTCGTAGTAAGGCATCTGTTATAACGTTTTGCAACATTGTGATCTATTTTTGGTATTCGTTTCGTTCTCAAAATATTTTATATTTTCGTTTCGCTGACAAAATAAAGATTATTTTTGCGACTGTATGCATGTGTGCTTAATTTTTTCTTTCTCCTGTACACCGAATAGTTTAAAGTCTATATTCTCATTGTTAAATATAATTTAATTGTAAAAAAATCAGAGTACTTTATTATTGGACAAACTTTTTTACTTAATTTTTTGTGTGTTGTAAATTATTTGGTATTGTATTTAAATTTAGAATAAGTAAATAAATTAGAATTTAAAAAACATTAATAGTAAGTATTAACTCTTCTTTAAAATTCAAAATAGGTTCACTAAAATTACATACGACGTATACCGATATATTGCAATTGTTAACAAAATAGTAGACGACTGCATGTTGACCAGACAGCAGATTATATAATCTTAAGAAATTAATACAAATAAGGCAAATACTATATTTCGAAATTTTTTCTTTGAACTATTAATTGTTACTACATTTGTTCAACCTTCAAATTTCAGTGAAGTAGTTTACTTTCGGCACTTACTTGTTTGAAAGTTCATTGAAACTTTTATATAAAAAATTTATAATATATGCTCCTTTCACCTTCTTAAATATTTTTGGATACTAATATACATACAGTATATAGTATACAGGGTGCGGTAATAGTACACCGAAATACGATATTTATGCTGGTAACAAGAGTATTTACAAAAATTATAACCTACTTTATACTTCACGATATAAAATTTTGTATTTACAGAGACCCGGAAAAAGTGACCACTCTATGAGAGTTTTATTGTTTTTTATTCAGAAGTATTTTTATTGGTGCACTAAATAGTACTATAAATATCATCTTGTATTTTTAAAAATTTTATTTTTCAATATGCTCCAGGATGGCCACTTTGCCCACATGGATAGGGTCACTTTGCCTATGGATGTTGTAATGAGTAGCAAACAGATTTATAATAATATTAGAAATTTATTACAAAGTATTATTAGGCCACCTAATATAAAATTGGTGCAGAGAAGATCATTTTTAAAGTAAAAATGAAATTAGACTACTAAATAACGTGGTTTAGTTGACTTTCTTCTTAATGGCAATGCTCCCTAAGAAGCAGTCGTCCTCCTCCTCACAAGCTGCGCAAGCTTTGTGGACTCAGCGGTGACATCCAGATCATCTTACCCATCCTTTGCAATCCTTTAAACAGGAATAAAATTCACTGCAGTACAAACAATCAACGTCAGAGCATCGTTACATCACTGTCAGAGTCTTCTCCAAATTGTAGTTGACGTGCCACCTTTACTCCCCACTTCCTTTTTTGATATATCTTTTCCGCTTTGCTTGGTTCTATGTCTGTGTTTTTTTTTTGGACAAAACTTTTTGTTTTTCTTCTTTCTCTCTCTTGTTTTGTGCCTTTTAAATCTGTCCATTCTCCTTCCCATTCTTTGTCTTCTTTTTCCTTTCAATTTATATGGACTTAAGGTCAACATAGCAGTAGTTCATTTTTTCTGTTTGTCTTTTTAACAGCTTTGGTTTTTGGCAATAGAATAATATATCTTGGCTTACAGCAAAGAAAGATCGTATTTGTGAACTGGAAGGAGGCCCAGGTTGTAGACTGAAATTTGGTCTTTGTGAAAGCGCACCTTCTTACAACATAATTAGCTTTTGTTAACACATCTTGGTTTAGTTTCACAATGCCGCTCTTACGATATCCATTTATTTCTGTGGCTGGGTTTTCTGCATTTAAAAAACCTTCTTCAAGAAGTCGGTAAACTTGGAACTTGGTTACAACCCTTTCTGGGTTATTTTTTAGAAAATTTTCTATGGTTTGGACTTAGAATATATTAAACGATTTTATAAATAAGACATAGACGTTTTCCAATAAATGACATGTTTTTTGCCTAGGTTTAATGGCCGTCTGAGATTAACAAGATTGTATAAGAAGCTGATGGTTTTGCATGAGTCAAAAATTAGTCAAACCATTGATAGAAAATCTCGTTTTGCATTCATCCAGATGGATGACAGATCATAATAGTTCTAGGTGAAGCTCCAGCTTGAAGTTCTGCTTTTATCTTAAGTCTTGGGAAAATAACGAATGGCGAAAAGGAGAAAGTTCCTTCTAGCTGACACACACACAGCAAAGGTTGATACCTCTTTCAGCTGATGTCAAAGCACCAACCTGACGCCTACTCTTAAGAGCGAGAACCTTGGTGCTCTTGGACTGAACAGTTATGAGTCCCGTCTGATTTCAATTTATTGCATGCATGTTTTTGTCATGGTTGAAATTGTTCCGAATGCCATTGCATACAGCTGGGTTACATGCTAATAATCAAAAAAAAAATGGTGGCTCCAAAGCCCTCCAATCTTTAAAATCCAGCATCTTTTTGTTGCATTTTGCATTGATTCGAGGGCCCTCCTCTTCAGAGTCTTCCTTGGAACAGAAAGCTTTTGTTTCAGTTGAATACGCCATTTTATTATTTTTAATATCTTCAATGGCTCTCTGCATCGCAGCCGCATCCCATGATTGCTGCTAGGTTTTGCTCTTGTATTTGTAGACCATTGAAAAACTTAAAGAACTATATAATAATATGTATACGATTTATTAATGATTGTTTTTGGCTGTTCTCATTAAATTTATAGTAAGACAAAATAAAATTTTACATAGGCTATAAGGCCTATAATTCATTACTGCAAAAAATTGGTTTGTTCAGAACATTTTAACTAATATTATATTATTATAAAGCTAATAATATCATTTAATTACCTTGAAAACTTTGCTACTTCACAGCATTAATGGAATAATATTTCATTGAAAGAATTTTCAAATAGAACCAACCATGGAACTGGCCACTTGTACAATTGTTATAGTGGGACAGAAAGTATCTTCCAAATTAAAATGCATATTTCGCTGCCCTCTATTAAGATGCCCTCTGCACTGTTGAAAAACAACTTAGTGTCAAAAATATTTTTTGTATACCTCATATCCTTCTTAGCATTGAATAGAAAAAATTATGATAAAATAATTTTTACGAGCCCTAACAACTATATAATAGAAAAAATTAAAATGTATACCAAATTTAGGCATTTAACTCTTAATTTATTATTATTTTTTTAGTACAGATAAAAATAATGCAGCCTTACACTCTATCGAACATCAAACTATGTTCTACAAAACTACAATTCATTTCTTGTCAAATAGAGTAAATCGCTTTATTATTTTGATAAAATGGTACGTGGTATCTCTACACATTTAAAGTGGCTTTTGAAATTAATATTCCTAAAACTGCAGTGTGGAATATAATTAAGCATTATGACAAAACATGAAGTATCTTAGAGAAAAAAAAAAAGAAAAATGCCGGGTCGTCTAAAACTAGTTTCTAAGGGAAATAGGAGAATTTTGGTAAGCCCCCTTTTAGACGAGGATACTATATCCGAGATACTGTATGCGAGATACAGAATTTTCGATGGCGGCTGTATCGGATTCACGGGCATGCTCGTCAGTATGAAAATAGTAGCAGTGCAGTGCGGTTATATTTTTGGATTATGGATGTAGAAGAGTGTGTTATGCTTTGGTACATATTAAATAAAAAGAAAAAGAAACTGAAAAGACGACGTAATTTGTGGGTTCATCCTATTGTAGAATTAAGAGAAACCAAGGGAACGTATAGTTTGCTGTATCAAGATTTATTGCAAGATCCATCGAAGTTTTTTAATTATTTCCGAATGTCTGTGAAGTCGTTTGAAGAACTTCACAAAATTTTGGAAATTCAATTGAGTAAAAAAGACACAACTATGCGTAGAATTATTTCATCAAAAGAACGGCTTCCTATGACTTTTTAAAGTTAAAGTCTATGACTTAAATTTAAAATAAATATGTGTACTTATCTCCAATTTGTAAATTGTTTACCTCGCCCTAAATAAAAAATGACCGTATTCCTTTCACAATAATGTAGTTTGATATTCGTTAAATAATCAAAATTCCAATTAGCAAACCTTTAAAACTAAACTGTATACGCATGAAACAAAATATTAAACTATTCTACTATGTATTTATAATAAAAACATGTTTATTTCTTACCATATTCATTTTGCTGTACTGCAGTCATGGCCTCAAAATTGTCGCATAGAATTTTCGACCCAGCACTGCTGCTTTTTATTTCTATTGCAGTAATCTGGCGATGCTGTATCTCATAGATAAGGATTTGATTGTACCAAACAAATAAATTTGTCACTATCAAATACAGTACGCTCCATTATTTAACTATATTCAGAAAACACCGTCTTTCTTTCGTTGCTCATTCACAATTATTCGACAGAAAATCGCGCGTCTATGGAATGTGGTGCAAAAGTATTCGTGTCTGAAAGCGTTCATTTAACGTAATGTTTCTTCTGTATCTGGGATACGCATTCAGTCGTCGGCGACAGGAAAGTCCGAGATACTGAATTCGGTATCTCGCATACTGTATCTCTCGCGCGTCTCGTGTGAAAAGCTCCATTTGAGTTTATGTAATATCTGCGTCTCGGATACGCGTATCTCGGATACAGTATCCTCGTCTTAAAGGGGGCTAAATGTTTGCAAAAAAGGTCGAAGGATTGCTCTAAGGCAAGTAAGCCCCCTTTCAGACGAGGATACTGTATCCGAGATACGCGTATCCGAGACGCAGATATTACATAGACTTAAATGGAGCTTTTCACACGAGACGCGCGTGGGATACAGTATGCGAGATACCGAATTCAGTATCTCGAACCTTCCTGTCGCCGACGACTAAATGTGTATGCCAGATACAGAAGAACCATTACGTTAAATGAACGCTTTCAGACACGAATACTTTTGCACCACATTCCATAGACGCGCAATTTTCTGTCGAATAATTGTGAATGAGCAACAAAAGAAAGAAGGTGTTTTCTGAATATAGTTAAATAATGGAGCGTGCTGTATTTGATAATAACAAATTTATTTGTTTGGTACAATCAAATCCCTGTCTATGGAATACAGCATCGCCAGATTACTGCAATAGAAATAAAAAGCAGCAGTGCTGGGTCGAAAATTCTAAGCGAAAATTTTGAAACCATGACTGCAGTACAGCAAAATGAATATGGTAAGAAATAAACATGTTTTTATTAAAAATATATAGGTATTTTGTTTCATATGTATACAGTTTAGTTTTACAAGTTTGCTAATTGAAATTTTGATTATTTAACGAATATCAAACTACATTATTGTGAAAGGAATACGGTTATTTTTTATTTAGGGCGAGGTAGAAAATTTACAAATTGGAGATAGGTACACAGATTTATTTTAAATTTAAGTCATAGACTTTAACTTTAACTTA
Organism: Diabrotica undecimpunctata; assembly: GCF_040954645.1. Taxonomy (NCBI): domain Eukaryota; kingdom Metazoa; phylum Arthropoda; class Insecta; order Coleoptera; family Chrysomelidae; genus Diabrotica; species Diabrotica undecimpunctata. The sequence goes on from NC_092803.1 coordinate 142,616,242, forward strand.
AAGTCATACAAAGCCTTTCTTTTGATAAAATACTTTTACGCATAGTTCTGTCTTTTTTACTCAATTGAATTTCCAAAATTTTATGAAGTTCTTCAACTTCACAGACATTTGAAAATAGTTAAAAAAATTTCGATGGATCTTGTAATAAATCTTGATACAGCAAATTATACGTTCCCTTGGTTTCTCTTAATTTCACAATAGGATGAACCCACAAATTACATCGTCTTTTGAGTTTCTTTTTCTTTTTATTTAATAGGTACCACAGCATAACACACTCTTTTACATCCATAATCCAAAAATATAACCGCACTGCACTGCTACTATTTTCATATTGACGAGCATGCCCGTGAATCCGATACAGCAGGCATAGAAAATTCTGTATCTCGCATACAGCATCCTTGTCTGAAACCCCTCTAATAGCTGTCGCAAGTAAGTGGAACCATAAATCTGGAATAACGATTTAAATTTTTATTTATATTGCAGATAACAGGTAACAACTTAAAAGGAACTCGTAGTTTAATATATTTTAATATATTGTTTCTTGGCAAAGGAGAAACCACTATTAATAGCAAACCAAAGCAAACCAGGCTCATTTAAATAAATTCTAAATTTTCTTGGTCGGTAGAAGATTGGTCTCGACTAATTGTTAATGAAGAATCAGAATTCGACGTATGTGTTAATGGTTAACTCAAAGACTGTTTAAAACAGACCTCAAAAATGTCTTAAATAAATGATGATTTGTGGTTGTATGGAACTTTTAGGTTTGGCATGTTTTTAATTTATTGAGGGTACCGTAAATGCTGCTTAATACCAACAAATACCTCAAAATACCTACTATCAAGTATTGCGAAATTAATTGCTGGTGAAAATTATGTTTATCATCAGAACAAAGCGGCCTATGATATGGTCAGAACCACAAACAACTGGTTTGAAAACCAAAATATAAATGTATTATCTTGGCTTTCTTGGTTACGAAGCAAATTAAAATAATGAGCATACTTAAATATCCATGCTACAAAATATTTTATTGATCATTTATTATATTACAACTTATCCCATCCAATAACTATCTTAACGATCCCAACCACGCTGTATATGAATTTTCTATAGTTAAAAACAATGTTAGAAGTCCACCTCCAGCATTACCAATTATGGCACAAAGACTTACATGGTTGGCCATATACAGACAATGATTCCATCTGGAATTCCCAGTGCATTAGTATGCAAAAGTCGAAGAGGAAGACCAAGGTCAAGATGGAGCAATAAGTTAAAGGAGAGAAGAGAAGATTTACCGTAACGGACTGGGAAAGGAAAGCAACTGACAAAAGAGAGTGGAAAAGAATAGTACATTAAGTCATGGGTCTAGTAGGCTCTAATTATAAAGCACATATTATAGGCACATATTATAAAGAAAGTCTATACGGGGAAGATTATTTATTATTAATTAAATTTAGATTTAGCCATACGGCTCACACTCCATCTAAGGGGAAAATTCACTCATCCCAGATACCTACGGTACCAAAAGGATTGAGGTCTGGTGGGACTCTTTCCATGTTATCGAGCCCTATGTGACTTGGTATGCTGGGGTATCTCCCAAAAATTTTCGTACACATCTGGACGTTGAGAGAAGTACAGCTTTCTGCATGGTCTAGTAGAGATGTTCATTCAGACCTAACTTTCTTGTTTTCTAGGAGGTTCTTCGGAATTATTCCAGTAGTAGAGAGAATAATAGGTATTGTCTGGGTACTTTCCATTCTCCACTGTCTTTGTATTTGAATTTCTAGATCCCTGTACTTGGCAATCTTTTCGTTTGGTATTATAATTTGTATTATAATTAAATTAATAATTATATTAAAAATATGCGCTACCTAGCCAATGAACACCAACTTTCGTTATAAACTCTTGTGTTTTTTCTCTACTTTCATTTACGTCTTCATCCCAAGGGGTGATTACGAATCTTGTCTTTAAACCTACTGCAGTATATAATATAAGAAGAGAAGATATTTAGAAAATATACGGTTTAAGAAAACAGTCAATGATAACGTTAAAAAAGCGATTATAGCGCTAGCGAAATAAAATAAAGTTAAAAAGGTTTGACAATGGATGCTAAAAAATTCAATAAAGAGACGAATATTTTGACGTACAACTATTAACCAAAAACCTTTGGTAGAAGATATATAGTAATATAGCACTAGAATATATATATATATATATATATATATTTTTCTTTTTCTTTTATGTTCTTAATATGCAATTCTGCCTGTCGTTGTTTAAGTGTGCCTTCATGTTTTATTGCGTTTCCATATTTTCCGTGACTTCTTCTATCCAAAAGCGATTTGTCTCTCACTATCTTAATAGCCTATTGTCTGTCATTATGTTTATATAATTGTTCCATTTTCTCTTTTTATTTAGTATCCACTGGCTTTTTTTCACATTGTATGCTGTTCTGATTCCACCATCTGTTTTTTTGATTTACCAGTGTTCTTCCCGTGATTCTTTTTAGTATTCGCATTTCCGTTATCTCCTAAAGTATCCTTCGTGCATTTAATGTATCTGATCTCGTTTCTGCCGTGTATGCCAATTGGTCTTATAGTCGCTTTATGGATGTTTTAGGTTTCATTCATATATTCTTATTCCCCCATATTGTATTGTTTAGACAACTCACTGATTTTTTTGCTTTCTGTATTGGTTTTTACCTCTGCTTCTACATTACCGTAACTTTAGAACCAATCTTTGTAAGTTGTCTTCATTTGCTGCTGTTAGTGTGACATCGTCTGTACATCAGAGTATCATATTTTTTTTATTTCTCCTCTTATAAACTTTACCTTTTTACACGGTGTTAATTATTTCATCGATGAGGTGAAAGATTAGTGGGTTTAAGGAGTTTTCTTGCCTTCTAATTATGTGGCATTTCCTCTGTCAGTTGTCTATCTGAAATGGCCTGCATATTGGTGTACTTGTATATATCTTAAATTGTTTTAGGGATATCTAATGGTATTTGTCCATTGTATAAAAAATGAATAACGTTCTTCAGACTTAATATGTCAAAGTCAATCAAGAAAAGGAACTCAGGTCGATAGTATTCTATTACATTTTCTGTAATTTTATTTATAAAAAATACTACATCTAAATAGGATCTTCCATTTCGTGAGCATTGTTGTTCATCCTTAAGTGATATTCTCTCGTTTATTAATTTAGTTCAGATTTTTGTTGTTGGTTTCAGCGTGGTGTTTAATAGATCGATTCTATAGATTTTCGGTTCTTTTTGTCACATTTTTTAAACGTTAATTTAGTTGCCATTCTTTCGGTACTTTGCTGTACTATATTATTTTATTAATGAGCTGCGCTAATTGATATATCATCAATGTTTAGCAATATTTTAATAGTTTATTTGTTATTTCGTCCAACCATGGCGTTTTGTTGATTAATTTCTTATGTAACAATAAAACACTGAAAACTTTGTTTTCAAAAAACGGTCGAATCCATCAATTTCTTATGTCTTATTTACTGTCTTTTGTCGAGAGATTCTTTGAGACAGTTGGAATATTTGTTTTTATTTTTAACTAGCTCTCTTCTACTCCATTATCTTCCGCGATTCGGTTGCTATTTATTTCTTTTGTTAGTCTTCTTTCATTTAAATATTTGTTTAAAAAATATAATTAATCATACAAATATGTAATATCAAATATGTAAGAATATTTTTTAATCCCGGAAAATCAAAGAAACAAAAGAGAAGTTAGAGAAAATCAAATCGGAGAATTTAGAAGCCATGTAGATTAAATTTCTTAAAAATACAGTTTAAAACTTAAAAACAGGTCCCTAGAAACCGATGCAATATGTTGCAATAACTGCTGTAATTAAGTTGGTTTGTTAACAAAAAATAGATAAATAAAATGGATGTTATTAAGTTATTCATATATTTCAAACTATAAATGTATGAAACAGAGGTAACCAGCCGACAGTTTGTCAGCAGTAATTGAGAAATCAGATTACCCACACTAATAGATAGTAACCAATTTCCAAAGAGATTTCATCACATAGATGCAACGCAATTAATTACACATTAGAAACTAATCCATCAGCTTGGATTTAACCTTTTACAAAAACTCGTTGATAGTTTTTAGAACGAACATTTTGGTCAATAATAATTAATTTAGCTTATTATTAATAAGTTTAAGTAACACAAGAAATCCAAGCATAATGTATAAGTATAAAAGCTTATTTATATCGATGATAGGGTTTTATTTAGAAATACTACAAAAGTGTTTGATAAAATTTTTCCCAACTGCTTTTCTTTTTATAGAATTTTGTAGTATACTTGAAAGTAAGTAACAGCAGTTTTTATAAACAAAAAGATTAAATGAAATACTTCAAACTTAACCCTTAACTGTGCTCTGAAATAATGGTGCACGTAAATGGTGCACAATAAAAACAAAGTTGTTCAAAAATTAAAATTTTATTTATAAGTAAGATTAAGAACAGTAATTACCTTTATATAATATACTAATTATAAATAATTTTCACATATATTGGGAGTGTGACCTGCGCAAATATGTTTCTTTCATTTTCTACACACTGTTTTACCTTTCTTATCCTGACTTCTAGGACAGAAAAGAACAAAGAGATTTTTGGATTGGTTCCTCATTATAACAGGTCACGGGTATTTCCTGGCCTTGATTTTAATTTTTAGAAAATTTATTTCTAATGATGCCTTAGAGTTCACATGGTAACCTGTACAGTTTGTAAAGTAAAGAGTTCTTTGTCGAATATGATACATCACCAGTGATTTTCCTGGTATAAGATGATTTCTTCTCATCTCTTTCTTGTCAGTTTGACACTTTAGTAATATCTGGATATTAACGGCAGCTATATTTAGAATTTGATAAAAGATTACCCGCTTTACAGCAGAATAATTAGCGCCCAATTGATCTATTGCATCCACGCAGGCCTTAGTTTAATTGTAATTGTGGATTATTTCTTGCTTATCATTTTAATTATTTATTTGTTGATCATGATCCATTATTGAATTAAGTGTGACGGCCCAATTTTTTTGGCACATAAGAACATATTGTCATTCCATTATTATGGCGAAATAGTGATGATCCTACTTGTCTGTTTTTATTTGGTTTAAATTCAAGTGGTAATTGCGACTTATTAATTTTCATAGATTCAAGAAGAGTCAATCTTTGCTCCCTCAGTATTTTTTTTATAGCCCTTTTTCTATCCGAATTGTCGAATAAAGGCCTCTCCCATTTCTCGCCATTCATCCCTGTTGTGTGCTAGGCGTTTCCACATTGGTCCTGCGACTCTTTTGATATCGTCGCTCCAGCGCATTTGAGGTCTTCCTCTTGGAGGTCTTCCTCCCTCAGTATTTAGCACAGTTCAATTGAAGAGAACCAGTTTTCTGTAGTGGTGTTGCGGTTTTTTTTTCTGTAAAGGGGTGACAAGAGTCACAACGTCGCTAGTAGGGACTGACACATCAACACTGACTCTGCTTTCCTTGTCGGTATAAACAAAAACATTTCTCATGTAGAATGTACGTGAATCACATGAACACATAATTTTCAATCCATATTTAGCTGGTTTTTTTGGGCGTATATATTTACACGAACATCTGCTCTAAAACAGTACATTCATTTAGTCAACAGTAAAATATTCTCCAGGGACATATGAAGACTGCCAGTTATGTATAAATATGTCCCCAATGTTTCTAATCGCTCCTACCTTATCTTCAGCTTTTTTTTCTTTTCTCGTTGTTGCCTTATCTTGCACTTGCAAAATGAAAATATAGATTGATGTGCAGCATTTCATCGGTCACGAACAAATTACATGCTTGCAAAAAGTTACTAAGATCCATATTTCTTGCTTGTCCCTTTAGCTCCGGTGGATGAACTACTAAATTTTGCTTACGCGTACAGGTGTCTCTGTTACACTGTTTATGTCATTTATAATTGCGGTTTTTAATGTAGAAAAAATTATTTTTATTTTGATCTAATTCGTATAGCGCATCAGAGTCTTCTGCACTTCCTTCTCTTCAATCAGATTATAATTCAGAATTGCTGTCGTGATCACTTATATTAAATTCATTGTTTTCGGCAAGACTCTCATCATGGGTCAGAAAAAACATGGGTCGTTTAGTGTCGTTCCCAATTCCTCTTCAGTTAGAGGTATATGCTTGTTATAATTCTTATTATTTATTGCTCAAAGAAAATAAAATAACTCTTAATAAAAAACCTCAGTTATATCTTGGTTATATAATGTACATAATGTTATTTTTCATCGAAAAATTGAAAAAAAAAACAATTTTTCTTCACATACACTTACGTGCTGGTGGTGTCTTTGAAGATTCTTTTCCGTATATCACTTAAAAAATATCGATTTCGCTGCTAAGCTTACTTGTGAATAATAATATCTACGTAGATTAAAATACATGGATTTTAGATGGACGTATTATGTGTCAATTGGTAGAAAAATTCGACGACTGCGCAACCTTTCACTTTAGGTGGGGTTCGCGTAAACACCACGTGCGGTGTTAAGGGTTAATTATCGAATATATATATATATATATATATATATATATATATATATATATATATATATATATATATATATATATATATATATATATATTTGTATTTTTGTATTTTTGCTAACTGGTTGTACAGTACAGTAACCTTGGCTATAGGTCAGAAAAAATATATTTTCTAAACAATTACATATCCATAAAGACACATTCTCTTATAAGCTTCAAACTATTTATTTTATCTTCGTCAATAATAAGCGCCTTTTGTCGGTTTTTGTTTATGGTACGTTTACCACAACAACTGATTTTCTATCTTCTACGTGAGTAATTAGCATGTTCACCAGTTCTTGCCAGCGACATCCGTTATATACATCAAATTATAATGCAATTTTTTATAATAAAAACGGTGCTTTATGGAGAAATTTTAAAACATCTTCTATAGACAGAACTTTGAGATTTTTGGCTGGCATCCTTTGACCCTTTCTTAAAATATTCACTGAACTTATGCTAATTAGTATTCCTGTTTACAACTAAAGTCCTTTATCATTGAATACTTGGACCATAAAGAACTCGGAAAAATCTTTTCAGCGAGATCGCCGAAGTATCCAAACAGCACAGTTTCATTAATATATTTTACATGCTACACAGTTTTCTGCTATCCAGTTTAGTAATTTGTCATAATCTCTGTCGTCTGCTTCTCTCAATTTCTTTGGTAGTAAGTTTTGTGGTGCTTTTTCCGCTTTTATGCGATTTGGTGAGAACTTTCCAATCGTTCCTGAACATTCACTTTTTAGGTTTGATAACAGCAGATATTTATTTATGTTTGACACGATTAACCAAACGACGGTATTGACTACTTTACTACGATCAATTTTATGAATTTTTAAAATTATTTAGAGATTGTGAATACGATAACAAACTAGTATGACATAAAAGTTTGTATGCACTTTTTTTTCTTTAGGTAACGTCTCCTCTAAGGAGGTTGGTAATCATCACAGCTATTTTCACTTTTAAGATTGCAGCTCTGAACCAGTCGACGGAACTGCAATTACCGCTTTCTCAGATTGTTAAGCCAGGAGATGCGTCTTCTTCCAATATTTCCTTTTCCCTTTATTTTTTCCCTGCATTATGGTTTGTAGCAATACATATTTATCCCCTCTCATAACGTGGCCGAGATATTTATTATATATATAGAGAGTAACTTTCTTATCTTAATCGTATTTATGATTTCCATTTCCTTTGTCATCTTTCTGAGGACCTCAACATTTGTTATTCGGTCTACCCAACTTATTTTTAATATTATTCGGTAGGTCCACATCTCGAATGCTTCAAGTCGGTCGCTCACCTCTTTCCAGGTGTCTGGTCTGGTCATCTCCAGGCCTCCACCCCATACAGCAGCACCGAAAATACATATGAACGTAATATTCTTATTTTCAGATGCAAACTAAGGTCTCTACTGCATAATACTTTTCTCTTCTATATATTCGTTGTTTTCATTAATAATTGTACCAAAATATCTGTACTTTTTACTTTTTCTATTGGAATTCCTCTTATGTTTAAAATATCTTGTTGTTGTGTTTTGAAAATTGTTATAAACTTTGTTTTATTAGCATTAAGCGTTAGTCCGCTTTCCTGACTAGCATTTACCACATTATCTAAAAGTGTCTGTAGATCTTGTATATTCTCTGCAATTGGTATAGTATCATCCGCATATCTGATATTGTTGATGGATCTGCCGTTGGTTTTTATCCAATTGTTACATTTTTGAGTGATTTTTTAATTATTTCTTCCGAATATAGATTGAACAATAAGGGGGAGAGTATGCAATCTTGCCTTACGTCTATTTTTATCTCTACTTCCTCCGAAAGTTTTTGCCTACTCTGACTTTTGCTGTTTGGTTAAAGTAGAGATGAGTTATTATTCCTTAAGTCTTTTTTGTCAATGTGTTAATCTTTAAGTAACTGTATAAAACGGTTGTGTCGGACCTTATCGAACGCCTTATTCTAATCAATAAAACAAACATAGAGTAGTTGGTCTACATCCAAACATCTTTGCATGAGGACGTTAAATCCAAAAAATGCCTCTCGTGTACCCATGGCATTCCTAAATCCAAATTGGGTTTCAGTGATATCTTGTTCCACTTTTCTGAAACAGTTGTGTCGGACCTTATCGATCGCCTTATTGTAATTAATAAAACAAACATAGAGTGGTTTGTTTACATCCATACATATTTGCATGAGGACATTAAATCCAAATAATGCCTCTCGTGTACCAATGGCATTCCTAAATCCAAATTGGGTTTCAGTGATCGTTCCACTTTTCTGAAAATTCTTAAATGGTTTTAAGAATATTTTTAGTATGTGACTCATAAGACTAATTATACGGTGATCATTACATTCCCTTGCATTAGGTTTTTTGGTAATGTAATAAATATTGTATGCACAGTGGGCATCAATAGATATTTTTTTAGAAAGCAATAACATCTTATTAAAGAACTTAATATCCATTTTTAAGAGTGAGTGAAACATGATATTTAAAAAATCATTACCAAAATTTCTGTTTTCGAGCATTTTACGTCATTGTTTATTCATTGTGACTCTTTGTATCTCCTAATCACTTTTAAATTCTACAATCTAAGCCGGTGTTAATTAATGCTGTTTTTTTTTAAGTAGGTGAAGGTCATATCCGTTAGAATAAATTTTAAATGTAAAAGATATGTTTGTTGAACCCATTATATTAGTAAATGGCGTAAAACGGAAACAAAAATTGCATCTAGCACCTTGCAAACTTTTAATCTTATTTGCAATAGAGTTTACATAATTTAGTAATAAATTAGAAAATATTATGTTCAAAGATTAAGGTTCCTTACTTAAGGAAATTAAATGATATATTTCTTAATTGAAGATTAAAATAAAATGAATAATATCGTGAATATCAGAAAGATAACTGTCAAATTATATAAAAATAAATAAATTATATATAAAAACTGTTTACGCAGGGTAATAATAATAACACTATTATTACATTTAATTAAAAAGGAAATAAGTTTTATTGTTTTACAAGTACAAGTGTAAGGTGTACAGAGACCAGTGACAAGTGACAAGTAAGTCATTAGACATCAATAAAAATAAAACATGTTGCCAACATACATACAATAATTATAGTACTGAAGTGTACAGCAACAAAAACTTTTATTATTGTCACATGAAATATGATTACACATATCCCGACTACACATACAATATCACATAAGTTAATATTTGGATGGACATGGAATTTTGAGTATCAATATGACATACCGAGATTACTGCTTGCAAAATCCAATAAACCTATGGTATATTTTAGTCGCTTTATTATTGAGCATTATCAAACAAAATTTAACTGTTTTCTCTTCTCATCCACTCGTTTGATAGACATCTATCTGCTTGTTTTAACGTTGGTCTTAGTCTGAATTCCTGTTATCCTATTATCTCTTTCACGGAATTCCTTTCATCCAATCAAATCGGATACCAGTCAAAAACACTGCAGAAATAAAGTGGCATTTTTTAATTAACAAAAGAAATAAAAGTAAAAAAATTTTATTTCAAAATTTTTAGTAAAAGGTATAAATAAAACACCCAAACGGGCTATAACACAAATACCGAACGTTTTCGGAATGTAAATTCCATCATCAGTGTAACCTAAAAGTAATTAATCACTTTAATTAAAAAGAACGTAAGGTTTAAAATGTTGACTAAGGTTATGCAAAATGTGGTTAATACTTACAAGGTGCACATGCTGTGAGCCACTAAAATATATAGGTAAAAACCCTTTAAATGATATAAATTTACAAATATGTTACATTATGTACTATTAAAAATTAAGATGTTTAAGTTACCGTTGAAATAAGTAACATGGCAACGTATGGCTCTACATTGGTTACTTGGTCCTGAGACAAAGTGTCTTCGAGGACCTGTTAATAACAACTGATAAAAATGACAATATTATGACAAAAAAAGTACGTGTATATCTACGAGCTCCAGGATCGCATTATAAAGATAGTTTTTAACTCCTTTCCATCCAAATTTCATATTGTTTAAATATACATACCATTGTACAGTATATAGACATTAGGTGAAGACGAAGGACCAGAAACACTAAAGGTAGAAGTACTACATTACATAAAGTTGGTAAAAAATAGGAAAACTGTTGGCTCTGGTAACATCCCGGGCAGATATTTTAAAACTAACTAACGAAGAAAACATTTAAATATTGGTCAAGCTTTTCAATCATATGTACTTACCTGGTGAAATCCCAGAGGACTGATTAAGGTCTGAATTCATAACTTTATAAAGAAAAAACAAAGTCCAAAACACTAAGCGAACAACAGAATAAGGAATAAGTGTGAAAAATACCAAGATAAAACGCAGTTTGAATTTAGAGATGGATTGGGAAAAGAGAAGAACTTTTCGTACTTCTAAACGGCAAAGAGATCTGTGCCATTTTTATTGACTATAATAAGGAATTTTATACAGTCGATCATGACAAGTTAACTATAATATTAAGAAATAATAATAGGAGTTGATATGCGCGATGTCAGGATTATTGAAAAATTTCATTGGCCTCAAACAGAGACCATTTATGTTAATGGAAAGTTGACAAAATAGTGTAAGATTCCAAAGTGAGTCAGATAGCGTTGTGTGCTGTCTCCACTGTTGTTTAGTTTATATTCAGATATAATATTTAAACCTGCTTTGCATAACTTGAACTATGGTGTAAAAATTAATGGAAAACTGGGAAATACCATCAGATACGTTGATGGCACAGACAACGATTTAACTGGATTGTAATATTTTTTAAAGTATATTACCGCGGTGGGACAAGATATGGGACTAAAAAGTAATTATTCTAAAACAAAATATGTACTTGGTATTTAATTGCTTATCTTATAAAAATGGACAACCAATACAAAGATTATTTAATTTTAAGCATGTGTGTTGTTATATCAGCGAATAATTAGATCCAAATAAAGAGATAAAATGTAGAATTGAGATGACTCGTGCAACTTTCTTAGAAATGAGGTCACTCTTTAGTAACGATAACTTAAAACTTCCACTTCGGAAACGCATGATTAAATGATAAATACGGTCAGCTATTTTATACAATGTCGAAGCATGGAACTTGAAAATGTCGATATATATATATATATATATATATATATATATATATATATATATATATATATATATATATATATATACAAAGGTCAGCAAATGACTTTTCCGTAAAGCCCATCTCCAAAAAATAAAGTACTTTGGAAATGTTTTTAGAGCAGATGCAGAAAACATGGAAAGATTTTTCAAAAAAGGTAGAACGCTGAAGATCACGAAAAAGATCCTCAACAAGATGAACCGAAAAAATTACAAAACTATACAAAAGACCTAAGCAGCGTTAAAATAAATGACCAGAGACAGATCTTTGGAGACGAACAATACACATAATGTTCTAGGTAAACATGGACTTAAATAAATAAATAAAAGAAGTAAACGACCTATTTAATTATGCTGAGCATGAGTTAAAAGAAATGACCAGAGACGTGTCTTTGAAGACCGATAATACACAGAATGTTCTAGGTTAACATGGACTTGGCGAAAGAAATTAACAAAGTGAACGACTTATTCAATTATGCTCATTTTCAAGTGGTTGATAGGTTTAACTACCTAAGATCTCATATCACAAACAAAGAAGGTTGTGACGAAGAAATCTAACACAACTTCGTCGCCAGCCGAACAAATGTAGATGCCTTCGATATGTGGTATTGCAGAAAAGTGCTGCGAATATCATAAATAGAACATTTAACCAACATTTCGATTAAAAACATTTAAAGGCTCTCAACAAAAACAAATTAGTCCTATCTTAGATACTTCTTGACACAGACCGAAAAACAGTAGGCCTAGCAAAACTGATTGTCGAGGGTAAAATCAATGGCAAACGACCACGACAAAGATCTACCACACGCTGAGTGATTAAGCCAAAGGAATTTTCGGCTATGGTATACATGAAATTTCACGTTATTGAAAAAAAAATCTGACATCAACGTAAATACAGTCGCAATATTTACCGCAATACAAAATTCAAGCCCTTTTCGAGAAAATTAAGATATTTCATACGAAGAGTATTTTGATAACTCGGTATAATCCACTTATAATACTATTGTGGAAAAACTGATTGCTTTTGATTGTATCATAGATATTTTTAGACAAAGCGAAAAATACTATTTCACCTTAGTGTAACCCTGACTTCAAAACGCCAGCATTTGTCATTAGTTTTTATTATTTCATTAACATGGCCAGTAAACCTTCAAGTTTAGGTACAATTGACAAACTTTAACAAGAATTATTTACACAGTAATGAAGATTATGAAAATTTCTATAATATTTATGGTAAACTATTATTACAGTTTTATTTACCGAAGTTTCAGGTATTGTGTTAAAATAAAAACATTTTTTATTTCGACACAATACGAGAAAATTATGTTTGAGGGTAACTAAATTCATGTATTTCCTTTTTCGAATTGGCATATTTTTATTGGCATAAGTTTTAAAAATTATTCAAACGGATTAGTTTAAATATTAACCCTTTTGCGGTCTTATCAGACTATTATCAGTATGTATTGAGTCAAACTTGCGAATGTCACTTAAACAAAGAGGTTTAAAGACTATTGGCTTTACATATGAAAACTTATTTAAAATTAAAAAATGAATGAAATTTTCGAGTGAAGGATTTGAACTTTTTATTAATTTTCTGCATTCTTTTCTGTTCTGTTTAATTTGTGTTACTTCTTGACAAGATTTACCCTTACTTTGTAATATACCTGTAATAGCACTGTTCCACCCTTTTATAGGTACATACTATACGTGTGGTTCTTCCTGTTTAGCTTTCCACATTCTGTACACTTAGATATACTGTATATCCTTGTTATTTGACCGAACGACGCTAATTTTTTCTTCTTTATTGTGTCAACCGACAGTTTAATGTTAAGTTTATTGTTTATTTCTTAATTTCTGAATCTGTCTTTCATTTTTGCCTTATCGTTCTTCTAGAGTATATATCATATCTGCTGCTTGTGTCCCACTGTGGTGTCATCCATGTAATATCCAGTTTTCTGCTCCGTATGTCAAAGTTGGTCTATATATTGTTTCGTATATTGTCATATTCGGTTTTCTTGATATTTCTTTGTTGTTAAGGAATTCGTTATTTAATGCCTGTACAAGTTTTCCTATACTCCATAGTCTGTTGTGAAGATCGTCCAAGATGCTTCCTCTGTTATTTATTACTATCTTCAGGTTTTTGATGTTTTTGTCTGGTTTCTTTTTTGTTGATCTACTATCATTTTAATTTGGTCATCCGTGTCGTTTTTCTTGGTATTTTCATTGTCTATGTCTTCTCTTTATTTCCACTTGAGCTGTATTTGTTTGCTTCCGATTGCCATTTGTACCATGTACTATGTTATCCGCAAATACGTATATATTTTAATTAAATCCCGTAGTATATTATTTAAAGGTCCATTACATTCTTTCACTAGCTCATCTATTACAGTTATAAAAAGTACTGGGCTTAAAATTTTCCTGTTGCGATTGCATATTTTGTGTACTGCTTATTACCGACCAAGAATATTATGCACTTCCTCTTTCCAGATTCAAGAAAAACTTTTACTAAACTGAATGAGATAACTAAGTCTGACAAAAAGAAAAACCCATTCAATAAAAACCCTTTTACAAGCATTGTATTCCATTAGAGATGAAATGTCGTTTGGAAAAGCATCAACAGAATTAAAAGTTCCGAAAAGCACCCTAGTTGATAAAATTCATAACAAATATGAAGAAGGTATTCCAATTGGAGTCTACTGTGTCCTGACTGCAGCTGAAGAACAAACCATAGTAGATTGGATTTTGTATTTAGAAACTGTTGGTTTTCCTGTAACAAAAAATCTACTGTTGGGATGTGTTGCAGGACTAGTTTGCCATCTAAAATAAGCAAATAAAATTAAAGACGGAATTGCAGGTCATTATTGGTATGAAAATTTCTTCGTCAGGCATCAGTAGCTCTCTCATCAAGTATGTCCAAATCTGACCAAACCTTGGACAAATGTAACAGAAAAAAGTATAAGAGGTTGTTTTGATGGTGTTTCAGACCATTTAAAAATAAATAATTTAGAGAACGTCCTATCAGACCCAAAAAGAATTTTTAGTTGCGACGAATCAGCTTTTTTCTTTCATCAAAAGAAAAATGTGTAATCACAATAAAAAGTTCGAAAAAAGTTTATACCAGAATTGATGATGACGAAAAAAAATGCCTGACAGTACTTTTGACAGTTTCGACAGAAGCACAAGTTGTGAAACCTACGGTTTTGTTTTCATACAAAAAGTACCAACCAGCATTTATTTGAAAATGCCTTTGGGTTGGGATATTGGCCGTTCAAACTCCGAAAGAATGCATTAATTACGAATTTATTCTACAAAAAATTGATGATTGAAAAGAACGTTTCTTTACCTGTTGAGATTTTTATAGATGGGCATTCTTTACATCTAACGCTCCATCTGAGTTCTGCAAAAGCATGGGTATTATACTTATTGCTAATCTGCATAACTCCACACATCGGTTGGAAACCCTAGATGTTGCTATTTTTCGCCCTCTTAAACTTTCCTAGAAAAAGAGGATCCATAATTGATGTATTAAGAATAATGGCAAAACTAAAAAGGGGCAGATTTTGCTGAGAAACTGGACAAATGTATTATAGATAGCATTATCGAGGATACAATATGAAATCCTTTCAGAACTGCTGGATTATTTCCATATGATCACAATAGCTTTGACTACACCAAATTAATTACTCAAGTTGGATCAAAATCGCAAGAAGAAATAGTAAGTGAACTTTGAAAAATAAAGGCAGATATCGAGCACAGTTTTAATTAAATCTTACCCAAGTACTTTCGCGCACTAGAGCATCCTCAGGGACATATTTTTAAACATTCTTCTTTTTATTTTCGGCATTGATTTTCATATGTTTAATACGCTGAAAAAAGAAAACAATATTGTTTAAAAATAATAAAATATAAAAACTACAAAAATAGGATTTTTTTTATTCTTCTATTTCAAATAAAAATGAACTCTTCTTCAAAACACTTACTATTTCTTCTTGCGATTTTAATTAAATTTAACTAATTAGTTTGGTGTAGTGAAAGCTATTGTCATCATATAGAAACAGTAGTTCTATTTGGGACCAAGGGCAAATCATGCTGGTACAATCTGATGGTACTTTAGTACAAGAAGCAGAATGTAAAATTCCATTATTTCTGCTGAAGATACTATATTTCCAGTAACTAAAACCAGTGACCCTCTTTTATCAAGAATTGAGCTTTTATTCTTGGAGCAGCATAATACCACATCAGAAGAAAAAACTACTAAGCATCATGTTTCAGAAAAAAAATTATAATAAAACAAATAAAAAGGTAGTGAAAAAAATTACATCTAAAGTCGCCACATCTGAAGAAATTTTAGAATACCAACCAAAAATCGATGCCGAAAAGAAAAAAAGAAGAAAAATTATTGGAGAATAAGAAAAGAAAGTTGATTTCAGAAATCAAATACTAATAAAAAGAAACCAAAAAATATAGCGGAAGAAGAACATATTCTTTCCAGTGAAAAATAAATTTAGTCATTATTTCTGAAGGAGAATATACTTACTGTGATTTTTTATGAACGGAAGTTCTTTCCTAGAGTGAGTCTCTACTTTGAGGATACGGGATTAACAGCGAAGACCATGATAAGTAGTGGTTTATATTGGACATTACCTGAGAAGGAGGATATATATTTTTAATAATATTAAAATAGGTTTTTTATTTGAGTGAGCAGATATGATTATTTTTTAAATAAATAAGTACGTAGTTAATTACTTAAATAAGTAGTCACCTAAGTAAGCTGATAATACTGAAATGGCTGTTAATTAGGTGATTGTGGTCGGTAATAGCAAAAAGATCGACCAGTGATAAGTAAGTGTTTTTCAAGCCGGTCGGTGAAGAAAGCATTTTAATGAATATTGTACATAATTATTAAAACACTTATCATTATCTCATTAATGAAATTATCGATCGAGTTAGCAAATACAAATATTTAGGCACTTTTATAAATGAAGACAACGATAGCTCAGCAGAAATCAAAATAAGAATAGAAAAAGCCAGATCCATATTCACTAAAATGAAGAGAGTGTTCTACGGAAGAGATTTGAGCCTTGAAATGAAACTTCGCCTGATGAGATATTACGTACTTTCTGTGCTGTTCTACGGAATGGAGTCATGGACGTTGAAAAATATTGATACCAAAAAATTAGAGGCATTTGAACTGTGGATGTATCGCAGAATCCTGAGAATATCATAGACCGAGAGAGTCACAAATGTCGAGGTCTTGAGAAGAATGAATAAAGAAAAGGAAGTCATATTTACGATCAAAAAACGAAAACTGCAATACTTGGGACACATTACAAGAGGCGAAAGATATGAACTGCTTCGAATAATTATGCAAGGGAAAATAGCAGGAAAAAGGTCCATAGGAAGAAGACAAAACTCCTGGCTAAAGAATCTACGGGAATGGTATAGCTGTAGCAGCAACGAATTGTTTCAGTCAGCAGTTTCGAAAATACGTATAGCCCTGATGATCGCCAACCTTCGGAACGAAGATGGCACTTGAAGAAGAAGATTAAAACACTAGAACCTGTCCCAATTCTAACGCATCGGTATTATAGAACGTATGATGTTCTACTAAAATGCTTTTGATTTGTCACACCAACAACATTTAATGCAGATTTATTTTGATATTATGAATAAACATGAAAAATACAAAATAAAACTTTTTAAGACGCACAAAAGGGAACGCTAGAAATAATAAGCTATAATATCGTGTTTGCTACTAAGTAACAAACAGACTTCGATCTAATAGTCATCGTTTCTTCAGAGATGGTAACAAATAAAACCTATTGATTTTTCTATTTTAATATATTCGTTATTTCCTTCCATTTTATTTGTTATGACGCATGTTGTGATTCGATCAGTTGTGTATTTTCTACTTAGCCAGAGGTCTTCTTTAAGTCAATAAATCAAAATTTGTCTTAAATCCATAGCGTCCTCTGATATCTCGTATGTCGCTATACGTTCAATAATAACGAAGATGATGTGTAGTGCCCTTTTGGTAGTTCTCTGCTTTGTTTTTTCTATCTTAATACATTTATTATATTGTCTCCTTTCATTTGCTATGTCGCATGTAAGGATTCGTTTAGTTATTTATTCTGTACTCAGTTAAAGGTCTTCTTCGGGTAAATAAAGTAAATTTACCTTATAATGTTCTTATTATCACCCATACTGGGTGTGATACTTCGTATGTCACTATACGTTCATTAATAATAAATATGATGTGTAGTGCCCTTTTGGTAGTCGCCTTGTTTGTTTTTTCTATCTTAATTATAGTACTTATCCCTCCTCGTTCATTTAAAGCATCACAAGCTTCAATCGAACTAATATAAATAGATATATAATGTAATACGGGCGCTAAGGTGTTCGTTACGGGCAGGCAGATAGACAGACAGAATTAGTAAATTATAAATAAATTGATACTGTCATGTGATATCGAGTATGTCACCATATATTCAGCTTCGTTTAACGAAGATAAGGTGTACTGACCTTTCGATAGTCACTTTGTTTGTTTTTACCATATTAATATATTCCTTATACTTTCTTCTTTCATTTCATCGTCACATGCTCCAATCGTACCAAAAATAACGGAGATATGATGTAATGCGTTTCATTACGGACAGACAGACAGAATAAACAAATTATATATTATATTGATTGTGTATACATTCAACATACTTAGAAGTAAAACGGTACACTACAAAAATAAGCTGTAGTCTCGTGTTTGCCACTCCTGGTGATTTTTGATTAATAAATGCATAAAACACTGGTTTTTATTTTATAGTCAGAACATTTGAAACTCTATCTCCAAAATTTTGAGAAAAATATGATTATTTAATAATCATGTCCAACAAAAATAATAAATAATAGTTTTTAATTATTCATTTAATTTTAACTAAGATTTAATATGTAATACAAAGGTTTTTAAACGTCTTTTTAAGTTGCATTTGCACATTTATGCGTTAATCAAGACTCACTGATGATGATATGGTTGAAAACGTTTCGATGTTGTAACTAATACTTTTTTTCGTTATATAATATAGATTTATATATTGACATCTGTTTCTACTTCCTCCTCAGCTTTATTTTTTGTCTTGGCATTTTCATCATCTTAGTCTTATGATTAGCTTTGGTCTTAGTTTTAGTCATGGTCTTCGTCTTCATCTTAATCTTATTTTTGATTTTAATTTTAGTCTTGGTCTTAGTCTTAGTCTTAGTCTTTTGTTTTTGAAGCAAAGCTTCTATCCTGGCGTTGTATTACTTTTTTTTCTTACTACAGTAAAATGCTGAGAAGTGCGTCACGGAACTAGTGTTACAAGATTTCGTCGTCATGGGTAGCGTCATAGAATAACTTTTTTTAAGATCGATTCACCACTCTCGATTAATTCGTTTGTAGTCATAAATAGAAAATGTATGAAAATAGAAACTGTATAAATAATAACTAACAAAATATAGACATTAAATGAGAAGTAAAAAATTAAAAGAATATCCGTCACTAAAAGATTCGATTCGTAACAATTGTCAAAATTTAATAAAAGTCATAAATGTCATCCAATTAATAAAAACATTTAACCATCTATTTAAATTCTTATAATAATTCTCATTTTAAAATAATTTCATAATATAAATATAATAACATATTATTTAGGTTATATAATAAACTTTTACTAGGACGTTTCAAATTCCACATGAAAAAAGTCCATAAAAGACAAGCACAAAAACGTCCGGACATCCAGAAGTTGAAAGATAAAACCACAAGTCAAACAGGAGATTAACAACAAAATAAACAGCATGGTAATCTCTTATATTAATCAAGAAAACATAAATGTGGATGATATGTGGAATAAAATCAAAAATATCTGTAATTCAGTGGTAGATAATAAACCTAAACCAGAAAACAATAAAAAAAAAACAGCCATGGATGAGACAAGAAATATTAGAGCTAATGGAAGAAAACATAGAAATAAAAATGAAGAAAGGTACAAAGAAATAAACAACATTAAGAAAAAGATTAAAGAAGCAAAAGAATCATACCTACAAGATCAATGCATAGAAATAGAATCCCTAGAACAGAAGCATGACACTTTTAACCTACATAAAAGAATCAAAAACTTAACGGGAGGAAACGGATCACGAAGTCATAACTTAATACTAGATAAGCACAACAATCTGCTCTACAAAAATAAGAGAATACTTGAAAGATAGAGGCAATACATGGAAAAATTATTCAAGAAAGAGAACGAGACATAAGTCAGAGTTTTTGGATGTTCAGGACCAGAAATAACGCGCATTGAAGTAACATATGCAATAAAAAGACTAAAAACCAACAAAGCACCTGGACCTGATTACATACAAGCTGAAATATTGAAACTATTTGAAAACAACCAACTTAAACTCCTAACGAGTCTACTGAACAAAATCTATTAAACTGCATAACTACAAGTTGGCTAATTTCCACCTTCATCCCTCCCCCAAAATGCAAATGCCACCAGATGCTCTGATTACAAAATTATAAGCTTAATGAGCCATGCACTTAAAATCCTTCTTTCTGTTATTTACTCTCGCATATAATAGAAAACTTGAAGAAAACATTAGCAGTGTTCAGTTTAGGTTTAGAAGCGGAGTGGGAACGCGAGAGGCCCTGTTTTCCATACAAGTATTGGTACAAAGAGCTCGAGACGTAAATTGCGAAGTCTACTAATAGTAGACTTGCAAAGTCTATAAAGGCTTTTTCAAAGTCTTTATAGACTTTGAAAAAGCATTTTCACATCAAAAATTATTTCAGATACTAAAAGAATCTAGTATTGATGACAAAGATTTGCGTCTAAGTAAAAATTAATACTTACAACAAAGGGCAACTCTACGAGTAGACAACGAAACCTCACAAGAATTCATGATAAAACGGGGAGTACGTCAGGGCTGCATTTTATTACCGACGTTGTTCAATACTTACTCGGAAATGCTGTTCAGGGAAGCTATAGATGGTTTAAGAGAAGGTATAAAAATCAATGGTGAAATCATAAACAATTTAAGATATGCGGACGATACGGTTCGGTTTGCTGATAATGCGGAGGATCTGCAAACATTAATAGATCGTGTAGTGGAAGTGACAGATACGACATAAAATTAAACTGTAAGAAAACCAAAATTCTTGTAAGTAAAAACGACGTAATACAGCACCAATTCACAGCTAATATTGAACCCTTGAAAATAATCTACAAAATTACATACCTTGGATGCAGCCTTAATAAGGAATGGGACCACTAACAGGAAATAAGATGTATAGAAAAGGCGAGAGCTATCATCAATTGTCTCAGGAACATTTTATGTAATATGCACCTGAACATTAATATAAGAACACGAGTCTTGAGATGCTATGTATTTTCTACCTTTTTATATGGAGTCGAGGCCTGGACCTTGACTGAGGTAACATCCAAACGATTAGAAGCCTTTGAAATATGGTGCTGCCGCCGCATTCCCAGAATTTTCTATATCCATCATATAAACAACACCGTGATCCAACGTATGAATGAAGATCTGGAAATTATGCGTATCGTGAAAATTAGAAAGATGACTTTTTTAGGGCATGTGATGCGCAATGAGGAGTATCAACTAATTCAACCAATTTTACAAGGCAATATAGAAGGCAAAAGATCTCAAGGGCGCAGAAGCACATCGTGTTTGAAGAACATCAGACAGTGGGCACGAATGACTACCATACATGTAATTAGAGCAGTTGTCAACAAAGTTGTATGGACCAACGTGATTGCCAATATCCACAGAGGATAGGCACCAAAAGAAGAAGAGTAATTAAATTTACTATAAAATGATATGTATTTATATTTTATTATTAATATTTTGTATGAATTTGACACATTTATAATAGGTAAACAACGTATGCTTTGTTAATACGTTAACAGGTGGCGTTAGGAACAAACATTAAATGTATTGCATTTGTTTAAAATATAAATAATAAATAATGAATATACTTTATTACAATGCAAATAATATGATGGGGAAAAATAGAACATGTAGAAGCAAAATATGTCAAGAAGAAGCGGAAAGAAATAATATTTGAGGAAAATATTGACTCTTAAAACATTTTATTTTAACCTTTAAACCTTTTATATTTCTAAAATACATTTGTTTATTTCAGAATAACTAAAAATGACAACAGATGTTCCAGATAGGATTGCAGAAGTTTTTAAGGGTAGTACTATATTCCTAACTGGTGCTACTGGATTAGTGGGCAAAGCGCTCATAGAAAAGATTCTGAAGTTATGTGATGTTAAAAAAATCTATCTTTTAATACGAGATAAGAAAGGAAAGACGCCAAATGAAAGGATAAAAGATATATTTAGTAATCCAGTGAGTATATTAATTGACTTATCTGATATTTTCTCAACTATAAATCAAAGCCTTAATGATATTAGACCGGACGAAACATAAATAATTGTAAATACTGTTCTAAAGCTATTTTCTGGTGGCATTTTAATGCAATAACTATTTTCGTTGGGAATAAGTTTAAAATAAGTTTACTTTTAAATAAACTATAGATGTCTATAGTATTTTTCATTCGATTTTATAAGTCGACGTTGTTCTATCAATTTTAAGATGTTTTCTGTCATCCATTTATTTTTCTTGATTAATTTACTTCTGTAATTATTGTTTGTAGAGATTTAGTTGATTTGAGAACTTGATTTTTAAAATTATTCCATAGTTTCTCTGGATGTTCTAGTTTTTCTTCGATGTTGTTTATTTTATTGTTAAATACTTTTTTTCCGCATTTCGGAAACGCTTACCTACAAGTATTGAGGCTTTACAAGTAAATAGTTGTCTCTTGGGTAGTTTATAATAGGTGCTTGCAATGATTATGTCGTTATCTTTACAAAATTCATACAATCTCTGTCTTCGATCGTTAGGTTGTCCAAAACCATAAGGATCTACAGTTTGACCTCGTCGACCTTCCCCCATTTAGTCGTCTATAATATATAAAATTTCGTATGTATTAAGCTTCTGTAAGATATCTTGGATTTGATCATAGAACTTTTGGACTACATCGTCATATTTTCTATCTGCAATCAAGACATAAATTTGAAGTATATTCGTTTTAAATGGTTGAGTATTTATTTGAAGTAATATGTTTTTCCACAAAGAATCTACGTTCCTGTATTTGGCTATATACCAGATATTAAAAAATTAATTAAAATCCTTTGTAAAAGGTATATATTTAAAAACCCAAACGGGCTATGTTAGACAAAACGTTTTCGGAATACATCATTCCATCATCGGTGTCTAGGAGTACATGAATGTAGCTACTAAATATATGGGTAAAAACCCGTTAACAAATAATTAGTTACATTTGTTCGACATTATATCTTATAAATACTTATGATGTTAAAGTTAGCGTTGGATTAGGTAACATGGCGACATATGACTCCACGTTGAAGTTGCAAGTCCTGAGACGGTGTGTCTACGAGGACTTTATGGAAGCAACTTTTGCTTCCATAAAGTCCCATAATTTTAATTAATTTTTTAATATGTTTTTATCAGAGACTGGTACGAAGTTGGTCACATATTTACTTAGTTCAGATATTACTTATATATACCATTCTTGTAATGAGGGTGTTCTGTGCTATTACCGGAATAATATAATACACTACCGTCCTTTTTACAAGTTCTTGACTCTGGTCATCTTAATTTTTCCTTTCTTGAATTGCATTGTCAAGTTTTCCAGCCGCAAGTAGACTTCTGACATTAAATGTGCATATTCTCAAATTAGATGCTCTTCTTTTTAGGATATCTTAAAAGGTTTATACTGATCAGTATTATAAACCTTAATTCTTTAAAAGATATGAACGGACAAAAACAGTAAATCTACAACAGATAAAAGAAAAAAAGCATTTTTCAAAAGGTCAGTTTCTGTGTGTTGCCGTCTAATTTATTTTGTTTGCAATCTCTAAAGTGTTGTCTTCATTTGTCTCTGCTGGTGTGTGCTGCAAGCTTGCAGAAGCTTTTTCTTTGTCAATATCGCACATTGTATTAGCAGTAGAAGAAGTGAATTTTCAGTATCCATAAAAACATTTGGAAAGTAGAGAAAGTCAAATGTGCTGTTTTCATTACTTATCGAGTTTTCGTGTCAATTAAATTAAATTTTTCTTCTCACCGGATAGGCAGACGTGACTTCATAGTTTCTTAAGTATTATCTACTCCTGTCATACTCAGATCTATGGATATTTAATTCTTAGCTTCTATGAAACTTAGCTTCATTATTGGCATCTTCTTGTTTTTTTTTGTTTTTCCTTTCGATTTCATGCATGAAATACATGTTGTCGAAAATTCAAACCTCAAATATGGGGATTACTGCAACCGTGCTAGGTTAGTGAGATTACTGAGATTGGTCCTGTTAAGTAAACCGTAAAGAAGCTGTTGTAATGGGGGAGAGCCTAATCGCGAATTGTTGCGTGAGTCACGCTCACACCCCATCGCTCACATTTCTGTCCAAAGAGATTGCTCCCGACGGGTCTCGTCATGAACCGCCTTTATTTCACATAACGCTCCCATCATCGTGTAAAAAACATCGTAAAATACAGCTGGTAGTATTTATTTCAGTACTTAGTAATAATTTTTTTGTATTTAAGATCTATCGTACTGTCTTGGAACGAAAACCAGATGTTCAAAAAAAATGTATTCCAATTCCTGGAGACGTTTCACTAGTCAATTTGGGAATATCAGAGGAAAACAGAAAATTGTTAATGGACGAAGTAGATTTCATAATTCACAGCGCTGCAACCGTAAGATTCGATGATTCTTTGAAGTACGCAGTGACAGTCAACACAAGAGGAACAAAATTTATGCTTGACCTTGCCGAAGGTTGTAGTAAATTGAAGGTAAAGTAATAAATTCATGCGTTAACACTAAAAATTTTAGTTGTAATTTTGCAATAAATGTATTTAAGTTAGTTGACTTCGTATACAAATTGCTTTCTAACTAAGGTTATCTTATTAGTATCTCATTTATTATTTTATTACATTTTTAATAGTAGTTTTAAATATATTTTTTAGTTTAAAACAAGCGAAATTATTTGTCATCGAAAATTTATGTACTATTTTTAGACTATACCATATGAAATTAATATACATTTGCGAGCATTTATACTAATTGCTAACCCGATTTTTTCTTTTCGAATGTGTAAACTCATTCAAAATATGTATTTAAAAAACTTATTTGGATTTAAATCTTAGTTAAATAGTTACTTAGTGATTAGAGAAGCTCAAGCAGTTCTTTTCCTCTTAAGAAGTTATGTATATCTACTAAAGACTTTATGTTAGATAAATCCCATTCTCGTATCTCATCTGTTTTCAGATAACTTACTCAGAAATTTCTTAGTTTAAAAATATAATTTAGAGATATCTAATACCTTCAACGTTTCAGTGCGTAATTTTACTGTTTTAACTAATTAATCATTAATTTCTTTTTCTCCATTCCAGGGGAGTGGGATACATTAAGTATGGTTAAAATTTATTACCTGTTTGTTTGCTGCTAAGTCAAATAATGCTTTATGTTATACTGTATGATGCAAATCTATGAAACAAATCCATTATTCCAGAAACAGGCGACTTTTAAAAAATCTTGGAACACCTCAATTTCAATTTTTGAATAACTATCAATTACTATATAATATTCGTTGGACATAACAACAACAGTGTGGGTTTAATGACGTAATCGACGACTTTTTAAACACTGTCGACCTGTCTAAGTAATTGTGTACCTCAGCATTTTAGTATGAGGGAGTCTCGTCCTGTTAGAACCACAAACCATTTCTATTTGGAAATAGCTGATTCAGCTGTAGCATTAAATAATCCTGAAAAAATTTAATATAACGAGGAGCAGTTAAGTTTTCCTCAAAAAAACATGGCTCTAGAATATGATTGTTTATAATGCCGATCCAAACATTCCACTTTTTATAATATGGTGTCCTATATTCCCCATGTGGATTTTCACTTGACCATTATCGAGTTGTCTGGCTGCTTACGTGACCGTTGAACCTAAAAGCTGCTTCATCTGAAAATTGTTCCCTTTCTTCTTCTTCTTCAAGTGCCGTCTCCATCAATGGAGGTTAGCGGTTATGGTGGCAAACGTTTGTCTATCTTCAGCTGTTCTTAAGAGTTCCTCAAATCCCTTTCTATAAAACTTTAATCTCTGTTACATCGTTTACTAATGGTTTCGCAGAATTCTTCTAACGGCTCTTGGAACAGATATACTTCTACCACTACCACTTCTCCGGACATTATTATCTAGTTCGACCTTCCTCGAACTGGTGTGGGGATTTTCTTGACTACAACGTCAAGTTTCTTGGTTTCGGGTATTGATTTTTTACCACTTCTGGAAAGATCTTTAACATAGCCCGTTTCTTTTTTTTTAATTTTGCTAATTGTTGATTGAGAAATTAATTCTCGATTGGGATATCTAGCATTAAATAAATTACGGACTTCTGCCTAATTGCCTACTATATCTCCACAGTCGATCATGAATAAAATATCGATTCATTATGTTTCTGTAAGTTTCATTTTTATTCATGCGGTTATTAATGTTTGCAAAAAAACTCCAAAAGTAAAAATAATTCGTCTATTATATCATTTACTGATTTAAATATTTTGTGAAAATACACTCAGGTGCAAAAAATTCAAACCATGCCTATTTTGTAGAGAGGAATAAAAATTTTTGGAGTCACTTATATATTGGGCATAGATTTAAGGAGAAACATAAGTTGTAAATAAGACACACAATTTATGTGAAAAAATTAATTATTAATAAAAACCTATAGCATTATTTGAAAGCTGTAAAAATTTAAAGTAACTTTGTTGATAAAAAACAGTTATAATAAAATAATGTTTATGTCTCGTATTTCCCAATCTAAATATCTCGTATTTCCTTCTGGAGCCCTTATAATAGCCAACATACATCTTGGCTTTGTGGTAATTAAATTTTGAACATGATGTTGGTTCAATTCGTTCCAGATTGTCTGAAGAGATGCACTAAGCTAAGGAAAGTTGTTTAGGCGGGGTAACCAAACTTTGAATTGGTCTTTCCAGTGTCTGTCATCGATGTTTCATTGGATTGAGGTTAGGGCTGGAAGCTAGCAAATTTATACGGACTATCTCGACTTTTTCTAAGTGTTAACTCACGATTGAAGCACGGTATGGACGCTCGTTATGATCCATAAAAAATAAAATTAAGACCTTCGAATTGCGCAAAATGTACCACATGCTCATCTAACATCCTGTCATTTTTCTTTATCATTTGGCCATTTTATAATCTCAATAGATAAACTCCTTAAAAAATATGTCATTCGTTTAATAATTTCAAGTAGGCTGCTTAGGCTTACATTAAATATGTCTGCTATATCTCTATAAGAAGCCGCTTCGTGTCCACAAAACCACAAAAATATGAGGACATAGTCTGAAGAATCTAATTTTCCAAACCCTCCAGCTTGTCTTAAGTAATACGGCGGACTTCTGAAACGAGTACCAATTTCAAAAGCAACGTGTCGACTCACACGAAAATGTTCTATAAATAATTCCTCACTATATAGCGGAACAGTGTCTTCCAAATAATTTTCGTTTTTAGTTCTTTTATTTATATGAAATATGAAACCAAAGTTGCAATAAAATGCTTCATCACTGCTTGAAGTAAACATTTCACCTTCTTTATGGTTTATTTCGCTTATCTCACTGGAATCTGACATTTTTAATAAATTGTTTTTCACAATTATAATTAATGATAATTATGGTATAAATACCAAATAAATAAATAAAACATAAGGTTATGTATGTTATATTCTGTGGTTATCGGTTATTCGCATTTATGACATTTTGGATTTGCGCATATCTCAAACTATGAATTTAAACACAAGATTTTGTTTACACATGCGTCTGATGATTGCCAAGTTTCCAAGCGCTCGACGAACAAACCTTTATATCACATGCAAATATCTTACGGCTCTTACTTTTATTCAGACGCGATGTCGTTTGTAAATCGTAAAATTTTGATTATTCTGGTCAAGTTTTGAGGTCTAATTTCCGGATTGCATCGCGTTGAATTTCACTACACCCAGCTTTCGACTTCCTCTCTGAAATCTTTATTAGAGTTTTCGGGGTCTAATTTGGTGAGCCCCCCGATCACTTCACTATACTGTTCACTGCACTACTAATCGCCGTCGATGAGAAGTCTCCTGACTTTATGTTTCTCTATATATAGAAGGTCGTTACTAACGTACACAGAAATATTTTATAATAACAATTTTTAGGTGGGCGTATCATTTCTTTTCAATTTGAATTACTCACGAGTTCTTTCTCATGCGTGAAAAACCACGAAATACGTGTAGAAGAATGACGAGACTCGAATTTAAAAGAAATGTCACCGCTTTTGTTTTTTCCATTTTCATTAACTCTACTATAATTATTGTTTTAGTTATTTATTCACGTATCAACAGCTTACGCTTTTCCAAACAACAAAGATGGCATTACATTTGAGAAAGAGTATGCACCTCCAGCGAATCCACATGAAGTTCTAAGTAGTATAAACTGGCTCAAAGAAGATGATTTGACTGATGCTTTAACGAAAAAGTAAGTTTGGGAGCAAGACCATAAACTAATTTGATAAATTTGGCTATTTTAGTTTTAAATTGTATTGAACAATACCCTTAAGAAAGTATCCTAATATTGGTAAATAAAATTAGATCTGCTTTTTTTCTAATACCACCTAATACATGTTTATTTTTTACGATTTCTTTGGGTCCAGTTCCTTTAAATTGATTTGCACTTTTTTAAGAAGTATATAAAATAAAATAGGACATATTTGTACATTTTTTAGTAGGTATATAGTAACGCAATAAATATTTTTAGATTATTAGGCGATATTCCCAACACCTACACCTTTTCAAAAGCTCTATCGGAATCTTTGGTATACGAAAAGGCTAAAAAGTTACCTATTATTATTTGCAGACCTGCTATAGGTAAGTTATGATTTTAAATTCTGTGTAGTATACAATAAAATAAAACATAAAACCCTAACACTTTTTAATTACCACAGAATATCGCCAGGATATGCCTTGCTATACAATAGTTTCCTCAGAAGAGGAAATGTCTATTTCAGAATTCAAGACAATTATTTTTACACTTAAAGAGAATATTCATTGTCTTTTCTGTGTAATAACTTTCATTTAGTCTCTTTGAACCGATTGATTGTTAATATTAAAATAAAAAAAGTGGAATAGGAGGCCGTACTGTAGACTAGCGCGTAGCTTTATACTACGTTTTCTATATTTTTGAAATTTAAATAGTATATTTAAAATTAAATAAAGAAATTTTATTATTATAATTTATTATTTATTTATAATTGTTTTGTTTTAAACAAATTCAATAATAGTTATTTATGTACAAAGGGTATTAAATAGATGTTTATGTTCAGAGGTCGACGATGTTACAAACCCGAGGGCCTCTGGCTCGAGGATTTGTAAGTCGCCCGATCTATACATCGACATATACATCTATTAATACCCGTCGTTCATACAAACTTTTCTATCATACTAGTTCTTTATTGCATCTACAAATAAATATGTTCAAAAAATACAAAAATTCGATTTCATTTCGACAATATATTTACTAGTAGACATTCTATCGTCCATATTATGTGAACATTCACGTCCAAAACCGTAAAAATGCAAGATATTTCTGAGATCTCTAACCAAATTTAAAAAAAAAAAGCGGAAAAAGCAACGCAAAAGTTACTACCACATAAGTCGAGAGATTCTCCCACGACAAGGAATATAAAAAATGACAGCACTGGATAACAGAAAACCGTGTAGAACACATTAGTGAAACTGTGCTACTTGTATACTTTGTCGATCTCGCCGAAACATTTTCTCCGAGTTCCCTGTGGTCCAAATATTCAATGGTAAATAAGACTTTAATCGTAAATAAGAATAATAACATTGCCAATTTGAAATGTTAAATAAAGATGTTTCTAATACGATATCTCTTTGTTTGTATATTTACGCCCGTGCAGCCCATTAAGTACACTTTATGCCCGCGCGGGCATAAAGTACCTACACTATTACGTAGTTAGTAACTAAGCATTAAAAACACAATACTAAACTAGTATGCCATAAAATATTATGTTTGTTATATAACAAATAAATAACGCCACCTGTTAACATATTAACCAAGCATACGTTGTTTACTTATGATACACCTGCGAAATTCAGACCAAATATTAATAACAAATTATAAATAAATATCACTTTATAGTACATTTAATTATTAGAAAACTAAATAAGATGTTTAAAAATTATAATTGTATTTATATAAAATTATTTTAAAACGAAAATTATTATAAAAATTTTAGCAGATGATTCAATGTTGTTATTAATCGAATGACACTTACGACTTTTATTAAATTTTGAGAATAGTTATGAATCGAATATTTTAGTAACAGATATTCTTTTAATTTTTTATTTCTCATTTAATGTCGAATTTGGTTAGTTATTATTCATATAGTTTTTAATTTAAACCTGCTTAGAGTAAATTTATGATAACTAGAAACGAATTAATCGAGAGTAGTGAATCTATGTTAAGTACCGGTATTCTATGACGCTACCCGTGACGCCTTCTCGTGGCGCCAGTTCCGTGACGCTCGCCTCAGCATTTTACTGTAGAAAAAAAGGTATACAGCAATAATATAGAAGCTTTGCTTCAAAAACTAAAGTTTAGGAGTATATAGCATTACCTATTTTACAGGCTAATCAGAAGGACAATTTAAAAAACGAATAACGGAACAAAGAACTAGTGTTTTAGACCTATTACACACCGCTCCTATTCTTGTATTAACCTCTTTGTCATCAGTTGTAGATCTTCATAGTCTTGTGCGATGACTACTTGATCATCCGCGAAATGAAGCGTATATAAGATTATTTCGCCGTTTAATGGTTTACCCATTTCAAAACATAATTTTTCCATTTCTTCAATGCCTCACTCAGGTAGGTTTTGAACAGTGTTGAAGATAGACTGCAGCTTTGTCTTATTCTCTTATTTACCATAAAATTCTCTGAATACCTACTGGTGTTCCGAGACTTTCCGTCTAGACATGATTCTACTTCTTCGCTTTTTCGTTCACATGTTTGTTTTTTAATTCTTATCACCAATCTTCTAAAAATTCTGTGTTGATTGCGATATTCTATTGTTTTTATTTTCTACTTTTTGGAAGGTAAGCCATTTGTGATACGCTCGTTGCTTTATCTGTTTCTGTTGTTCGAGCTTATCACTACATAATATGTTCCTATTTGTTTGTCGCTAAGTTCGCCCTTTTTTTCCGAAGGCTTTTTATACCGCTTCCTTTAGGAATAATACGTGGGGATAAATAGTATCGTTGTCATGGTTTACATATATGTCATAGTTTACATATATGCGCTACCAAGTCTTTGGTCCTGAATTCGTTAAACTTCAGAGACTTCGATGGGCTGGTCATGTAGGAAGAATGAATACCAGAAGATTGCTAAAAAGAGCTCTAGATAGTAAAATGCAGGACGCAAAATCAAAAAGAAGACCACGGAAAAGGTGGGAGGATGAAGTGGCAGCGTACGCGCAAAATTTGCTAGGCGTGAGAACCTGGAGAAGATCGGCGCAGGACCGGCAAGGTTGACGGCATAGTTTGGAGGGGGCCAAGGTTCGATTTGGGCTATAGCGTCATTGGAGAGAGAAGTCTCTTTTCTAATCTGTTCTGATATAGTTCTCGTGTGCTGTCAGCGTCAAGATTGTTTATATTGAATTTTGCTTTCCTCCCAGTTGTTTTGTAGTTTTCGGTTAAGAGGTTACACAGGTCTTGTATTTTCAACAAATCTATTTATTTTGCGTCATTCCATATAAAAGGACAGTACTTTAAGAGTATTCACACCAAATTTGAAGTAAATTCAAGCAATTTTACCGGAGTTATATATATTTGAATAACGCGCGGTGGGTACATACGTTCTCAGCTAAAAAACTTCAAACGCGTTTTCTCGACACATTTTTTTTTAGTGAGGTAGGCAAGATTTCTCGAAAATGAATCTATTAATTTTGCTAAATCTTTGCTCAGTTCATCATTATAGTATTGTTTCGTGATTAAACTAAGGGAATGAAAAAAAAATGAAGTTTGAAGTTTTTAAATAAGTTTTAATAAATTTTTGTCTCATATTTTTTTACATTTTTCACATAGACTCACATCGTTTTTAGAACACTTGTTTGCATAAAACAAGAACGAGTCGACCGATTGAAAATCCCTTTGTTTAATCACGAAACAATACTATAAATATAAACTCTGAAAAGTTTCAGCAAAATCGGTAGATGTGTTCTCGACAAATCGTGCCAACCGCACGGAAACAGTGTTTCGAGAAAAACGTGTTTAAAATTTTTTAACTGAGAGCGCACGCGCACGTACCAACCCGCGGTATTCAAATGTCGAAACTTGGGTAATATTGCTCGAATTTACTTAAAATTTGGTGTGAATACTCTTGAAGTACTAAATTTTAATATGGAATAAAAAAAATACATAAATTTTTTTAAAATACAAGACCTATGTAACCCCTAAAGATTTGATAGTTTTTATGTTTATAGTATTCTATACTATTAATACTCTTCTCTAACAATGACCCAGAAAATAATACAGAGAAAATAAGTTATAAAAAAGATCCTCAAATATTTAAATCAGAAATTGAGGCAGCAATTAAAAAACTAAAATTCAGAAGAGCAGAAGGAGAAGATGAAATAACAGCTGAAACACTCAAAGAAATGGGAGAATTAGGGACGGAAATAATGCTTGGAATTTGCAATGAGATCTGGAATACCGAAAAGTGGCCAAAGGACTGGTAAACTCACGTTTATTCCCATATATAGAAAAAGGTTCACCGATAGACTGCAGTAATTACCGTATAGTAGCATTGATATCACACGCGAGCAAAGTACTTCTAACCATTATCAATGAAAGACTAAAATCAATTTTCTTACCACAAATTACCCAAGAACAATGCGGATTCGTTTCAGGAAGAGGAACAAAAGAACATATTCTTAATATTCGTTAAATTATCGAAAAATCTCGAGAGTTTAACATAAAAACATATTTATACTTTGTTGACTATTTTAAGGCCCGATACCGTAAAATGGGATAAAATGTGGCATATACTTAGAGAAATTAGTACGCCAGAATATCTAATCTATTTATTACACAAACTATAATATGTAAATAATACTGCTAATTTAAGATATTGCTGTGAAGCTATTTTCTTGTGGCATGTTAGAGTAATTACTATTTAAATGGGAATAAGCCACAATTAAGGGTTAAAGTACGTTTATTGACGTTTCAATTTCTACTGCGGAAATCGTTCTCAAAATACAAACATTAGTAAATTGCTTTGTACTAATGTTTGTATTTTGCATTAAAATATATTTTTTAACCAATTTTGGCCATTTAGACTTTTGTACATGAGTTTAACATATTAGCTTCCTCTTTTTAGGGATGTAATAATGATCTCCGGATAAAACATATTTCCAGTGGGATTGTTTGTAACCTAGACTTCTTTATATCATTTAATTTTAACATATCTTTTTCATATCCTTAAAGTAAAAATATGTATAATAGAGTAAATAAAAGTTTTATCATCGACTATTTCTAATGTATAAATTATTTAATTTTCAATTATTACTTGACAGCTGAACTAAATTTAAATATGTTTTTCCATTTTAGTAATTCCAGCATTTAAAGATCCAATACCTGGATGGACAAACAACCTTCAAGGACCTGCTGGTATATTCGTCGGAGCAGGAAAAGGTGTAATCAGAACTGTATATATGGATAGTGACAGTTATGCAAATTTTGCGCCCATAGATTGTACGGTTAGTGCTATTATGATGTACGCTTGGCACTATCTCACCACTAAGTAAGTAAAAAGATTATTTCCATACTTAAGTTGATATAAACAATATATTTAAGTGAGAAGATTTTGTTTTGTAAATTATATCGTATGGCATATTTAATTAAATTAGCTAGTTAGAGAAGAAAAATAGTTAAAATCCGAAATTCGACCCTTTCTTCTGTTTATATTAATTTATACCGTAAATAAGTAAATCCATTGCTGGGTCAGCTCTAGATACAGAAATTTATTACAAAGGAACTTTTACAGATTATGGGAATATATTTCAGCCTAAAAACAAATAAAAATTTTATTATACCCTTTCAACGCACAACGTAAAAATACCCTTTGAGTTTTATAAAACTGAACTCACAGTAATCACAGATAATTTCACTGACCACTGCTCTTGAATACGATCTCTATAAAACTGACAGACGAGTCAGAGCAATATGCAGTTTTTGGAATTCATCTACAATTTACAATCCATAACTACTTCAAACGGCATGTTGTGGTCCAAAAACTATCGATTGTTTTTTTTATATTCTCTGTGCTGTGTAAACGACTTGTTACTAGGTGAAGTTGCCTTTGATCGTTGTCTTTAGAAAAAGTCGCTTGTGGTAGCCGAACGATTGCAGTATCTCGGAAAGTATGTACTCTTTCTAGTATGAACTTTTTTTTCATAACTTTTGTTATCTGTTTACAATGAATTCAAAATATTCTTTATTTTGTATTGCAGAACGTGTAATGTTGTCTGCAGATATCGCTTCTAGCTTTGACCACATTCTGTGTTGTTCGGATACGTAAGCATTCTTGCATCTTCGCTTACGTTACAGATTAGGAATTGGTCAGTGCTGGTTTTCTCGATACGATACGAATAAAACCTAAATGGTCTTTACCTTTTAGTATGTCTAGTCAGAAATTGTATACAGCGTTTTAGTCAACTGGGCCTTATCTAACTGTGCCTTCCATTCCATTTACTATTCGTTTAGCGTTTGTTCTATGATATGGGATCTCACCTGAGGAAGGTAGCTTGAGTCTTTCACATAACATCTGCTTCTCTTTAACTAGGAGGTAAATGGGGGAACGTAACCGCAAACACCTCTAGGGCCATCGTTATAGTCATCCGGTTAGCAATTGTTACTTTTAGAAGGGGCTACTGCGGGGCTCTTGTTATCATTTCTTTGTAATTTTAGTATCTTAGTAACTATCCAGACGGAGGTTTTATGTAGGAGGATTGACTGTACCATTTGTAGGTAGAGTTTTATTTTATTGCTGCTAGGACCTCCTATATCGGGCATAATTTGCTGAAAACTGCCGTTCGTCTTTCCGCCTTCTGGACTACTTTTGTAAGATGTTTTGTGAATTTTAGGCCTAAGTATAAGTATATTCTCTAAGTATTTTGCATAGTTTGTAAGTTTTATTGTATTACTACTAATTTGAAAAGTCAGCTTGGGACTAATTAATAATGCTATGGCTAGATTATTTTTACCATAATCGATATATAGTACTAGTTTATTATGTAGTAAATGTTTATGATGTATTCTTGTCATTCAGTAAAAATAATTGTACTAGTTCTAGAAGAAAACAATAAAAGGAAAGCAATAGAGATACGTCCGGAAAACAATATTGAGAGTATTTTTTTTTTCTATCAATATATTAAAATTGTTGTTCTTTATAGGACTGACCCGTCAGAAAGAATTATTTCGTCCTAAAGTCCATTAAGTTTTCCTTTTATATATTATAACTGTTAATTAAACCCTGCTCTAACTGTTTATAAAACACATATTTTTTTTTACACTATTTTTACACTATTTTTTAAATAATTTTTTTAGTAATATATATTTGAAAAAGTTTTACTTATTATTTTCTTATTTAAGGGATCCTCAGTACATTTACAACCTATGCATGCCTCAAAGTGATTTACAAATCACGTGGAAAGAAGTTCTTGATACAGCTAGAGATGTAATATATACCGAAGTACCGTTTAATTTACTGTTATGGTATCCCGATGGTACGACCACTAAAAGTAGATTATATAACAGAATTAACACAGTTTTATTTCAATTATTACCGGCCCTGATTATCGACTTGATTCTTTTAATAGCAGGACAAAAACCACAGTAAGTTTTTGAATTTTAGATATTAATAGTTTCGATAGACATTTTCAACTTTCGGTAAACTTCCAAGTACTAATATAGCAAAGGTATTAACCCCTCCAGCGGACAAGTGAAATAAAATTACACGAACACACGGGTCAGGCCTGTGAGGCCCAAAATGACAAGTTTTGAAAAAAAAAATAAAAAGAAACAAATTTTCCTAAACTATTATATCCATTGTGTATTTTTATAATAGTAGCGTTTGCTAATTCAAAATAATTGCCACATTTAAGATTTGTTAGAAATAAACAAGCATATTCACCATTTTTCGCATTCGTTATTTTTCCAGCGAAATTTAAGATAATTTTTGTAACTAGGTTTTTATTGTACTTATTTTTTTCAGGTTTAAACTATGTAAATTAAACAGTTTAAATACTTTAACATTTTAAACTTTATTTACTTATATTAATGTGTTTGACAATTTTAAATAGCGTTCTATTCCTAAATTTAATACCCTAGTACAACCAATACCACCTATGCCACTGTGTTATAAGCTGTAACTGACTATAATGGTATTGTCAAGAAGAAATATTTGTAGTGTCTTTGTTAACTCATGTAATAGCGAATACCTAATTTAGAAAATGGGGGTCATACATTTAATTCGTCTTATTATATTCACTTTTAGAATCGTAATAATGTACGTTATTTTTCAATTTAATCAGTAAACCTAAACGAAGAAATTCAATATTATTACTGTAATATGGAACAAATCTCTACTAACCTTTTTTGGATATTAATTACAAATTAAAAAACTTTACATATAAACTTTAAAAAATTATTTTTTAAACAAGATTTGAGCCGCCCAGAATAACAATGGTCCAACTCCACAAAAGTTGAAACTGAGATATTGAAGGTTTTGTGAAATCAGTTATAATTAATTCTAGAAATATCACATATGTACCGTAATTAGATTTTAATTAATATTAGATGTTTAAAATGAAAAAGACAGTCAAGATTTGATTTCACGGACAAAGCGTCTATGTATCTGTTTATACGTATTTCGATTTAATAAGGCTCATCAGAACAGTTATTCATAGGCGTTCTCAACGTAAAAAATCAATCTTTCCTGTCTTTAAGAAGCAACACTAAAATGGCTTCGAAACGGACGCAATAGCGACATCTGATAATATATCCGTAAAATAGTTTCGAAACACAATTCAGATTTCTGCCTTAATCTGAGCCTTCTAAAAATTGCAAGGCAAAGCAGACGTTGATAAAGATGTTAATAGAGACATGGAAAATCTAAAATTTGCATTCCACTACATTTCTCCTCAACTAAGCAGAAATCATTAGCGAATTGGTTTCTTGTACTCATACAGAGTAGATCCGAATAAAATGAAAAAGAAAGTCAAGATTTGATTTCACATACAAAGCGTCTATGTATCTGTTTATACGTATTTCGCCTTAATAAGGCTCATCAGAACAGATATTCATAGGCGTTCTCAACGTGAAAAATAAATCTTTCCTGTCTTTAAGAAGCAACACTAAAATGGCTTCGAAACGGACGCAATAGCGACATCTGATAATAAATCCGTAAAATAGTTTCGAAGCACAATGGTTTCTTCATCTTCATCTATTTTCTTTGAATCATTCTTTAAACTCTCTCTGACAGCATTTGCTTTCCTTTGATGTAGATCTTTCTGTAGTAGTAATCCTTTCTTGAGTTGTTCTTGTCATGTGGATTTGATTTTCAGTTCAAATTCATCACAGAACTTGCAGGTATCTCGGAGGGGCGGTTTGAAGTGCAAGTTAAATTTACTGTTGAAGACGTGGTATTAGTACTTTAATTTCTTCGGTTCCCTATTCTCTGTGGCACATTTTTCTTTATAAAGATCGTATATTTTTTTACTGTAAGATTGCTGTTTAAATATTTTCGATGAGGGTTTTTAAATCTCAAATAGTGACTCTGATATGCAGGAAACATACCGATGTGTTCTACTATGTCTGAGTCATCTAGTTGTCTCGAACTTGATACACCACGCCGTTCTTTACATTCAGATGCTACGGACCAGAAGTAGCACTTCAATACTCTTAGACGTGTGGTCAACGACAGACTTCTACTGCATAATATAGAACGCCAGTTAATAAAGTTTTTCCGTGCGAGTTCTATTCTGGTCGAAATTTCCTCGTCATTTACTAGGCCATAGAGATATAGATTCTGTTCAACATAATTTCCAAGTTTCCAAAACTCCTCAAATATTGTGTTTCTCTTAGTTTCTGTAAACAAAGTTGAACACTTTTTGGTACAACCACAATCTGGGTTATTAAACTGCTTTTCGGGTACTTTCATTCCATTATTGGCAAAATACTCTTTCCCACTATTTCTACTTTTCTTTTTTTGTATTTTCCATTCTTTTTCTTTTCTAAATTCGTTTCGTTTTCTAAATGTGGCAGAAGTACCTTGATTTACGACGGCTTGGGGGCTATGAACAGCCCCTGGAATGTCAGCTTGGGCACTCGTTGATAGTGTTGGTTGTGGTACTAGACCAGGAGTGATAAAAATCGGATTTGCACTGAGTTCCATCAGCAGTTGTTCATTACTAAGGCTCTCATCACAGTCTAAAACAATAACACAATGTTTTAGTGCAATTAAAAAGAAAAATATCTTAAATAATGTTATTTAATTAATTGAGACCTAAACTACGCAAAGATAACCTTTATTAGGTACTCTTAATTAAATAACTAAAATGTTAATTGCAATTTGATCGGTACTAATTTTTTGCTTAAAATATCATTACTTTTAGATTATGTTAAGTTATGAGTACACACCGGATAAATATTCATTATTCTTGTCTGAACTCGGAAGATATTCTGATCCAGAATCACTATAATCCTCATTGTCGTCGGAATTCATAACGAAAACTTACATTCTTTAATAAAAATAAATGCAAGTTAAAAACACGTTCCCCGAAGTGGTGTGTTAATTCAGAGTGATAATGGTCCAACTCCGGATTTGTACCGTTATTATACTGACACTTAAACTTAGACCACTTTTAAACTGAAATATTTTGATTTTGTATGACGGTTTCGCTACAAGTGGTGCCATCTCTGCTTCAGTAGATATAATTAGGAGTTGGGCCAATTTTTTTTCTGAAAGATACTTATAAAGCGAAGCCTTCTGTACACAAAACGCGAATTTAAAAAAATATGGAGTTGGACCAATATTATTCTGGGTACCTCATTTTTTACTTAACAGGTTTACGGTGGCAATAAATTAAGTAATATTCCCAAGTCCTCATATCTAGTCAAAGACCGTCCACGAATAGATTTCTAACGAAGTTCTTCCACTATTTTATCTCTTATGCGTTTGAGAGTACTAAAAGATGAAGTTAAGGAGGGTAAAATATGTGAAAAATTTGTGGTTTCCTGGTGAACTTTTCGTGAAAATTGAATTTTTTTTGGAATTAAAATTTTCTTTTGTAAACAAACTTTCTCCCTTATGCCATTTTACGAACCAAAAGGAGTATTGATTTTATTTTAAAGAAATTTTGGCATGTGGACTACTGGTACTCTAAGTATCTTAATTATGACCTAAACGTGTAATGTTTTAAAGTCAGTGCCAATTTTAGCTTAGAAAAGTTGCGGAAGTTTGGAAAAATTCGATTTTCAGAAAAACTCAATCTGTTTTAACTCTAAATTTTCCTTTTTTTGCTTGATTAAACATGATTAAATCATGCTTAATAGCAAGATAAATATCTATTTGCCACTATTTGTACGAGTACCGTTGCACAAGTTTCGCTCAGATTTTTTTATTTAACTTTTGCATCTGTTTTCACTTCTTTTGTACAGTCTTCTATAGAATCTAAACCGCTTAAAAAACAGGATAAATATAATTGAGAAATATAGTATTTTACTTAATTTTTCGTCAGAAAATATCAGATTCTACAATAAATTATAAATAGTAAACAAATAGTACAAAAATTAAAAACAAATCTTAAAATTTTTGATGAATTACCTGTTTATTTATATAATTCAAATCAAGGACATTCTGGTATTTTTGTTGATATCATTTTTTTCTTTTTCTTTGCTATGTCACTGTCAGAATCGCTGCTACTACGTTTTTAAAATTTAAGTCAGATGTTAGTGCTGTCTTCTAAGACTTTCTTCTGGCAGTACTATAATCCTCTTCAGAAAAAAATATTTGTTCATTAATATAGATAAACTTTTCAACATAAGTGGACTAGATGGACTAGAAGATCCATATACATTTTTTATCTTTTATCATAAGTTGGTTATGTAGTATGTATATAGTTACTGTTACGTATATGTCCAATGTCGGACCATATTTGGTCCAGTATGGATGTCCAAGTACATCTGAGTATGAACGTCCAAATAACGACCATATTTATTCCATCCGAAGTACTTCCAACATCGTACGTCTCGTACGACATTTTGGACGCCCAGAAGACGTCCGTTATTAAGGAACAAGTTACATAATTACTTATAATATACAAATCAGCTACATATTAAACTAAAAAAATACACATGAATCAATTTAAGTTGATTCAAGTTTTGATATAAATAAAGTATATTACAGATTTCTTAAATTTTTACCAGTCATCATCATCATCATTTTGGCTTTACAACCCTGTGTGGGTCCTACCTAGCCTCCCCAAGAATTTTTTTCCAGTCGTCCCTATCCATCGCCTTCCTCCGTCAAGCACGTATTTTCATTTTTACCAGTCTATGTTTTGAAATCTAATTTCTGGTACACGTGTATACCCAGATATTTGATATAATATGTACTAAAGACAAATCCTGTTCCAGTATCTGAATATCTTTTGCAGTCATGGTATTCATCTTGGTTCCGAAATATATGAAATTTCTTTTTTCTTGAATTATTTTTAGTTAGTTCAAAGCGAACAATATTTTAGCTTCCTTTATAGTATCATTTGCAATATCCAGAAGAGACGATTCTAAGATCAATAAATGACTGTCATCCAAAAAGATAAAATATTCATTGCTAGAATATATATATATATATATATATATATATATATATATATATATATATATATATATATGTAAAAAACAAATAACAAAAGCCGACGATAGTATTCTATTACTATCATTTAAATAGCATTTTATTTCTAAATGGAATATATTTCTAAAATCATTAAAATTGTGTGATCTAAATGATTGTAGAATGCATTTATCAAATACAAAAATACTCCCAGTGAAAGATCTCCACGAGCTCTTTTCATAACGAGCAAAAATATTTATTATATCATTGTAAATATCAGTCAGTCAGTTCATGCTTTGTGAAGATAAATAAATTTTGAGACAGGAAAGACATCCGATGGGAACGTGTTACTAAACAAATAACACACTTGTGGTGCTGGATTTGACGGATATATTTTTTTAATATTTGATATTTCATTGTATTCCTTCTTTATATTTTTTATTAAAATAATTACTTTTATAATAATTAGTGTTTTTTAACCCTTCAGTACACGCGCTCTATTTTCTTACGTGACTACATGCGTGGATTACATTAGTAATCCATACGTGTTCGAGCTCTGGAAAAGCAATATTATTTGAAAATAGTGTTATTGTTTTAATGAGGTTTTAATAATACTACTGCAATCTATAATTGGCTTTATTTTATAAATAAAATGTACAATAAATTAAAAAAAAAAATTAAAAAAAAAACAAACACTATAAATCAAAGTTACCTATAACCAAACGTAACAAACCAAACTAGGTTCTATAATATCCTAAATATAACATCTTAATCTGATTCAAACTGCATGTTCTGTTTTATCTCAGCACAATGTACACATATTTGCTTTAAATGTCCTGGGCAAGTCCACTGATCACAGCTGCTGCACCATTTTCTTGTGCTCTTATTCCTTGCTCATCCACAAATATGACAACGCCCAAGGACCGAAGATCGAGTCAGAACTTCTTTAGGTGTTTCCTTATTTATTTTTAAAAGAAATTTAATTTTTTATTTTATTTCTGTTGATGTGTGAGTGTTGTCTAGTCGCCTTAACATCAGTGGTTTTCTTAACTCAAACGAAATGTCCTGAAGAAAAATGCTTCTTGTGAGTGATGCAATGACGTTATTAGTCTTATACAGGGAAAATACAATAATTCCTGATATATTTAATAAATCAAAGAACACGGTGAGTGACCAACGCCGAAAGTTTCGGAAAACATCATATTGTGCACACAACTGGTCAACCAGATCCACACCGAATTTTGTTTTGTTGTAATCCGTTATTATTTCGGGTTTGTTTTTGTTTTCTGTTTCAAGATTAATACTGTCATCATGGTGCATGGTTGAAATAGCTAATACGGCCTTATTTTTTTTTGGAACGTACGTTACCAAGGCACATTTTTCTTGGAAGAATCCGAATAGTGAAGAATGTATGTCTCTATTTTTAGACGTTATAAATTCTTGTGGTTGCTTCCTCTTATTTTTACGAATTGTACCAACAATAGTTAATCGCTTTTGAAGCAAGTCTATGGCCAAAGGTATACTGGTAAACCAGTTAGATGTAACTAAAACAAAAGTAGAATGTTAGTTGGTAACTAAAACAAAAATAAAAAATAAATATTTGTTACTCTTTTTCACGCAGAAAACTTACTTTAACCGCCAAATACAAAATATGTATAATTTTTAGTTTAGGGTTACGTATTATACACGCGTAGTACAATGGTAACAGAACACAATCTATTTCTTACACCTAGACACATCAAGCGACAGTTGCATACTAAAACAGTTCCGTACACTATGCCCCGAACATATAAGGAGATAGGTAACTTTATAATATACAGTATAGTGCGAATAGCAATATTATAAAATTCAATGGATTACGTATGTAATCCGCGCTTGTCCCTGTATGTAATCCCTTGTCCCATGTAATCCCTCCTACTGGAGGGTTAAATATTGTATTTATTAATAATGCGTTATCTAAATCTAAAAATTTTACATGGAAAAGCAATATTTCGTTTAATAATAAACTTATTGTAAAATTTACTTAAAACTATACAATTTGTTGAAAATGTCCATTCAAGTTTAAACAGAAAATATCAGTTTTCTGATAAGTACCTAGTAGATATTATTATATATATATATATATATATATATATATATATATATATATATATATATATATATATATATACAGGGTGGTCCTTAAGTAATTGTACAAAAAAAAAACAGTAGATTATACACTTTAAAATATTACGATTTAAGCCAAATTGCTTTAATAAAATGTTAATATTAAGAAAGATACCGGGTGTTAAAGTGCAAAATTAAAATTTTATTTTTCACTATAACTTTCATGTTTGTAAACATTTATGTATAAAAATTTACAACTGGGTACTTTTAAATATGACAAATTATAATTTGCTCTATCCTTTGATGTAACTGATAGAGGGCGCCACTTATGCCACATATGCGGTATAAATTTGCACTTAACTTTTTTGCTTTTTAAGTTACCTGTATTTGGGATAAAAAATATTAAAGATATATTATTTTAACAAAAAAAAGGTATACTTGTTAATAACTTCGAGATAATCGTATTTTAAAAATCAGCTGCATAATTCTGATCTAAGGCAATTACTCCAGGCAACGAAGAAAAAATAGACAAAAACATTAATACTTCTGAATTTTGGTATAAAATACCTTTAACTAAAGTCAATAGTTAACGAAATATTAAATAAAATAAATATATCAGCAGGATACTTAATAATGGGATTTGACAAAATAACAAAATAATAGGATTTTACATCAAACGTTTTACGTTTTATGTTAAATTAAAGTAATAATCAAAACATTTTGTTTACAAACAAAATTAAGAAATAGTTAAACTAAATAACATTACTTTTTGTCAAAGTAAGTGTTCGATATGTCCACCATTTTCTTTAATTCATTTGTCAATATATTCCATAAAAGATCGTCTCATATTAAATAGCATCATTGGTTCTAAAGAAACTGCTGCAGTATTTATTTCTTCCCATAGTTGGTTGCGAATGTTTATGGGATTCTTATAGACACGTTGTTTTAATGCGCCCCATACACCAAAATCAAGCGGATTAAATTCGGGGCTACGTGGTGGCTATAATGTATAATGGATAAATACATTATTTTGGACACATATCCAAATCTTATGGCATTTTATGGAACTACATCTTATTTGCCACATAAGTTAAATAATGTATTAAACTGTGATGTATCTCGTTCATTGGTTACTTATATACACACGGAATAACCTATCGATGACATTATATATTATGATTACGTTACAGCTTACGAGTAACTATAATTACATCTCGAACAAATGGACTATTATGATTTACTAACGAACTAATATTATGCTGAACTAAATTGCCTGTGTGTTTACTATATGTATAACAATATCGGTTATTAGGACAACGGTGATGTTTTTGTAAAAATGCGAGTCTTTCAGGTTAGATTTGTAGCAAAAGTATTATAAAATAGGACACATATTATGTGTTATTCAATACCTGTGCTCTAGTTTCTATTTGTCCTAAAAAAATGGGTGAACAATTTACATAATGAACAGTAAGTATGTTTTTCGGATTTTTTATGAATTAAATAATTATATCAATATCTCACCACATTGCCAAGGAATATGACTAGCACGACCAATCCAACGTTCAGAAAAGTTTTATTTAAGTATGTTCTAACTGCCTTCTCTCTAGAATGTTGTGGTGTACCATCTTGCATAAACCACATATTTTGGGTTTTTAGCATTTTACAGTAGAAAAAAAGTAATACAACGCCATTGTAGAAACTTAAGAAGCGATAGCAAAGGGAAAATGTAAACATGATGACGGCCAACGCCTGAATACGGACACGGCACCTAAAGAAGAAGATGAAATATCTTTTCTCCAATAAGACATTTAGTACCCATAACAAAGCATTTTTTGATGTTACATTATCATCTTTGAGTTGTTTTAATAAGAATAAACTATGAATTATGCTTATCTACAGGTATTCAGTGCTTTACCGCACAAATATCAAACTAAGATTACTAACAAATATACCTTTTCT
The DNA here is from genome assembly GCF_040954645.1 of Diabrotica undecimpunctata. Taxonomy (NCBI): domain Eukaryota; kingdom Metazoa; phylum Arthropoda; class Insecta; order Coleoptera; family Chrysomelidae; genus Diabrotica; species Diabrotica undecimpunctata. The sequence goes on from NC_092803.1 coordinate 142,661,114, forward strand.
TTGTAAAAATAATGTATCTTTAATATTTTTTAACACAAATAGAGCTAACTTAAAGAGCAAAAAAGTAAAGCGCAAATTTATGCTACACATGTGGCATATGTGGCGCCCATATAAGTATAAAATTATAATTTATCCTACTCAAAATCATCCAACTGTACATTTTTGTCCAAAAATATTTACAAACGTAAAAGTTATAGCGAAAAATAAAATTTTAAATTTCCACTTTAACACCCTGTATCTTTCTTAATCTCAACATTTTATTAAAGCAAGTTGGCTTGAATCGTAATATTTTAAAGTGCAGAATCTACGGTTTCTGTTTGTACAATTACTTAAGGACCACCCTGTATATTATATATATATATATATATATATATATATATATATATATATATATATATATATATATATATATATATATTCCATTTATTTTTTAGATTTTTAGCAATTCAAAATAGAATTTTAAAAGGAATGGAAATGTATGAATTTTACATAACCAGAAAATGGAATTTTGAAACTACGAGTTTGGAACAAATAAGAACTGGATTAAATGTAACTGAAAAAGAAAATTATCAAGTTCAGTCTGACGAAAAAGACGTGAGAAAATTTTTAAGGGACTGTATGTTTTATCTAAGAAGGCACTTCTTTAATGAAACGGACGATATGTTACCAGCGGCTAAAAGAAATATGAAGATGTAAGTACAGAATGTTTTTTAAAACTATTTTCAAAAGAATGTTTATAAAATAAATATTTTATTTATTTTAATTTAGTTGCCTAGTTCTAGTTCTCCTTTTAGAGTTATAGTTGTTTTAATATACGTGTAAAATAATAAATTTCATGCACTGCCCTATATTGGTGGTGTATTGTAGTTATATGTTTAATATGTTGCTGTGTGTTTTAGGGCGTCTGCTTCATAAGTACTTCTCATGTTCCAGGAACCTATCCGGATTGTATAATAATGTAAATTTTAAATAATAATAGATTTTATCTTAATCATTGTCAAGAATCAAAGTCAAATATGATTAGGCGAATGAAACCATAGGTTTCGCAGTCAATATCCCAAGCACACACACCTATCCGGATTGTACTTGAATGACATTTATTTTTTCTTATTGTCATGGTTTCCTCTATTGATAATCTCTCCATGTCCTCGTTCATTGCCATATTTCCGTCATGCTTTGATCCATTCCTTCTGATCGGCTCTAGTTTGCTGGTGGGTCTAGTTCTCCTTTTGTTCGGTTTCATCTCCATACTCTGCTATCTATTGTAAACTTTAGAAACCCTCTTTTTACTCTTTTACCTTTTCTTTGAGCCTCTTGTGCTTTTTTCTTTATTTCCTTTGCATTCTTTTCTCAGTTATTATTAAGTTATCGTTTATGTAAGTATTTTCTTCTTTAAAGTCTTCTTCTTTTCTTTTTGGTTTTCTAGCTGCATCAGACCTCCTATCTGAATCTGATTTAATACCTACGTGTATATGTAAGGTTTTCTCTATTATTTTTCCCTTGGCCGATTTTAGCGCGCCCGGCTCATTAGCGTGTATATCCAAACCTGTTACGATCACGTTATCCTTTTTCTTCTCTTTCTCTAGGTACCCAAGTCTGGCAGTTAATTCTTGAACTTCCTTCTTTGTCTGTTTACTTTCCTTTCTAATAGCTTCTTTTCCTTTCTTTAGCTTCTGATTTTCTGCTCTTAATTCTTTTAATTCTTCTGCATAAACTCTTTTAATAACCTTCACATCTAGGGCCAACTGTTTTAGTATCTCCATCATCTCCATTTCGACTTCACTCTTCTTTATTGGCGTTCTATCTACCTTTCTACTTCTCTTAAAGACCTTCCCACCCTCCTCATCTCATCCATTTATGCTATCCATTTTTGTTACGCTGCAGTATCTTCGCAGGCATTCCATCTCTGTTTGCTACTATCTTATTGCTGTTTTTCTTGTTTACAATCCAATTTTCAACTCCATATGTCATATTACTTCGCACTAATGTTTTATAAAGTCTTCTTCTTAAAAAGAAGAATGAGTACCAGCAGAAAATAAAAGTAATATTAAATGAAAGAGGAGAACAAAACAACATTGAAGAAGAATGGAATATCATCAAAACGACAATTACAAATATGGCAAAGGAAACATTAGGTGAAACCTCAAGCCAAAGAAACGAGGAATGGTTTGACCAAGATTGCCAACAAGTAGCTAGACAGAAATGTCTACAAAGGGATTCCCGATCGAATAGAAAGGCATATGAAGAACTCAGAAAAGATGCAAAGAAAATATGCAGAAGGAAAAAGAGAGAAATGTTGAATAGAAAAATACAACAAATTACAGATTATAATAATAGAAGAGAGGCTAGAAAATTTTACAAGGAAATCAAGCAATGCACCCAAGGATACATAACAAGATCAACAGTTTGCAAGGACAAAAATGGGGCAATTATCAGCGAGAAAGAGGAAATAATGAAAAGGTGAAAGGAGCATTTTCAAGAGCTGTTAAACCCAGAAAAAGAACAAAACGAAGATGAAGAGATAATTCACCACACAGCAGAACAACTAGTTGAGCAACCAACATTGGAAGAAACGATAAACGTCATAAAACATCTAAAAAATAACAAAGCACCTGGCACAGATGGAATAACTGCAAAGAGGTCAACTATAGACCAAATACATATGTTAAGAGGTATACATGAAAAATGTGTTAAATATAACATACCTATTTACAACTTGTATATCGATTTCAAACAGGCGTTTGATGGAGTAGATCGACAAAAGATGTTAAATCAACTATCTATGTTAGGGATACCCAATAAGTTGGTTAAACTTATACGAATGACTCTGGAGGGTTCCAAAGCTATGGTGAGAATAGATGGAGATATGACGCAGGCCTTTGATATTGAAAATGGAGTTAGACAAGGGGATGCCTTATCAACAACACTTTTTAATCTAACTTTAGAAGCTGTTGTTAGAAAACTGGATGTAAACGGCTGTATTAATACAAGATCTATGCAAATATGCGGATGATGTTGCCATAATAAGCCGCAACAAAAGGGTATTGAGCGAAAAAGTCATAGAACTGAAACAAAAAGCTGCTACATTTGGTCTATATATAAATGAAAACAAAACAAAATATATGGAGTGCACAAAATCGAATGAACATGAGAATCTGAAGGTAGACAACCATACCTACAAATATGCCTCCACTTTTTCCTACCTAGGCTCAATAATAAATGACAACAACAACATTAGTCAAGAAATACAAGCACGGATTCTTAGCGGTAATAAGTGCTTTTATGCATACAAAGACTTAATGAAAAGTAAGTTACTGAATCGTGAGTCTAAGCTGAGAATCTATAAAACAGTAATTAGACCAGTGGTCACATATGGATGTGAAACGTGGACCCTCTCAACCACTGATGAAAATCAACTAAGAATATTTGAGCGCAAAATACTAAGGAAGATATTTGGACCAACCCAATGCAGCGATAGTTCGTGGAGAATTAAAATGAACCACGAGTTGGATGAACTAATGCAGAGCGCAGATATTGTCAGATTTGTAAAATCACAAAGACTAAACTGGCTTGGTCACCTAGAAAGAATGCCAGATAATCGAGCTGTAAAAGTAGTCCAGAGATGGAAGCCCCAAGGAAACAGAACAAGAGGAAGGCCCCGTAAAAGATGGATAGACGACGTAGAGAGGGATCTTAAAACCATGAACATCAGGCAGTGGCGAAGGAAAGTATCCGACAGGGCAGAATGGAAGAACATTGTTAAGCAGGCCAAGACTCACAAAGGGTTGTAGCGCCATTAGAAGAAGAAGAAGAAGAATGTTTTATAAATCTGTGTTTTTATCTTCATATTTAGGTGTCTATCCCACCATACTGAGTTAAGTTGTCGGATTGCTGTTCTTATTTGTCCTAATCTTTGCTTAATTTCTTCCTCTATCATTGCTTTTTTCGTGATTATAAACCCCAAATGTTTGAATTTATCCTTTCCTTTGATTGTTACGTTGTCGTCAATCTGTAGGTCTTCTGTCTTCTTCAGTTGTAGATAGGTACTCTGTTTTCGCGAGGTTAATATCTAGGCCAGCCTTGGTATATTCTTTTTGTAGTTTCTTCTTCATGTAACTTTATTGTTTTATAGAGCTTATATACGACCTAATATAGATGATGGTTCTACTCTCTATGGTTCTGCGTTCAGAAATCTTCTAAGAAAAATGAACATTTTTCAAAATTCTACCTTGAATTCTGTTTAGGTTCTATGAGATCTACTCCTATACAACCACTACCTGTTGAAGCTTCTGAGCGTCCTTTTAAGATTTTTTTTAAGGGGAGCAATTTATTATCCTTCCAGCGGTCGCGGCCCTTGTACCAACAAGAATGGTTGCGAGTATTTCCTAGATACGCTAAATGCTAATTAGTTATTTTAAGATGTAGGTAATAAAATATTGTAATATTATTACAAAATATAATCGGTGGAAGATTGATACACTGTATTTCTCAAATTTTTTTATTGAATTTCATTAAAAACAACAACGGTGTTATAAATCCAAGATGTCTTCTAGATATTGCACATTACACATATTATTGTATCGCAGTTTTGCAATATTAACAAATATGCTTTGAATGTTCTAAACAGATGAATTTCTGACAAATTTCACAGCTAAAGCGCGTGATTCTTGAACGTTTATCATTTTAACAAGGCTTACATCTTCTTTTACTTGCTGTGGCCTCCTCTACTGTCTTGATACCTAATTCTGATTTTCTTTTTGAAATTTTTTCTTTGAGCTTATTTTGAAGGGAGTATTGTGTTCTTCGTTCGACGTGTCCTTTCACCAGAGCATTTAAAAGTAGTCGAAGGTATTTTCTTCTAAGTATTTTTTCGTTATTATTGGTGGAATAGATTATATAACTATTGATCGCGGCTACATTTAACATGGAAAAAAATACTACCATCGGCCATCTTCTGGTATTCCTGGCAACATTGTAAGAAGCACAAAGTTTGCTTTGCCCTGTTATAGAATGTTATAATCTCCGGTTTTTTTTTGGTCACCAAAGTTTCTTCGTCGATTGCTGTGTCATCATGTAGGCTTGAAACTAATATTACGTTTTTATAGCGCTTGGGCACGTAAGAAACAAGAGTCATGTCCTTCCGAAACCCAAAAGTCCTGTTATTGGGCTCACGCTTTTTTGTAACTTTACATTCATTGGGAATTTGGGCCTTATTTTTTTCATCGTTTCTACAAAGGCAATTTTTTCCTCACCAAGATCTTTTATCAAATCAAAATCAGAAAACCAGTTGTCAGTTGTCAGTGTTCTCCCCGTATTAAATATAGGTGTTGCCAACCTTTTTACCACGTCTCGTGGTTTATTACTTATGGAGAATGGGCCATCTGGTTGAGTCCCTGCATAAATTTTCATGTTATAAGTGTAAAAGATGCGAGCGTCGACCATGGCATTAATTTTGATCCCATATTTATTGGGTTTTTGGGGATGTATTGAATAAAGGAGCATCTTCCACGAAATGCCTCTAGTTTCTCGTCAATTGTAACATTTTTCCTAAGCGAGTAGCATTTTTTGGCAATTAGACACAAACTCCTCGAAAATATTCCTTATTGGGGCCAAGCGATATATTCTTTTACGTTCTACCCCCGTAGCTATGTCATCAAAACGTAATGCTCTCATTAAAAATAGAAATCTTCTCCAACTCATCACTGTTTTGAAATCATTTATTCTCCATAGTTCTTTAAGGTTAACTCGATTACCATGGTAAATTCCCGCCAAATAAAGAAAGCCCAAAAGGGCTGTTATTTCTAGTTTGTCTGTATCCCTGGCATCTCTTGGACGACAATAATTAGATCTTACAGAACTTATGTACATATTTGTGAAGTTTACGATGCTCTCAATCATAGGATCAGTTATGAGGCACTTCCAAATATCAACGATGTCTGTGAGATTCTTAGCTGGTCCAATGACCCCAGGGAGACGGAGTAATATATTGTGAGGTGGTCGCTTACTTTTTTTGTTTGGATTTTTTTGCCAAATCCGTGAGTCGAAAACTTTTCCATTTTTTTTTAGATGAGCTATATAAGCCTTTTGGAACTATCAGTTTCGTCTTCGGCATTACTTCCATCACTCAATTCGGACTCAGAATCGTCATCACGTTCCGAAATATGTTCCTCTTCGTCTGTATCGCTATCATCCATACGTATAACGTCATCCGACTCAGCAAACATCAAATTTGTAACATCTTCTATATCAGTGGAATCATTGAGATTGAAAATCTTCTTCTTATCCTCCATTTCTAAAATAAAATAAACAAAATGGAACTAATTGACACAAATGGTCGCGTGTATATGAGAGATATAGACCTCTTATATCAACGTAAAAAGTTTTCGACACAAAAAATGCATGAAATAGTAATATGTTATTAATATTACAATAAGAATAATGTAACTATAACAAAAAAAAACAGATGTTATAAAAACTTACCTAAAAAGTCGCACGTAAGTATATCTGAAATACAAATGCAAAATTCTCAGCATTTTGGTACTGGAAGGTACTACTTTGGTACTACTTTTGGACCGCTGGAAGGTTAAGCGAAAAATGGGTACTTACTCAAAGTCCACTCAACAAATTCCAAATTATTTTCCAGTATATGTCAGCTTAACGAATCAGATCTTACTCACAAATATTTGATTAAAAAGCCATCTCTGCCTTTGTGCACTGCTTTACAGAACAATCCAATTTTCTCAAACGATTTCACATTTTTTTGAATGTACTAAGTTCCAACAGCATTTAAACTCTCTTTAAAAAAATTTAATTAAATTTAATATGTATGCACAATTCAATATCCAGTCTCTGCTGGCTACAGGCTCAAAACAAAAATATACTTTATTTACTATATTTTTTATCCTAAAATTGTTCCTTATTAATATACTATATTAATATAGTACTTATATTAATAACACCTTATCCACTGTCCAGTTTTGTTTGTCTACTAAAAATGTCTTGATTCGCCCCTAGACGAGAAGCAAGTGACCCCGTATGTTTTCTTATTTTATTTGCTTCTAATTATCCGTTAATTTTGTATTAGGGACAAGGTTGTGTATTTTTGTCTGATTAGAGAATCTATTGCAACTGGCTAAATGACTAATGTCTATGCCATTAAAAAAATTATTGTAGTAGTTATCTTTTAATCGTAATCTAGGATAAATATATTAATGCATTTATCTTTTTTTTTTTTCAGAATGTACTGTCTTGATCGCTTTGTGAAGGTTTTAGTAATTGGACTTATAATATATTACCTGTATAAAACCTTTTTCTTTAGTAGTTTACATGCATAATAATTAAAAATAAATTGACCGTTTGAAAAATTATACTTAACAAAGTACTATAATGGTACTATGATTATATTTATTTTATACTTGATGGTTACCAAATGATTGTTCTGAAATGTCTGTACAAATAAAAATAAAGTATAAGGTAAAGTTGTTTTTTATGCTCCCAATTTGTGTGTAGTTATTAGTGGGAAATTGATTCAGGGCTTCTACAAAGTTGAAATCTTCTACAAATACAAAACCAAAATATAGATTAGAATAATTATACAGATCACGACATTGTTTTATTGACCATACAACACAATGGCAATCGCTGTGACATGTTACACGTTTCCACCTCTATATTCATTTCACAGTAGGTACGAATTTTAGCAATTGTCACATTGACATTAAAAATTTCAACCGAAGTTCTGAAAGAATAAACAAATAATTAATAAAATGCCTATTATGTTGTATATCGTCTAAGAAAAAGTGCAACTTGTAACATGGTAATTTCAGGGTCATTCGATGATAGAACTTCGAACACTTCGAAAATAGAACCCCACCAAGTGTTACAACAGTTAAAAATACCATTAAAAATTTTTAAACTACGGGATGTGTGAATAGTAGTTGTAAAAAGTGTCATGAAGGTAATGAACTACATGTTAGACCTGTCGATGAGGAACGACACAACAATATTTGTGCTTTTGTGGAAGCTAATAAACCCTGAAATAGTGTACAAATTGCTAGAGAAATTAACGTAAATGCCCGAACTGTCCAGCGAGTTCTTAAAAGGAATGGGTATCACTGTTTTAAGATACAACCAACACAAGAACTGTTTTCGGAAGATAACTTTAGGCGGATGGAGTTTTGTGTAATTATGTTAGATAAACAGAATGAAAATGAATACTTTTTAAAAATCTTTAATTTTCTGACGAATCTCTAGTTTTATTACATAAAAAACACAATCCATCCGTTGCAAGGTATTATCCTCTGAAAAAGAAGCACCTCAGTGTTGCAGCGCGAACACAGCATCCGCAAAAGTTAAATGTTTGGCCTGCGATGTTAGGCGACCATATTGTCAGTCCATTTTTTATCGATGGAAACCTAAACGGGCCCAAATATTTACAACTTTCACAGAATAAGATGATTCCGGTAGTTCGACGCCTTTCCGTTAATTTTTAGGAGGTTTATTTGCAACAGGATGGGTGTTCGGCTCACAACGCTAGAGCAACTATTGACTTCCTCAAATAAACGTTTCCTGGTCGACTGATAAGTACACGTGGTACAATTAAATGGCCCGCTAGATCCTGTGACTTAGCGCTTAACGATTTTTTTTTTGGGGGGTTTTCTCAAAGAAAACATTTATAGGCATCAGTTTGAAAGGGCGACAAACCTAGTCGAATTAAGGGCAAAAATACTTCATTTCTCTGCAAATATTAGCACAAGGAGGTGGAATATTTGAGCCCTTAATTCATTAATATGCTTTCCTAATTTGTATTTTTTGTTAGGTACATTTTACGAAGTTTGTAGGTTCTTAATTAGGTAGTATTTTTTATGTTTAAGTTTGGAAAAATTTTATTGTTTTTTTTTATTTAAAAGTACAAACGATTCTTATTCTGATTTTTTTTCTTCTTTCTTATCTTATTGTTATAAGCTTTGTCCATAAAATTTGTACAATTTTCAGTGACAATAAAGCATATTACTTATTTACTTACTTATTTATTTGTATTGCTATTAACGCTAAAAAATAGTTTTAGAGCATTATAATAAATATACTCTAGAGATGGGATTGCAATAAATCTTAATTCCTATGGTCAACTAAACAATGTCGTTATCTGTATACCACTTTTATTTCAGTCTCGATTGCCAAGCAACACTGCTAATGCTAAGATTGACAAGCAACAGTAAAATTCTATTAATATCAAAGCATCAGATATCCATACATACCCTTAAATATTAAATAAGTAAAAATTCTATTCTATTAATATCAGCAAAATTCTATTAATATCAAAGCATCAGATATCCATACATACCCTTAAATATTAAATAAGTAGCATTTACTTTACTGTACCTGTAAAGTTTAAATACCTAATTCTATTTTGTTCAACCAGAAAAGAGCATCTGAATCACCGTGTCAGTTGCATGCAGGAGATCGTATTCGGTGAAAGGTTTCTCCAACACAGAACAACTAAGCAGACGTGTTGAATCTTGTACTTGTACTACCTTGCTTTCACTCAGGGTATCAGAGTCAATCAACACTCTTAAAAAATTTTAAAATAAATTTCTCTATGATGGTTTTACACTTGGATACTCCTACTTGCAGGCTGCGATGCTTTTTTTGTGATGGAATTAAGTTGATTGGTCGACATATTTAAAAAATTAAATACTTTGAATCTACAACTTCAAGGTGCAAACACACATAATGTTGGATACCAATGATAAAGCACATAGAAAGTTGGAGACGTAGAGCAGAAATATAAAACAAAAAAAAAACTTGAAATGTTTGCCAATGTGAATAAAGGTGTCAAAATATACAAGGAAGAAAAGCAGTATTGAAAGCAGTTTTGTGACAATAGAATGTCATTTACACATGTTACACAATTTTAAAAATTATTTTTTAGCTGAAAATAAATTAACAAGTGGTAACTTGCTACCAAATTGGAGCTAATTACGAGTTTAGTAATTATTCTCTCTTTGAATTTTGGGCGGGAATGGAGGACGCCTTTTCTCCATTGAAAATAGGATTATTTTGTATATTATTGCCATTTTCAGCAGCCTACCTTTGCTAGTCCGGAATTTCAGAGGTGGTTGCATTAAAGACGAAATATAGGTCTCAACTGAATATAGACAAAGAACTAGAATAATTTAATATAACCGCTAAAATATTTAACGAGTTAATTTTTCCAAAAAAGACAAAATGTTTGGTTACAACAGAAAATTTACTAAAAAATTGGATTTGAAAGGTCAAATAATAGAACAAGTGATGTATTTTAAATATCTAGGTATTACATTATTTAGTTAAGAGGAGCTCGAAACATAAGTGAAAGATCAAGTGAATAGAGCAAACAGAGCCACAGGTTGCTTGAATGAAACAATATAAAGAAATAAAAATATCGGAAAAGAAATGAAAGGCAGAATTTACAAAACAGTCATCAGACCAATAATGACACACGCGGCAGAAACACGACCTGGCATAAATGTAACAAAAAGAATGTTATAAGCAGCAGAGATGAAAATACTTTAAAAAATTGATAGTAAAACACTATGCGACAGAGCTTGAAGTATATATATACGACGTAGATGCAAGGTGGAGACAATCAATGGCTGGGTAAGAAATAGAAGAATATAATGTAAGGATCATATAAGCCGAATGATAACAAAGAGAGTAGTAAAGTCATCAAACCAATAATGACATACGCGGTAGAAACACGACCCCTCACAGAGAGGACAAAAAGGATGTTAAATACATCAGAGATGAAAACGACAGAGTAAAGACGGAAATAGACGGTTCTCCAGTATAAAAAGAAAAGGAAAACAATTATTTAAGAAATACTTATTTGATGAAAAATTGCCGAAAGAAGGGAAAATGAGAACCGAATGAGAGAAAATGAGAGGTACTACGCATATCACACCTTCGGTGAATAAGTTGTAAGGTACAATCATTAAGGAATGGATGTGGGAAAAGCTACGGACAGAAATGCAAAGTTTTTTTCATTACGGACGATTATGTACTGATAGTATTAGTCGAGCTAAACTTTACAGAAAAGTTTAACGTAAATAAAGGGCTTGGAGAAGATTATTGTCTATTACTAACCCTATTTAAACTTTATATAGATAAAATACTGAAAAACTGAAACAAGAAATATGAACAGATGGTAGCAAAGATTAAAGGCAGCTATATCCGTAGCCGTTGGTTTGCCGATGATCAACTAATTTTAGCAGAAGACAAAGACGACACCGTCTACATGATAGGAAAAATGAAAAAAGAATTTGAAGGCTAAGGTTGATTATTAATTATGATAAAACGTAATATATAATCATTGGAAACGCCCAGAAGATCTGAAAGTTATTAAAATTTCAAGAAAATAAACAAATGAATGTCAATACTTGGAGGTTACTTTAACAAATACAGTATCAGATGAAACGGATTATACGGATCCTTAATCTAATCTCACACACATAAGATGGAATGAAATATTTTTTCTTCGATTGGGAAAACTAATTATTAGGAGATTTAGATGTAAAAATGCACAATAATAAATCCTTATTTTTACTGCAGAAAAATTGAAACGTTTTCTTTATGTGCAAAAATGAGGGTGTTCGAATAATTCCATTCGAACATGTAAAACTATTTATAAATATTTTTAATTTAGTATTTAACTCCACTTTTGACAAAAATGCATCCACTCTATAAATGTCATAAATGTCAAACGATTGTCAAACAATTTGTCAACAGTTTTTTAGTAATATAGTTTTCTTGTGCACTTAAAACTCTTCAAAAAAAAGACTCCCCGAAAAATCAGGCACCCCGCCTACCCTCAGAGCGAATTTAGACGTGGACGAAGCAACATCTCTGTTTGGCAGAAGTCCTAAAAATCCGTCAAGGATTTAATCCCCAAAAAGTATACAGTGCTGTTCAAATCGGTCAACGACTTGTCTCACTGTTGGTATAACAGCAATCGATTATAATTACAGATATATACATATTGATTATAATACAGTAGTGCCCGTTTTTGTATACACTGGAAGTGTTAGAAGTTTTTTCTCATGGTTCTCTGGGTGGACTTTGACACATGGTTACCACATCTCCGCATCTTTTGATCCAGGATCTTCGTGATAACGACTTGTGGAGTGTGTGTGTTAATAGTGCACATACACTTTCGAAAGACTTATTAACTAGTAAGTAGTATTTAGTAGTAGGAATTTTGTTTAGTTCTTTATGTATTTGTACTGATTTTATTTATGCTATTTGTTTTTCTCTCTTTTTCTCTTTAATAAATCGTTTTATACCTTTGGATAGCTTTTTGAACCTTTAGTGTTTAAGACATTCTTATATTACAGGTAAGAGCTCTCATATTTTGTAACCAGCAATCTATGTTTTACTCTCTATCTCATTTTAGGACATTCTTCATGTTTGTCCTATTGTGTAGATACTAATTTTATCTACCGAGAGAGTAATTTTAAAAGTGATTTTGTGTGTATTCTGAACGGCGGTCGGTGAGTGAAATAAATATCAATGTATATTTCTTTCTACTTAATAAGTAACTTTTTACAAAGAGGGTTTGTCTGCTATAATTATCGCGACGTCTAGATATCACGACCGCTTCATCATCATCATTCTGGCTTTACAACCATGCGTGGGACCTAGCCTTCTTAAGAATTTATCGCCTTCCTCCGCCAAGCACGCATGCCCATATTTCTCATATCTTTATCGATGTTATCTATGAATCTTGTTCTGGGTCTTCCTCTTCTTCTCTAACCGAGGAGAATTTTATCATCTATCAAGGAGCGTTTTTCCAGCTGAGTCATTTTGTTCCATCCGCATTACATGCCCTATACACCTCAGACGTCCTATTTTAATATGTTTTACGATATCTGGTTCCTGGTATATTTTATAAAGTTCGAAGTTGTATCGTCTTCTCTACACTTCATTGTCATTCACTGCTCCATAGATTCTCCTTAGTACTTTTCTTTCTACACATGTTTTCATTACTTTTTGTTAGCGTCCAGGTCTCTGAACCATATATTAGGACTGGGCGTATTATTGTTTTGCAGAGTTTTATTTTTGTATTTCTCGATATAATTGTGGATTTAAGGATGAGATTGAGCCCAAATAGAATCTGTAGGCCGTGCAAATTGTGCGGTTTATCTTTGCAGTAGTATTATTTTCAGTGTTAAACCGCGTTTACACGATGACAATTGGCGAGACAATTGTCATCACGTGGTTGCGGATTGTCGGAGGCCAGTCCAGTTGAACGAGAAGATGTTTATACGGGGCCAACTATTGTCATGGCAGTAGACAGCTAAAACACGGCCGACTGCTCGATCTGTTGTGTCCGGTGAGGGAACTGGCAAAAAACAAGACAGCACTACTGGCCTACACCGTTCACACGGCGCCAATTGTCGCGACAATTCAGATTTCGAGTGGTGGGGGAGGCTCACTGGTTGCAGCATTGTGAGGGCAGTTGGCAAGGCAATTGGCCTGAAGTGTTTAGACGAAGACAATAATTTCATGCCAGTCAGTTGTCTTCTGACAATTGTCTCGACAATTGTCATCGTGTAAACGCGGCTTTAAGGAGCGCTCCCAGGTATACAAATTCGTTCACTGCTTCGATGACGTCATTTTCTCTAACAAGGGGTCGTTTGATTTATGGTTACGGGCTTATTTTCATATACTTCTTTTGTTGGTGTTTATTATTAGAAGCCATTTTTGAAGCTTATTTTTTTAGTGCTAGCGACTGTCATATTTAGTACTGCTGTTAAGTTTATCAGTCGTAATCCATTATCACTACTGAGATTGTCCTATCGTAGGCATGAAAATTCGCTCTCCTTATAATTTCTTGCATTCATGGGTCATTTATGGGATATTTTCTGTAGGTTTGCTTTGGGTTTTCGAAGAACTGTTCTTTTATTTCCTCTAGTTTGTCATCATTTGGGGCATGTGCATTGATCAAACTGAAATAAAAGAATTTTCCTTTTAAATCCAAACAGTTGAGTGCTTTCCTGGTCCAAATAGTACTTTCATTGCAGCTATAATATATGGAATATATATAATAGTTGCTATCATCAAGTCATCGTAGACACTTCGTCTCAGGACCAGCAACTTCATGTGGCGTCATACGTTGCCATGTTATCATATCCACTGGTAACTTTAACATCCTAATAGGTATATAAGACTAAATAATGTGAACCAAATTGTAACAAATAACTTTTAACGGGTTTTAGACAGATATTTAGTTACTCAAAACATGTACACCTAGACACTGATGATGGAATATGGATTCCGAAAACGTTTTGTCTTCATGACATAGCCCGTTTGGGTTTTTTAATTTTATGTACATTTTATAAAGGATTTTACCAAAAATTTTTTGTGATACATGGTATACAGCCAGCTACAGGAACTTAGTTTCCTTGTGGATATGGAATATGTTCTCTTGTCAAAAGTGCCAGTTCCTGTCACCGCATTTCCTGCAGTGCTAAAATATTTACTTAGTGTGTGCTCACTATGTAAAGATGAGAGTGCTACAGTTCGGTACAGGGTTGGGGTATTCCATGTTCCTAATCTCAATTCGATTTTTCATTTGCAGAGTCGTCGTCGTAAGTTCCGTTCAGCTAATACTTCCTGAGGTTTCGTAACATAAGCTTTTTTACAGGAAGAAGTTGTCGGCCTCTAGCCCAACCCCCAACCTGGAGGGCCAGGGACTCTGTTAGGCTTCCCATACATAAGTCTGTTTTGGTTCAGCGGTTGGTAGTTTTATTTCCCAACTACCCATCGCTTCTAGGACCGGTTAGGGCTTTTCCCTATCCACCACATGGGGACGCATCCGATAGACAGACCGGGAGACAGACAACTCTACACGGATTTCTCAAAAGTTGCAAACTTAAAAATATCTATTTTACATTTAAGCTAGATTAACTAAAATGTAATTGAGATCTTTATCTTTCTGGTCCACTAACTTTTAAAAATATTTTTTTAAGAAATAGCAAGACTTAACTAAATTATTAACTCTATGCATTATGTCAACTTTTTATAGTATGCCAGCTGTTTATTCTTTTAATAATTACTACTTTAAAATAATGTGATAAGTGAATATTTGGTATTAAAATTGCATGATTATTGATTTGTCACAATTTTGCTATTCCCGCAATTATCTGACTAAAAATAATTGGATAATGTTAAGTGTTGTAAAATTTTTTATTGTATTTATTAATGATTTATATTTGAAAGACATGTCAGTATTAGAAAATTTAGATATTTGAATGCTTTTAATACACCTTCTTAATAAATAAAGGTTTTAAAAAACTTCAGTTTTTAAAATACTATAAATTTTGAAAAAAAAAAACTAAAGTTTTAGTTGAAAAACAAAAAACAAATGAATGGACGTATTTGAAAAGGACAAGTATTAATCGGAAATTATGATAAAATGGGGTAACTGTGTACACATTAATGTTTTTTTTAAATTAACAAGATAATATAACGTGTACAGTACATACTTGTTCTCTCAAAAAGTGACGACACTCGGATCAAAAGTAAATGGGTGGAAAGGCAGACCAGCGGAGGGACATGCACAATGTAATAACACAATTAGGTACCTACTCAATTTTACTTTTTAAAACAATGAAATTCTATTACAGGTGTGACTAGAGGTGGTAGAACTGCCCTTTCCAAAGAAGATGAAGACATTTTGGCTTCTCGGATAAAAACTATGAGTAAGTGGGTGTTTGGATTATCTCGCACAGAAATACTCAACACAGTACAGTTATATGTTCAGCAAAATAATCTGCAAACGCCCTTTAGAGAAGGGAAGCCTGGTGAAAATTGGTTTCTGAATTTTTCAAAACGTAACCGACTTTCTATTAACAAACCTGAGCTAATTGAAGCATCACGTGTAAGACAACAAAGTGTTCCATTTGTTGTTTACGATTTCTTTAATCAACTAGAAACTATTATGAATAATTTACAACTTCAACAATACCCCGCTACGATGTGGAATGTAGATGAAACGGCTTTTAATTATGACCCCAGCCGTATTAAGGTTGTAACTAGAACCGGAGAAATAGGACAAAGGCAAACTGCAGACTCAGGATGGAAAACAACAACAGTTTTGGCATGTGCTAATGTCAACGGACCCATATTGCCACCTATGATCCTCCACAAGGGCAATATGTTTAGTACAGATGAGTATCCAGAGACATCTGACTACGTATACGAAAATGGTTGGATGACTGAACAAGTATTTTTTCTATGGTTCAAAAATGTTTTTTTTTTTAAATTGCGTTGAAAGGCCTGCTCTTTTGATTTACGATGGTCATTTATCGCACATTTCACCCGAACTAATTGCGTTCTCTATGGCAGAATATGTGACTATTCTTAAATTACCGCCACATACTTCTGCAATATTGAAGCCTGTGGATATGTCTGTCTTTAAGGGGCTCAAGTTGGCAGCGCTAAAATTTAGGAAAACAGCTAACAAAATTCGAATTTTTCAAACTTTTGGGAGTAGTATTCGAGAATCTGTTGTGGTAAATAAAATTTAAAAAAAACAGGTATCAACAAAAAATGAGTTTGATTTCGAAAAGTTAAAACGATATTATCAAGAGAAAAACATTCCTGACACTATCACTGACGAACAAAGTTCTACGGGTAAGCAAACTACGATCCCATGTACAACCTCTTGCAGCTCTACTACAGAAAGCCAGAATTACATTGCATAAACTTCCATTGCATCCTGAGAGAACGTTCTACTAGCAACAGTGAAAGCTTCTCCGAAGCTAGAACAAAGGAAGAAGAAAAGAATAGATGTTGCTGATCACAACTAAAACCTATTTAGAACACCTACAGTTATTAAAAACTAAGACAAAAGCTTCGAAAAATACATTCAAGAAACAATCAAAATTAGGTAGTGACGATGAAAATTCCAAAGAAGTCGTTTATGCAGAGAGTGATGACACATATGAAGCTCTAAATGACAATATGGAAAAAGGTGCGGAACCTCAAGTTCAAGAACCCACCAGGAAATATATTACCAGGAAAATATATCATAGTAACGAGCTGTTACTCATTCGATTGGACTAATATGTCAAATTAATGCCGTGAAAAGAGTCGTGATAATCAAATGTTTGAAACGATGCGTGAGAAATATTTTTAAATTTCGTGAGGAAAACGAGCCTCTCTTGTTTGTTTATGATAAGATATTAGGAATACTGAACGACCCAAAATCAGAAGATGAAAACGTCGTTACGTTTTGTGAGGATTTAAGGAGATTCAAAAATATTGCCTAGCGGTTTGTTGTTTCATGATTTTTAGTAAAAAATTTTCGTTTCTGCAATTTTAACGTTGCTTTTATTCTAAACCAGAGTTACACCTTTCCTTATAATAACTACACAGTGAAGTTTACCAAGTAGACCATAGTCTCCCCGTCAGGGTCCACAGTTACCCTAAATTACCGGGTAACTGTGGACCCTTACATTTGAAAGAAGAATGTCAATTCTCTTCTCTCTCAATAATTTTTTAACTTTTATTGAAGAGAAAATACTAACAGATTACTAATACATATCTACAAATAAAAAGAAAGTGTTTTGAAGCCCAACTAACGTCATAAGTAACTTCAAAATAAAACTTTTTATATTTTGTCCATAGATACCCCACTTCACTCTATATAATATAAATATTTCTAGTACAATAGAATAATATTTCACGATATAAAACTAAAGATAGAAAATTATAAGAGACAATAATTTAGCAAAAGCAACTAAAAATTTTTAAAAGATAGTCACTACAAAAAAACAGTAAAAATTAATGAAGACAGGGCAAGATCAAGTAAAGACAGCAAAACACAAGCACATAATATAAATGCAGCGTACCCGCTGCATTTGAATGCTGTGCTGCGCTTAGCATCTGTTAAGTCGCAGAGAATAAATTGGAACGGGCACTTATTGAGAAGAGATACAAACCTACTAATTATAGATTAGAAATGCAGCAAGCAATGCGAAAGATAGAATACAATAAAGAGAAAACTAGAGGCAAAATCAAAAGAGCCTTTGGATAGATCTTTTTAATCCATATGTAGTTAGTTGATTTCCTCATACGTTTGGAAAATCATTCTTTAGATTTTAAAAATAAAAAATATCAAAACTGTATTAACAAAAAATTTTATATATAAAAGGTATTTCCAATGTCAATGTGCGTTATTATTTAATAAATTAGTTGTCACACGCTGACACTGAATTTGACAGGTTAAAGTATATAGAATGCATCAAGTTTTTCACTGCGATATATTATTTCGTCTACTTTCTGTGCCATTTTAGTTTTAATCCTTCTTTCTTTCTTTACTGGTTTTACAACTCGTGGTGAGTCCTCGCCGCATCCACTATAGCCCTCTATCTTCTACGATCTTGCGTTGCCATTTCCCATTGTTGTATCCCAATCTTAGTTAAATCGGTTTTAACATCATCCTTCCATCTTTTTTTGGAACAGCTTACTGATCTTCTACCGTATGATCTCAGAAAACACTGTTTTTAGCACTCTGTTTTCCTCTGATCCTACTACATGACATGCCTACCTTATCTGTTTAGGTTTTATACGTTGGACGATGTTTTAAGTACCATACAGAGTTACCAATTCAGCATTGTGGCACCTTCTCCACTTTCCTGACAAATCTCTTTCAGGTTCAAATATCATTCTGAATAATTAGCGTGTACGGTCTTAATTTAGATTTTCGTTTTAGTAGCTTATTTCTTAATAATGATAATAGGAAGTATAATGCTTTATTCCCCACAGCTATCCTTGCTGAGACTTCTTTTTATATATGGTTGTCATCTGTGATCACCATCCCCAGATATATAAACTCTTTACTACTTCGAAGTTGATGTCATTAATAGGTATATTCTGTTTAGCTCTTGCTCTTGGATTTTTGGTTACTATCATTTCGTCTTTTCTTTATTTATTTGAAGATCCAGACTTGCTGTTTCCTCCTCGAGTTGTAAAAACATTTCTCAGACGTTTATCATCCTAATACGAAGTTAAAGTCTTTAGCAAGATAATTAATAGAACTTTTTATGCTGTGCTAATAAGCGATATGCCTCAATAGTTCCGAAATTGTCTTTATTTCCCTTCATATGTATGGGTATTATAACGCTTTCATTCCATTTCTTAGGTATTTTCTGTTGTTTTCATGCTTTTAGAATAATCTCAGACAATTTTTAATGTAAAACTATTCCCCCTTTTTTATGAATTTTCCATTTATAACATCATGTCCTAGCGCTTTGTGATCTTTAAGAGATGTACTCCTAACTTCTTGTAGTGTTAGTGCTGGTATTTCCACATCTGCAGAATAGAATGTAACATCGGCTTCCTTCATCTTACTTTTAATATTTAGTAATTTCTAAAAGTATTCTTTCCATCGTTCGACGATTTCTGTTTCTATCAATATTAAGAAAAAAAAAACTGCAAAAAAAAAGTTTTTAATAAGGTATTTTTAATTTTGAAAACTTTTAAAGCCAGTCCTGATAACTTCATAGCACAAGTATTTTTGTATAAAACTGAAAGTAATTCCAACTTAGGTGACAGTAGATCTGAACTTTTCAACAACATGACAAGAAAATTTCTTCGATTTGACTTTAGAAAATATTACAGACATGAATATACCATGCTAAAAATAATGGTATGTAAAATTTATTATTATCTATTCATAATATAGTGAGAAACATAGGTGCGAATTTTAATTTAAAATATTTTATGTTCTATTTTATTTATTTATCATATGTAGGACATACAAATAAATTTTTTGCCCACTTGCTAACTCATTTTATTTTACAATTTAATAATTAATTTTTTTTGAGACTGAGAATTTAGAAAGAATAATGTTAACCCTACACTGCCCAATCTTTTATTTCTTTTTTTTTAATTTCCTATATCTTTAGAAAGTAGAGAATATGGGAAAAATAAAAATTTTTTGGCTAATCTTTATACTTATCAACAACAAAAAAAAACGGGTTGTATCAGATATGCTATACTGGGACTTAACACTAAAAATTAAAATTGTAATTTTAAAGAATTAAGTAGAATGGAATGTTACGAAACAATTTTATTAGTTTCATTTAAACACGAATGTAGTCCGCATTGAGAGCACTTTATGAAAGAAAATGATTTACATGATGGTAATTTACATTTACAAATACATACAACAAGCTTTGGTAAACGAGACAGGCGGCATAAAAGTGAACGGAAGTTTAATTAACACCATTAGGTATGCCGACGATACAGTCATAATAGCTGACAACTTGAAAGACTTTGAAAGAATAATGAACAAAATATTAAGATATAGTGGAGACTACGGACTCTCTTTTAACATCAAAAAAACCAAATTCATGAAAATTAGCAAGAACAACAATACAAACGAAATATTAAGGGTAGGCGGCCAGCAGATTGAGAGAGTAAAAAGATATACTTACTTGGGAACGATAATCACAGAAAATAACGATTATACTGCAGAAATAAGAGTCAGAATTTTAAAAGCACGTGCCAACTTCGTAAAAATGAAAAAGATTTTATGCAGCAAAGATCTGACATTGGCCCTCAGAACAAGGAATCATGGACATTAAACCGGAATACAATAAATCGACTTAATGCATTTGAAATGTGGACATTTAGAAGATTGTTAAGGATTCCAGATTCCAGGGTAGATAGAGTCACGAACACAGAAGTGTTAAGGAGAATAGGCAGAGAGAGGGAAATGGAAAATACAATAAAAGAAAGGAAATTGCAATCTCGGACATGTGATGAGAGGCGAAAGATACAACATCTTCAGACTCATAATTCAAGGAAAAGTAGAGGGTGGGAGAAGCGTAGGAAGAAGACGCGTTTCCTGGTTGAAGAACCTGAGAGAGTGGTTTGATTGCAGTTCAAGGCAATTGTTCAGAGCAGCTGCCTCGAAGGTCAGAATAGCCATGATGATTGCCAACCTTTGTCGTGGAGATGGCACTTAAAGAAGAAGAATTTATATTTCTGTCCGGCTTGCATATAAGTAGCCAGTATGCAAATTAATCTCAGTTCTTACTTCTTTTGGCGGAATGTAGGATGTTTTAGCTAAGCGATCTTTTTTTAGCTTGAATTGATTTTTCGACTTCACGAATTCGACACTTTCGATTTCTTGAGGGCCCCAATATGGCATAAGCAATATGTTACTTCTGCGCGGAAATGTACTAGCAGAAGGATATTATTTAGATTTCGTTTTTCAGCACATTTTTCAGTCAATGTTGATTACACATTCGACAGAGGTACCTCTTGCTTCTTTTTTCATGATGTCTTTACTTTTTAATTAGCAATTGGCCATTCTTACTCTTAAGAAGTCAGAAAACCCGATAGGGGGGACATGGAAAAATCGAAAAGAAAAAATAAAAAGTATTAAAAATAAAGTAATTTAAACCCATAAGTGAAAGAATATAATACATAAAGGTAAACAGCAATCCGAACAAGTTGTCCATAATAAATGTCTGTGCGCCCGCAGAAAACAGTGATGACTTGACAAAACAGCAGTTCTATGAAAAACTAGAAGAAACGGCGAAGAAACGCCGAGTAAAATCCTTATAGGAGATTTCAATGTCCAAATAGGCG
Organism: Diabrotica undecimpunctata; assembly: GCF_040954645.1. Lineage (NCBI taxonomy): Eukaryota > Metazoa > Arthropoda > Insecta > Coleoptera > Chrysomelidae > Diabrotica > Diabrotica undecimpunctata. The sequence goes on from NC_092803.1 coordinate 142,682,759, forward strand.
AAAATTAATTTCTTCAGCGAGGTTGCACGTGAAAACTTAATACATAATACAACAAACAATAATGGAGAAATACTATGTAATTTAGCAGCGGTATTAAACATGGACATAAGTAGCACGATATATACACGAGTATACACAAAATAACATGGATGAGACTAGGAAATCTGGAAAGAAATCAAATAGACCACGTACTTATTAAGAAGACATACAAACAATCGATAAATGACGTTTTCTCACAAAGAGGCCAACATCGATTCGGACCATATATTAGTGATTACAACATGTAAAATAAAAACAACAAAGAATAAAAGGTGGAAAACACAGAGAAAATGGTACGTAGATAAATTGAAAGAGAAAGAAGTAAGAAAAAGATTTATACTAAAATATACATTTTAAATACAGAGATGAAGTTCAAAGAACAACAAATGGAGGAACGGTGAAAAAAAAAATCAAACAAGGAATAAACAATGCAGTAGAGACAGTGGTTGATAAAGTTATCGATAAGTGCAAATTTGTAGTGGAAGAAAAGAATAAAACAAGATTGAAATAATTAAGCACAAGCAAAGAAGAGGAACAAGAAAAATCCAAAGATCAAAGGCAAAATACAAAAAAATTATTTAAATCGAAAAAAAATAAAAGTAAAAGAAATTATGAACGAGATAAAAACAAAAAATAAAAGACACAACTCAAAATCAGTGTACCAATTCTGGTGTACCTACTTTAAAAACTGAAAACGAACAGCTAATATAGCTACAGAAACAGAAAAATGGCAGACGTATTTCGAAGAAAGGTATCAAGAAACGGATAGAGAAGAAATAACGAACACAGAACAAGATGAAAAAGAAGAAGAATTTACCTATACAGAAGTGGAAGAGAAAATATGTAAACATAAAAACAAGAAAACAGCGGGAGTTGACAGAATATCTGCAGAACTTATAAAATACGGTGGAGAGGCACTATAGAGACAGATTTATGAACTAATACAGAATATATGAAGCAAAGAAATAATGCCCGAAGAATTCAAGATGGGAATATAGTGACAATCCCAAAACAAGGAGACCATAGACTATGCAAAAACTACCCAGTAGTTAATTTAATGGAAGTAAAATATAAAGTAATGATTAGTATAATTAGAGACAGACTAACAATATATACAGAACAAACATAGGGGATTACCAGACGGTTTTAGAAAAGGATGATCCACGATAGACGCTATACATACACTAAAACAAGTGATATAAAAGACGTATGAGTACGACGGAGAAGCACGTATACTTTTTCTAGACTTTAAATAGGCCTTTGACAAACTAAACAGAAGAAAAATGATCCAAGACTTACAAAAGAGTAATATACTAAATAAAATTATAAGAATGATAGAAATTACAACGCGAGATCCCTAAGCAATAATAGACACAGGAAGAGAAAGAACAGAAATAATAAAAATAAAAAATGTAGTAAGACAAGGAGATGCGCTCTCAACGGTGTCTATTACTAGACAAGATAATAAAAAACTGTCAAACGCAGGAACTATAAACAAGAATGAAATACAAGTAATAGGATGTGCGGACGATATAACCATAGTAGCAACAGATAAAAAGACATTAAAGAAAACCTTCCAAAAAAAAGAAAGCGAAGCCAAACTGAGAGGAATGAAAATAAATTAAAATAAAACAAAATAGATAAACGTAAGCAAGAAAAAAAATACAAATAACAGAACTGACAATAGATGCACACAGTTTCGAAGAGGTTGAAACATTCAAATATTTGGGAGCACTAATCAACATAACAAATAAAACTGAAGATATAAAAAGAAAAATTTAAGCGGGAAATACAGCCTTTTATAGAAATAAAAAAATGTTTAGAGATTAAAATATAAGCCGAAATACAAAAATGAAAATCTTCAAAACTACCATAAGACCAATAGTAGTATATGCCGCAGAAACATTTCCATTAACAACAAGAGAGGAAGATTATCAAAAAAATATTGGGACCAAAGAGGGAAAACGAGGAAGATGTAAGAAATGGATGAATCACGAAATACAAGAATGGATAGGTCAAGAGAACATAGTTAGAGCAATAAAAGTACAAAGAATTAGATGGTATGGACACATGAGAAGAGAGAAGAGGAATCCGTTAAGAGTAATAACGGAATGGATACCACCAGGTAAAAAAACCAGAGGCAGACCTAAACTGAGATGGAGACAACAGTAGAAAAAGACTTAAAAAGAGTATGGAAATAAGAAATATAGAAAGGACAATCAAAGAGAGAAAAAAATGGAGAAAAGTCGTGAAAACACCGAAGTCACACCAGAAACTGTAAAACCAAACCCAGAATGGGATGATCCCCCACACAAAAATGAAATGAAAACAGCTTCAGCTTCTTCGGGAGCGTACATCTTGTATATATATTCTTACTCTGCGAACTGTTTCTAATGAATGTATCCCTTTTTGTACTAATTGAACTTAGAGTGGAACAGATGTGTGAAAATTGTCGAAATATATTAAACTGGGAACGTTTCTACAAAGTCTAATAACAAGATTTGCGCTGGCCCCAAAATCGGTTTCAATTGGCAGAAATACATTTTCGCAACCTGTATATATTTCAAATTTAAGGGAAAAACCATCAACAACCATCTATAAACTCTTTAACCCTTATCCGGGCAACACATTTTACTTACGTAAGCGGGCAACTCGGGTCCGTTGAGCTCACCACTGTTCTTGAATGTACTATTTATATTTACCCATATATTTCTAATATTCATTTTTGATTTTTTATTAAAGTTAAATTTAAATTGTCTAGATTAAAAAAAAGGTGCTACTATAGTATGCGGTCTACCTCGAAGGTGCGATCTACCTGAAGGATTTGCACAAAATAATGAAATAAAAGAAAACTTTTGTAGAAAAAATATTTATTCACAAGTAATAAACATTTGGAGCCACATAAACACTTAATTAATAAATAAATAAAAACTTTTGTAAATCTACCACGCCATTTTATTTGAAAAGAAGGGTTGATGTTTACGCATAGTCTGGAAAAAGATGATGGTGTTGTTGCCTTTCATTATTGTGTGAAAACCCTTCTGAGAAAAGGTCATGGTAATTAGCAGCTCATGTATAAAGTACCCACAAAAACATTTTTTTTACAAAATGAATAAAACGCATAAGTCCGAAGTATATTATTATATTACTATTACAAATTAATACTGTGTCTTATCAATTTACTATTTTAGTTGGGACTAAGCCACAAGATTAGCTTATTTCCAACTAGAATAGCAAATTGATATGGCAAATTAAATTATTATTAAGTATTAGGTTAAAAAAAACAATAAAAATAAAAAAACCATAGATTATAATCGGTTCACAATCTGTCGATAGCTCACTACAAGTTTAACCCTAATTAGAGAACTGAAATACAGAGAGGATAGGTAATACGATATAATAGTAAAAACCAACCTGAAACTGACGGTTTAAGATGTTTTCGACTAACCCACCTTGTATCTGAAGGAATACAATACCTTATAATCCTATTACGAGGGTATTTTGAATGGTTACAGATGACCGACCAGTGTCGTAGAGTATATGATTGAAACATTTATTTGAACTAAATAAATATATTTTTTAAATTGTACTTATGTAAAATGTATTTTTTAATAAAACATCCTTATTTTATTCAAAAATAAAAAGTTTCTTGCCATTCATAAAAGATACATTTATTTAATTAAGGGGAAAGGCGCCAAATGTCGCCTGGCAAAATTTCCAATGTGTTTTAAATGTATCCATTATTTTCGAATCCGGAGAAAACTAATAAATATTTTTGAAAAATTTAAACGCAGAATGAAAGATTACATTACTACTGAGGGCAGAAAGTCCCTGAAAACTTCCACAATGTTTATTTTAATATGTTATGTAACAGGGGTGAAAATAAAAGAGAAATTATAGTATAATTTTTAATTGAAAATATTGCATGCAAAAGAAACTTTTTATTTAATCTAATAAATATTTCATTCTGCCTTTCAATTTTTCAAAAATGCTTTTTAGTTTTCTCAGGATTTGAAAAAAAATGGATACATTTAAAACACATTGAACATTTTGACAGGCGACATTTTGCGCCTTTCCCCTTTAATACCTTACGATTACAACTACTATTACTTACCTTATATAATTACGATTAGAAAACTATTCAAATTCAAAATAAATAGGATCAACTTCGGAATCCGAGTCGTCTTGAAGGTTAATAATTAGGTTAATAATCTCTACGGTCGCATCAATTATGTTATCAAGATCCCACATTTTTTGTTCTTCTTCTATTACATGTTTTACTGCATCATTCCAGTTTTGTTCTATAATATGTTGTAAAGACTCGTATAACAATTCACGTATAGCTTGTATTTTATACGACTTATTTTTTCTAGCCACATAACTTTTCATTTGTGCCCAAATTAGTTCAATTAGATTTATTTCGCAGTGGTAGGGTGGAAGTCTAAGGACTGTGATATTTCGCCCTTCCGCCATTTTGTCAACTACGTATTTCTTGAACTTAGATTTGTGTTGTCGGGCAATTTTTAAAAGTTCTGCTTTTACAATTCCATCTTCGTAAGGCAGATACTTATTCCGCAGCTAGTCAAGAATATCCTGTTGCTTCCACGCAGTCGTTGGAAGTCTTTCTACTAGTCGTGAATGATAAGGTGCATTATCTAATACTATAATTGAATTTGGTGTTATGTGTTCAATCATCTGCTCAAAATACTCTTTGAAGACATCAGCTGTCATCTCCTCGTGATAGTCTTTTGTGCTTTTGGACTGAAATTCCAACAAACCATGCTTAACAAATCCTTTTTCACTGCCAATGTGAGAAATTATTAATCTACTGCCTTTACCAGAAGGTGGGGAGATACCAGTAGACCAACCTTCCATAAAGGCTTGCCTGGAGCTTAATATATTTTTATCTGACCAAATTTTTTAGAGTATGACCTGAGTTTACCCACGTTTCATCCTGGTAGAAGATTAGCCTTCCTTCAGCCCGGAATTTTTGTATGGATCTTAGATAATTTCTTTTCCAATATATTATCTCCTCCCGGTCAATCATGCCGGAAATTTAATTCTTTTAAAACTTGCCATAATATAGTTCGTCCGATATGAGGCAAATCCGGGTCGTCTCTAACTTCTTGTAAAATTTTGTTTAGGTTTGGTATTTCTTTTTTGAAAAAAAATCCATGAATTTTCCTTCGAATACCATTTTTGGCAAATTCATCAATTTCAATAGGCTTTTTCCCTCTCTTTAAGTGTTCGTTTGTGTTTGGGTGCTATACCGTGTTTTTTTTCTTCCTGATAGGAACCTATATATAGTTGACTCTCCTACGCCAGTCATGTTGGCACAACTTTCGACTATGTTGCGAACAGTGTTTGTAGGATTCTGAGAAACCAGAGCATCGTGAACTTTCAGGACAATAGTCTTCTCTCTTGGCGAATAGACAGACTTACTGACTGTATGCAACAGTACCGGTGTAAAACTTGATGATGTTGATGATGAAGCCATCACAAACAATCCAACGAAACAAGCACGAGCGAAAGGTACGTATATGTTCGTAGGTATATGGAATAATAAAACATTCACGCACTGCATATAATTCGCAAAAGAAATATTCGAGACGCTAATTACTGCCATAGACGCGGAAACACCGACGAGCCGTAAATTACGTGCGATCAAAAACGTACTAAACAAAAAAATTGTTTTCGTTCATAATAACTTCACCCTTTTAAGTTAAGTTTCGAATAAAAACTGAACAGACGAGGCACGTGGCCAAAGCCGGCATCTTTATACCCATTATATTATTAAAAATCTGGGGAATTCCATCCTAATTATCTTGCAACGAATAGTACCTTCGGATATGAATTCCAGGTTTTCTAGTAAAGTGATTAAACGCGAAGATTAGTATTGAAATATCCAAAGAGATAAGGTATTCTTATTTACAAAATTGTTAATGGTTAAATTCTTATTTTTAATAATATAATATAATAATCAACATTAACCGTGAAAGTTTTAATTGTTTTTTTGCTAAATATATTAGTATTAAAATATTATTAATATTATATATAACAGTATTAAAACATCATATTATTATTTAATGAATAAACACTTCAGGAACGCCTATGATTTACGTCCGTTTTATGAGTTTGAGGCACATTTCGTGCTCTCAACAATTTGTGAACGGAGAATAGTCATTTATTTTTCTTTATTGCAACACTTAAATCTTTTTTAATTATACAGTGATCGTTACATACATTTCTACTGCATATTTAACAAATTTGTTTTTGTTTCCTGTCCTTTTTTGTTGGGTACATGTGACACCTTTTCCTTGTTAAAACTGGAGGTTTTTCTAGTTTTTGCTTTACATTGTGTGGTTCAATTCCTGTAAGCACTTTCAATACACTGTTTTGTTTCCCATTGTAGTCCCCTGGATTTTCTTCTCAAAACTTGAGGCAACACTAGTTTTTCTGCTTTCGTTGTAAGAAACAATGTTCGCTTTTTATTTTTTTTTTTTTTTCGTTCCATTTTGGATAAAAATTTGTCCAAGTAATAAATGAGGCTACCCCAACCACATTTAAAATATTCATAAAAAATTCAATAGGCCAACGGTTAGTTCGTCTTTTGCACATATATTAATAAACCATTTGGTCTAGCATATTGACACCACAGTAAGCATTCTGATGCATGGTGGACAGGACTAGGCCAATTCTTTGTTTTTTCGGAACGTAAGAAACAAGAGATGCTTTTGGAGTGAATCCGAAAATTGAAGATTTCTCTAAACGGTTCTTGTTTGGTAGAAATTCCCGATACAAATCTATTATTTTTTTCACTGCGCCCACAAGAGTTAGTGAACTTGCCAGTTATTCATGTGCAAGAGCAAGATCAGTGAAATAGTCACATTCCTCTTGGAATTACAATAAGGCTCGACGAGTTGCTTTACAACTTGAGAAGCAAGACCTTTGGCTACTGTATTTCCGTTTGTTTTTGGGTATGTGGTATTCCACCTAAAGGGTTATATGTTTCCGAGTCACAGTCCCACCATATTTTCATACCATACTTATATGGCTTTGAAGGCATATACTGCTTACAAATACGGAACAAGTTGCTCATCTACCGTTATGTTTTTTCCTGGTAAATAGTATTTTTGAAAGTTTTGGTTGACTTATTCCACACATGGCGTATTGCTGCTACTTTGTCGTTCCTTCTTCGTTCAGACCTCGTGTCCTTATCGTTAAATCGAACAAATCTTAGCAAATTTTTTAATCATTTTAACCCCATGGTAGCTTTAAATATAGTAGGTCCATAAAACTTACTCCTAAATCTATCCACATTATAGATTGGCACTCAGGTGCCCTGCAGTTAGTAGTAGTCCAATAAAGGTATATAGCTCTGTAGAGTCGCAATATTTCCAGTTGTCTATCCCCAGGACTTTTTCGGCTTCTTTATTTGTCGTTCACAATTTTTTCGTCCACAAACAAACAAAAGGAATCAACAGGATCATCTACACTTTGACCAGGGGCTAACGTTACTTTGTGCACTTTGCTTTTTATTATGTCGCAGGATCGCATACGTCCTGTCGGTTGTGCTTGACTCTTCCAGTTAATTCCATCCTTAGGTTCAAAAGTTATACATTCTGAAATCAGGGAACTAGCTACACATTCTTCTTCATTATCACTCAATACTACTTGCTGATCATCCTCTTCACTTGCTTCTGAAAGACAATTTTCAATTTCAGAGTCATTTCAATGCCACCTACTTCAGGAGATTCTTAATCATGGGAATCCCATACATTATTAGCAATATCTTGCAGTTCTACAGCTAATAATAGTTTTCGGGACATTCTATTCGCACTATCTACTTTCACTGTAATTTAATATAATTTTAGGAGCTTGCTTGTTGACACTAACATCGATGTCAAACGACTGATAGCAGATGCATTATTTATTTCAAAATATGTATAGGTACCTACCTAACAATATTATTGTATTCCAACAATGATTATTAGTTTTTAAAATTTATTTAGAATAGATATGCCACCTATTGTAAGTATCTCTTTAATTCTTCACATCAAAGAGATGTTTACATTGTTTGTTACTTGTTTAGACTTTATTATTGGATTTCAAGAATCATAGAAGTCGTTTGGATAATCCACAAAACCTTACGTGACTGCCAGATTAACTTCTGTAACAAAGATTTAGACTTAAGTTATAAATAGAAATAGGGTTCTACGGCCCGTGTAATTTTTTCGACGCAATAATTTTAAAAATGATAATCAATATTTTAAATAGCTCATGACTATGTTGAAGGTAACATACTTCTAAACAAATTCATTGATGCATTAAATTCAATAAAAAATTGTTTATCAGTTTATGATAACAGATTGGGGTCTCGGGTCCGTTGGACCCGCCTTGCCTGGATAAGGAAAAATTAAAGTATTCTCACTTTAATTTATCATGTATATGTCATGTGTCGCTGTATACAATGATTTACAGTTTAATAAGGTGTTTACGTTCCATTCAATATAATTTTAGGGACTGTACTTCTTAACTGAAAAGAAAGAAATTAAGAAATTAAGTTTACTTTATTGTGTACTACAGAGCGTGTTTCTGGTATTTTTGTGTAATGTATGCCAAACAATAAATTTATTTGTGGGACACAAAGGTTTGGTCAATATAACCGCCTCATGCTACGTGATGGTAGTCACTTGGATGTCAAGTGTTATTTGTTACTTCTTCGTGAAATACAGGGATTTAATTCACAGGTATGACTCCATTTTAATTTAAATTTAATACTTAGATTAGGTGCCGTTTATGGCAGGGTTCTTGAGCTGTAAATATGATCATTCAGTCTACTTTAAAATAATTATCTATCACATAATTAAAAACTTAATTTTAAAAAATCCTTTATAAACGATATATTTAATTAAAAACCCTTTTAGGGCTAAATCACAAAACGTCTTCGAAATAAATATTTCATCTTCAGTGCTGCTACCTGAAATAGGTACATCCACTTTAATTAAGAAAAATGTGTGTATGAGTAAAAATAATAATTAAGTGAGAGTATACATGTTGGTAGATTTAAAAAATTATATGGGGGATTAGAGTTATTTAAAAGTAATTTTTTGTGAAAATTGATTGAAAGACACCGGACAGGATGATCAAAGGTGATATTGATAAAAGGGAAAATATGAGAATAAGAGTTTAGCATGTAGAAAGTTAGATATTTTGAAAACTTGGAAAACCGAGGTAAAGGAGAATTTTTGGAAAAAATTGTTTGCGGAATATTTCCTTTTGAAGTTAAAGCCCGTGTTCTGTCATTTCGATAGGTAAACTTAAATAAAATGGATGTTAGTGCAGCGAAATAAATATCAGTAAATCATGCATGTCTTTCTTTCTTCGTCTTTACAGGCCTACGATCTGGGTAACGTTTATCTTGTATCATTTTCGTTTCATCCCGTAGGTATATCATAAAAACCGAAAAAGATTCTTAATATTTTTGCGTCTCTGAGAGTGAAAATCTAAACATGTTGGAGTTTGCGTATGATAAAAAAATTGCTCTTTTGTTTGATCTTGGTTCCGCCTAGATATTTGCGCTGGAAATAAACAACAATTTTTCCACTTATGCTGAGAATGTAGAGAAATCACATGCCATGATGACAGAAAAATTATCCTGTTAGTCACTCCATAGTAAATCAGTAGGAAACACAAGAAAAAAAAACCTTATAATACTATCCCGACATGATAAGTATTTGGTCTTACATTTAGTTTACTCTCAATAAACACCAAACTCTGATTTTATATGATTGTTATTTGAAAAACATAAATGATATATCCTCGATATGTTACTGACTTACTAATACTGGTATTTTTCTTTTATTAACTTCCTCTTTTAATATGGGTAACCAGATCCTACTGCATTCTGACTAGGAATTTGCAACACAGTCTCATTTAGCAGAATTAAAGCCGCTTCTTTGATTTTTTTTATCATCTGTTTCTTTTAGGACTATACTTGAATCGTTCCATTGAACCCTATGTTCATTTTTCCATGCTTGTTTACATATTTCTTCTTCTTAGGGTGCCTGTCCGTTCCTAACGTTGGCGATCATTCTGGCTATCATGACTTTGTTTGTTGCTATACGAAATAGCTGTGTTGAGGTTTTTCTATACCATGCTCTCAGGTTAGCAAGCCAGGATATTCTTCTTCGTCCTGGAGCCCTTTTTCCTTCAATTTTACCTTGCAAAAAAATACGAAATATAAACTTAAAATAAAGTATGACCACCACGTTGGTTTACCACAGCTCTACATCTACTGTTCATGCTCCTAATCACATTGTTAATGTCTGCTTGATGTAGTTGTGTCCATTGTTCTCAACAAAGCTCTTTTAATTGAAATTCATTGTAAATATTGCCCATATGTGGAGTAATTCTTTGTTGGAGCATGTTCCATACATGCTCAATGGGATTCAAGTCCGGTGATTGTGCTGGCCACAGCAATACATCAATATCCTCGTTATATTATCCTGGTCGTCTTCAAACTCATATCCAACGAGAATCTGGATGAAATCCATATCTAGACTCGTCACTAAACAAAACTGTGGCCCAGTCATTGTCATTCCAATTCTGAAACTCTTGACACCAGGTTAATCTTGCAGCGAGATTGCCTCTAGATAGAGGTGGACATCTCAGTGGTCGCTGTATTACGAAGATTGGCTTCATGGAAACGATTCCTCAAAGTACTGCTGCTAATTGTTACATTATGTGCAAGCTGTAATTCATTAAACAGCTCGGGTGCTATGATCGTTGGCTGCCTTCTGGCATTTAAAATTAATTGTCGGTCTTGAGCGACGGTTGTAGAACGACCACGTCCTGGATGTTGCTCGGCTGGACTCACAGTGTCTCTAAACCGACGCTACAAACGACTTACGACGCTTTAGGGGAAACCCAGCTGGTCAGCAAATTGAGTTTATCGCATACCAGCTTGAAGGACTATTCATCTCGTCCAACGTTAAATGTTGTCGTTGCATGTTAAAATGACAATATCTTTAAGTCACCTATTAAGCAAGAATGGTATAAAGTAACTAAAATTAAAAATAAACAAAACATAAAAATGTCGATTTTTTTGTCCCTTATAAAAAACATTCTAAAACACGTATTGCTATCAGTTTTATAATTTTTTTTTGATAAGAAGTGAGTGTATCAACAATTAATTATAGTACAAGCAAATTTATATTGTCATGAAATTTCTGTCATTGGTATTGTCAAATTATTAAAATATCCCTAGACTTTTGCGTTGTATATATATATATATATATATATATATATATATATATATATATATATATATATATATATATATTTAGAGTGAACACCCTCGATAGTATTATACAATGTTTTTTGATTTTATATTGTTCTAGTTAACATAGCTAGAGTTGGTTAAATTTTTTCATTACTAGGTAAGTATTCAGATCCACTACCAAAGAAAAGACCATTTTATTTATTCATAGTACTCACACAGTTAATTAAAAACACAAATAAAATATCTTAAAATAGTGGTGGAAAAGCTAAATAGGTAAATACTCGACTTCTGGCCAATTGGGCTTTTTCAAAGCTATCTAATTGTAAAAAAAACAACAGAATTTACACCAAAATTACTTACACTACCTGATTTCTGAAATTTTTTATAAATGTAATTAATGTTTTTATGTTTTATATAAGTAAGTAGTGACTAAACGCAGGTTTAAACGTATTCAGTAACTGGCGCCAGTCACACTAGCACGATAGCGCTGGCATAGTAATAGTATCAATAAACACTGGCATACCTGTGAAGAGTACAACAACGACTGACTATACAAGTAAGAACTGACATGCCATTGAGACTGGCACGTTTACGCAAATCCCGTAGCTGGCACCAGTCTCATTGGCATGCCAGTGCTTGACTAGGACAGAGCTGGACAGGCACGTTTACACGTACACTAGTGTCAGTCTTACTGCCACGCCAGTTCCTACATGCCAAAGTCAGTCGTTTGTTGTACTCTTTACAGGCACGCCAGCAACTGGAATGACACTGACAAGAAAAATAGACTAGCTGTCTATTCGAGACAGCGCTGGACAGGCGCAAAATAGTGTTTACATGCTGCCTCTACTATGCCACTGCTGTCGTGTAAGTGCGACAAGATTTTGTACGAACTAACTAGTTTTTAAGAAAATTATGATTTACACCGAATGGCTTCTGAACCCTCCATATATTATTTAAACAATTCTAAAATAATATTTTAAACTAAAAGAACAGGAAAAAAGTTTATTTATGTTTAGGTTTATATTTAGGTATATAAAAAATTTATGTCTTATAGCCTGTTTATTGATCTCAACAAAGAAATTTTTCAACCTAAGGACAAAAAATCAACTGAGATTGCAGAACGGTCGCTGTCACTGTTTTACTCGGTCAAAAATGTACTCCTCACAGTTTGTTTATTATCAACAATAACTTGCATGAGTATACCACTGTTACATGCAAGTAAATATATCGATGACCGGTTACCAGTAAGCATGTGGTAAGTTATTATTTTTATTCATTTCTTTATTTCAGTTTGGATTTTTTTGACGTTATTTTGTTTTTATTTTTTCACTCCTTAAACTTTTACTTTTAGTTTATTTTGTTTTAGACTTTTTATATTTTTCAATCTATTAGTCTTTTCTTAGTTATACTTTAATATATAACAGCAATTTTAGTGTTTATGAAGTCTTATTTGTTCTTCTTCTTCTTTGTATGCCTCATCCTTTAAGCAAATTAGCGATCATTATGGCTCATTTTACTATGTCTGCAGTAGGGATGGCGGTTGTTGGCACCACAACTTTTTTTTAATTATCGTCTTCTTTTTAATTAATGTTGAACCTGGCGGTTATAACCTGTCTGAGCCCATTACTATCAAATATTTTTACGAAATATTCTAGAAACGGAGATTTCAAAACATCACGTATTCAAACAGTTTTTATCTTGTTGGAGATGCGTGGACGCTATACCGGTATGTTTTAAAGGAACGAACAGACACCTTGACCCATTCTTATCTTATATTAATTTACTTCATAGTCATATACAGCAGAAACAATCCATAAATTTTCTAGATTTAAACATTATTAGACTTAAAAACAAACAAGCATTTTCCGTATTTCATAAACCTACCCATACTGACACGACTATTCACAATTCATCATATCATCTATACAACATAAATTGGCAGCCTATCATAGCATGTTACATAAATTAATAGAAATTCCTATGTCAACAACTTTGAGATATAATTGAATATCATTAGACAAATAGCAGTAAACAATGGTTACAACGAACAGACAATAAACCAAATTTTAAACCAAAATCTGTCTAAGAAAGCCCTGAAATTAGTCTTTCCACCAACAAAGAAAAAACCAAGTTCTTTCTGCTCGATTACATATACAGGCAAGATATCATTCAAAATAGCCAAACACATAGAAAAGAAAGGAATAACGTCAGCTTTTAAAATAAACAACAACTTGAACAAATAGATTAAGAACAACAAGAGCCAGAAGAAAAAGTACTTACAAACTGCTGTATACAAACTTGCATGTGGCGACTGCCCAAAAACTTACATCGGCCAAACGGGTAGAACCTTTAATGAACGAATAGCATAATACAAAAGAGCGTTCAATAATAGAAAAACAAGTTCTTCTTACACACTTCACCTTCGAGAACATAATCATTCTTTTAATAACCAATTTCAAATTATTCACATTCAAAATAAATGCCTTAAGCTATCATTGGTAGAACCAATTGAAATTAACAAATTAAAAAATACACATAATAATTTTGAATCACTATCATGAGACAAACAGTTCTCCCCTCTTCAACTTATTCAGTTAAAGACTATAAAGTTTTAGACGTATAACAAACTCACTACCGAAACAGCTGTAGTGATTATAAATGATAATAAAATATGTGGAAGTATTGAAAATAAAAGTTTTCATTGTTTTATTGTTTGGACTAAATCTAGGTATGGCAAGAGAGATGGTACAGGAACTCGTTGTGGCTACAGAAAGTGTAGGTTTAAATATAAATATCTCGAAAACAAAAATCATAACCAATTTGGTACCCAACCAGAACATCAGTATTGGTGGGAAAGAAATAGAACTCGTAGATAGATATAAATACCTGGGACATGAAATTATGATTGGCAGGGATAACCAGACTCATGAACTGAAGAGAAGAATCGGCCTTGGGTGGGCAGCATTTGGAAAACTGAGAGAAACTTTTAAAAGTGAGCTGCCCACATGCCTAAAGAGAAAGGTATTTGATCAGTGCGTCCTCCCAGTATTGACGTACGGAGCAGAAACACTTACCTTAACAAAAGCAGCAGCTACCAAACTGAGAGTCACGCAGAGAAGAATGGAGCGGTCCATGTTAGGAATAACTCTGCGAGACAGAATAACCAACGAAGACATCAGGAGAAGAACCGGAGTGACTTACATCATCAAGAAGATAGCCAGACTAAAATGGAGATGGGCAGGACACATAGCCAGAATGACAGATGGGCGATAGACAAAGAGGTTATTGGAATAGAGGCCAAGGGAAGACAAGAGAAGCGTCGGTCGACCACCTACAAGATGGACTGACTATTTAAGAAGACTCAATAAAAACTGGATGAGAGCGGCGCAAGGTAGACGGGGTTGGAAACATGGGGAAGAGGCCTATGTTCAGCAGTGGACTCTTGAGGCTGGATGATGATGATAATTGTTTGGTAAAATAAACTGCTATCAAGTAAAGATTGAATCCGTCACATAAATAAAACAGGTTACAAGATTACAAACAGGTTGCATTATATAAAATATATTTGAGATTATGTTGACCGGGCATTTTTCATAAGACCTATTGAGGAAAACTGACGATGACACCAGTCTCTCTGATGATTTGATGAACTTCCGATGAACGACATGTATTTTTTAGGTATGAAATCCAAACCTGGCATACAGGTTCTGCTCTACTCCCAGAATACAAATGGGTTACTTAATCTCGTCCACAAAGGCAGCTGCAGGTTCAAAGTGAGTTAAAATGGAAAAGAAGTTTAAATCTGTTTCCCGGGTACCTAAACTGGAACCAATCTTCACCAACTCCAGGTCGTGTGAAGACCAAAGAGGTTTTGATTTGGAACCCACTTTGGGCTCTTCAGTCTGGAAAGAGCAGGATGGTGAAAGTCTTCCAATTTCGGCAATATCTCTGACATCCGGCCGGTAGTCTTCTTTTTTTTAAGGCATAATTTTGTTCTCAACGGACCCCTCTGAATCACTATTAGCCATAATCCTTTATTAATAATTACACAAATAAATAAGAACTTAGACTTTTGAGGTTACAATAATACTGCCTGGCACGTTTCTTAAAAATGAATATTGCATTATGCGGTTTGTTTACATGACATCGCTGGTTTTTCTCCTGGGCGTTTGGACTCAGCTGGTTTTTATTCGGTACCCTATATTTAAGACATTGTTTTACTCCATACTACGGTAGTTTTTTCCCAATTTTAGTACTCTAAAATATAGGTCGTCATTCGAAGAATTTAATGGCGCCTCTACTGAGATTTTCAATAAAAAGTGACATATTTGGTTTTTTCCCTGTACCCTTAAGTTGTAGCTAAAAGGGCTTGAACGAGTCACCAATTACGAGTGTATGCAAACTTTGAACATCAATATCTTAACCACTTTTTGGCTTACAAAAAAAAAACAAAAAAAAACCAAAATATTTAGAAAAGCAAAACCTATATGTTTATATTTTTCATAATTTTTCGTATTACAAATAATTTTGAAATTACTTTGAAAAAAGTCACATTTTCAAAATTTCAAAAGCTTTTCTTTTAATTTAAATCCAAATTTTTCAAAAATAAGCACTTTCAACCAGTCAAACTTACAGGTTATATAAACAATACATAAATAAAATAAATTGTAAAGCAATTATGATTAATTTTATTTATGGTGCTAATTAGGGGAGATTTGCACGATGTTTTTATCCAAAAAAAGGGACCAACTTTATATTGAGCGTAACTCTCTTAGTTTTGCTTTGTTGTTTGTTGTTTTGTATTGTTTTTTACAGTTTTACAAACAAGTAATGATTTTGATGAGTATTACAAACACTTTTACAATCACTTAAAGATTTTGATGAGTATTCCCTGAAAACTGCCTAATTTTTTAGATATTTTACGTTGAATTATTCGATTTGGAATTTGACGAATAAGAACCTATGTTTCATGAGGTACAACTCTGCTTCTACTGGATATACAGACTTCAAAAGTACACAATTTTTTGTTTTTTTTATGCTACATTTTTGTTATTGGCTGTTATTGGCGTATGAAAATGTGGTTTTTATTTTGAAAAACGAACATTTTCACTCGCAAATAACTCAAAAAGTATTGACTTAGATATGCTTAGAATTAGTCAATTTTTCTATTTCCGGACATATTTTAAACGTATGTTTTTTCACCCACGAGAAGGCATAATTCTCACACGTCACGTAAACGCAACCTTGCGCTTAAGTCGAAAACGTACGTTTAAGCTAAGCATCCATAGATCTGCATAGTACGCATCGGATTAATTTTTTATACTGCGTCCGCTGTATCGGCAGCGATCGGATTTGCCGACGCGAGTATCGGCCATTTTTACAAAGTTAAACGCAAATTTTACAAGTTAATACTTCTGCATATCAATTTAGTATTTTAATTGGGAATAAGCCACAAAATTGGCTTATTCCCAACTTAAAATTTCAAATTGATTTGACAAATAGATTATTATTATTAAGTATTAATTCGTAAAATTAATATAATAATTCTTATAATTTACGTGTTTTATTCACTTTGTAGACATTCAATTTTACACTTCTCTCAGTAACATCATTAACAACTTTAGTAGGTGTAATTAGAAAAAACGTGTTGTTTTTTTAACGAGAATAATTTTTATAGTTAGATACGCAAGATATCTTGAGAAAGACCAATAAACATAAAAAATTAGTAATATTTATGACATTTTAATCCCCATAATCAACTTATCCTGGCCTGTAGTATTTTTTATGTATATACCTATATCGATAGCCTAATGCTGACAGATCGTAACCCACAATAAATTGAAAATTCATATTTTTGTATCAAAGGCAACCAACCGTGCATCCCTATATGCTGTTAAATTCTCGTAACCTAAATAAAATAGTAAGGTGGCCATTCCTGCGATTTCTAACAAGTCCTAACCCGCTCGCGTTATTTGTTTACTTCCAACTCATGTTATCCCACAGTGTAGCTTGAATGGCAAAGCGTGTTGGTAGTAATTCGTTTGACCTTTAAAATTAGTTTATAAATCAGCTAGAATATAGGTAAGTCATTGATTTTCTTTACGCAAACGTTAAAATAAGTTTATTGTCTGCATATCGTAAAATAGAATACCGTTAATATTTTTTTATACTGAGAACTAGGATAAAAACAAGACAAAACAGTCAAGAATGTTAGGAAGGGAATATACTGGTTAGAAAGGCTACAAAACATTGTAAAACATGATATTCTACGCCCTGAACGTAAAATGAAGCCAGCCTGTGTCTCGAAGTTTTGCGCTACCGCGCCGACACGCTTTTGCCAAATAATATCAGAAAACTTAAGAAAAGAAATATTTTTAAAATTTTGGGAAATGTCCTGGGAACAAAAAAGGATGTTCTTCGCTCATATGGTTACATACAAAGAGAAAAAAAGATGTTATGTAGATGGACCTTCCAGGCGAAGTGGTACCTACGAATACTTTCTGACAGTAAAAGGCAATAAATTACAAGTCTGCAAATTGATGTTTCTTAACACACTAGGAGTAGGAGAAAAGATGGTACAGAACTGGTAAGTGCGGCACGAAAAGATGAATTTTTAGAAAGTTGTGACATGATGCAAACAAGGATCAAAGAAAAAAGAGAGTCTATACCAAAAGCAAAACAGGACATTTTGCGAGTACAGAATTTACGAGAGTTTCTGAACAGGCTGCCTAAAATAGAGAGCCACTATTGCCGCAAGTCTACTGGAAAGTTATACCTAGAACATAATTTCAAATCGAAAACTGAAGTATATAATCTTTACAAAGAACAATGTAAATACAGACCATTATCAAATTGTAAATTCTCTACAGAATTTGAAGAAATGAATTTAGCATTGTTTAAACCACGCAAGGACCAATGTGATATATGTTCATCTTACAAGATGAAACAGGTTACAGATGAACAATACGCATCCCACATTAGAGCAAAAGACCTAGCACGAGTCGAAAAAGAAACCGATAAAACCAGAGCCATCCATAAAGAAATTTACTGTTTTGTCGTTGATGTGCAGGCAGTCAAAATTGTGTCCAGTATTACAGGCTACTTCTTTGTACTATAAAACAAAGCTACAAGTACATAACTTTACAGTATATAACTTGGAAAACCATCAAAGCATGAATTTCGTTTGGAATGAGACTGAGGCAGACCTTGATTCATCTGTATTCACTACGTGTTTAATAAAACATCTAGAACAATATTTGACCTTTGAAAAGAAAAATGTCATAATATTCTCAGACGGTTGTGGTTATCAGAATAGGAATGTCGTCCTTGCGAATGGTTTATCGGTTTTAGCTTCCAAGTATGAAGTCGAGATTGAGCAAAAATTTCTAGAAAGAGGCCACACTCAGATGAAGTGTGACTCTAACCACAGTCTAATTGAACGAAGACTAAAAAATCGGCAAATATTCCTACCCTCAGACTATATTTCGGTAATATCAGAAGCCAGGAAGAATCCTGCACCTTTGGAAGTATCCTATCTCACCCACACTTTTTTCTAAACTACAATGACTCTAAAAACTATCACTACAGCTCAATTCGTCCAGGTAAATCAAAAGAAGATTTGAAGGTAACAGATCTTAGAGGCTTACCAAATGGGGATATATTATACAAAGTGGCTCATGATCAAAAATATGAACTCCTTCCTCAGAGAAAGAACACCGTCAATTACGATTTGGTTTAGGATCAACTTTATTCGAATAGATTTAAAATAACCACAAAGAAATGAAAGGACCTTCAAGATCTAAAGTCTGTATTACCTACAGATGTGCACTACTTCTATGATACGCTGCCTCACGAAGACTTAATTACCAAAGACAATAACAAAAATCAAAAAAAGAAAGCCAAGATTTAAACTTATTATTTAGTTATTTTATTTTAATTATTCCTAAAAATGTTAACTGTAACGTTGTTTAAATGGTATTCGCTTAGTTTGCTACATTTTATTTAAAGTAAACACACATTTGTATCTGTTTCTATTTGAAATTAATAAAAGTAAAAAAATAAGGATTATGATTTAAAATGACGTAAACCACACTTTTATAAAAACGCCTTGAGTTATAATAACTTACTACATTTTCTAAGAGTTCGATATACTCGTAAGCCGCCAGGACGTTGGTTACAATATGTCGTATCCATCGAGCAAAAAGACAAAAGAGGGAATCTAATCGTTATGAAAAGGCGACCAAAAAAGTGGCCTCTGATGGCGGACATATCCGGAAATGCGAATGCGCCAAATTTAAATTTTCCGACACTTATTAACAGTAGCTATAAAATAGTTTTCAGAATGTGTCTTAGACGAGAAAATTTTAATTAAATATTAACGATAACAGTCTAAAATGTGAAACAATTGTTAAAAAACTTCAATATAAATAAGATTTCATGTGACAGTTGGGACAAATAATAACATAACCCAACTAAATTTGATTTCTTAAACAAGGAAAGACTCTCTTTCCTTGTTTAATTTGGCCTCTCAAGATGGCACTTCCTGTCTAACAATATTTTTGCCCCCACTACCTTTACATTCCCTCTTTTGTCTTTTTGCTCGATGGTCGTATCCCTTAGTACCCTGATCAAAATTAAACAAATTTATATTTTTACTATAAACTCACTTAGTAGCCATTACATAATTATTTATTTAAGAAAACATTACACAAGCAATCTTTTATAATTATGCTATACAGTTTTTTGTGCCTCTTGTAAAATTTTCTAAAATTGGATTACGACCTATCAGCATTAGGATATCGATATATAAAAAATAAAAGTTAAAACTGAGTTCACTTGTTTGACTACGTACAAAAGTTATAAATTAAAAATAATTAAAAATATCAAATCTTATATTAAAAAGCGGGGGAGATCGACATTTTTAAACTTTGGTTCTTACGGAACACCCCAATAAATAATAAAATAAAATGTAGAATCGAATGGATTAAAATAAAAATTGTGAAATTGAGAACAGAGCGCGCAGAGTGCGTCCACTCATCGGCACGCTTTGCAAAAGTTTCCTCTGGAAGCAAAGCTTCGGCATTGCCGATGATGCGATCCGTTCGATGCGGATCAGTGGACATGACATGACAAGATCGTTTTTATCTTGTTTAGGCCTGAGCCTCTTCAAGGAATGGGAAAGGAGTTGTGGGGGTGCGGTAAACTACAATCACGTCAAATGATACATGTGGAGGTGGAAGTGGTGGACTACTAAGAAACAGGAGGGTAGCTGAAGGTGACTGTGTGTATGATCTGAGAAGATCCAGAAGCGTACAAGAAGAAGTGGGTGCTGCCAAGCATGCCAGTTTAGGTACTTCAGGGTTACCAGCCAAGTTTGTAGGAACGGCTCTTTATCAGCGTTGTTAGCGCGCAGACTTTACCTGCGATATTGGATGGGGAATGATTCTAGTATATCAAAATACTCATCAGAAAGTTCGTGTCCAGTGTTGTGGAGAAGTTTAGCTGGAGGAAATGGAACTTTCTTTAAGGGAAGCCTGGTGAGTATTTGCCCTCTATGATTGCAAGGCGTCTTTAGTGCTCGTTTGGCTCTGTTGTTCGAGCCGCCTATGGTTCTTAGGACATACTTCCTGCTGAGGGTTAGGATTCAGTCCTTTATCGGTGTTATGTGTGATATTGCGTAAATGTGGGCTGATGGATACGACCAGTCCTTCCTCATGCAGTATCGTAAGATACGACGTTCGGTGGCCGTAATGGCGTTTAGTTGATGTGCATTCAGGGAGATGTGGATGCAAGCCTTGTATTCGACTATCGGTCTGACAAAGGTCTTGTATGTGTGCAACAAAATTTTGAAAGATGTCCCGCCCAGTTTGCCGGATAGCACTTTCAGGAGGTTAAACCTCTGCCTCATCCTATCTAAGGTTTCTTGAACGTCGGCCTTCCAGTTGAGAGTTCTCGTAAAATGAACTCCCAAGTAGAGAACCGAAGTCCTGAAGATGAGGTCTTCTCCTAAAAGCGATATCCGGCCTCGGACGTCCTGACAATACGGAGATTTAAATAAGATTGCTTGTGTTTTAGAGGGGTTTATAGTTACCCTCCATTTGTTGCACCATTTCATGACTCTGGATCAGTGGATGCAGTTACATAAGTTTTTATACAAGGCGAACGAAACTACGATGCGTACAATGCGGACCTGTGGACGCTTACCTTTAAGGTAAAAAAACAAAAGTTTAAAAATGTCGATCTCCCAAGCTTTTTAATAAAATATTTGATGTACGTAATCAAACAAGTAAACTGAGTTTTAACTTTTATTTTATATATGGATATATCCAAAAAAAATATTACATGCCATAATAAGTTGATTATGTGGAATAAAATATCATAAATAATATTTATTTTTTATGTTTATTGGTCTTTCTCAAGATATCTTGAGTATCTAACTATGAAAACAACACATTTTTATAATTACACCTATTAGAGTTGTTAATGATGTTACTGAGAGAAGTGTAAAATTGAATGTTTACAAAGTGAATAAAACACGTAAATTATAAGAATTATTGTTTTAATTTTACAAATACTTACTAAAAATAATAACCTATTTGTCATATCAATTTGAAATTTTAAGTTGGGAATAAGCCGGCATACTCGCGTCGGCAAATCCGATCGCTGCCGATACAGAGGACGTTTTATGACAAATTAATCCGATGCCTACGATGCGTCCGATGCGTACGATGCGGACCTATGGACGCTTAGCTGTACTGGAGTATTAAGCATGAATTATATTTTAGGTATCCATTTGAAATAAAGTATAGTCCACTTTATGAAATAGTATACACACACCAATGTCTTTTTGTTACATACGCGGCTTTCATTAATATCTACTTGGAAATTTTGGTTGCTGCTTTTACCACTTTCATTATTATACAATGTGACCTTGTGCATTACAATGTAAGCAACTTAAAAGATTTCAATTGTTTTAAAGAAATTATCCAACATCACAGGAGTATAAGAGAGTAAGTAAAATTATTGTATTTTGTCACATAATTAAATAAAATATCCTTAAATATAGTCATCTATAATAGAAATTTTCAATTTAGAAGAGTGATTTCATAGTTTAAACGCCGAATATCCTCAAATTTAAATGTACACAGCGACCCTCGAATACTGCCTGTTTTCTCAATTGCAATTTGCGTTTCCTCATAAGAAATTACAGAATATATAAAGCAGTATATTTATTTGTACTTCTCTATAGTAGACTTGACCAGAAGTTGTCGTACAGTGTAGTTCTTGTTCACAAGTAGTAATTATGGTTATACAAAACCTGTATTCTTCCACGCGGCGATTATTACCGTCATAAAAATACCAAAAAACATGATCTTTTCAATAGTAAAAATTAAACACAAAATTGTAATGAAATAAATTTTATTTATATGTTCCGTTTTGTTACATATTTAAATTTAAAAAATAAAAATCGATATTGTAAAACATTATTTTTCAATCGTTTGACAACGTTGGAATTAGCGAGGTAGCGTTGTAAAACTCCGTTTTACAATTCCGACCCAGACATAGCCGTAAAACTAGTTTTTATTATTTTTTCGCCGAAGAAATGTCGATAGAGACATCAACTATGGTTCATTTACATTGGCGTTTCTATGGGTAGTGCATGTGTTGCATGTGGAAATAAGCCACAATACATCTATTTACATGTTTATTTTACTGACGTTTCGATCTCTATTTCAGAGACCGTTTTTAAAGTTAAGAAAAAAAAAAGAAAATAAATAATATAAGATTATATAAATATATAATAATAAACAAATAAAATAAATATAACTATAATTTATATCTTTGAAAGCGGTCTTTGGATATAGAGATGGAAACTTCAGTAAAAACCTGCAGATAAATATATTGTGGCTTATTTTAAACAATAATATTTAAAGGATATAATATAATTAACGTTGAAATAAAAGTGAGTGTACGCCACTGGATTTTCATACGTCTTTCCCCACTTCTACGCCTTCAAACGATGAATCACTCTCCCAAATAGTGAAATTAGAGTTTAGTGGTGTTTTTTAAACAGTTAAGTACTAAAAAGGTTATTTTATAATTCTAATTTATTAAAAACAAAATATTTGCTCCAATTTATACGAGAGGACATGTATTTTTTACTTCATTGGTAAACTATTTCTTTTTCCTACCCCGAGTAGCTATTAGGTTACTGACAGCAGACAGTATTTTCTTCACACTATCTTATTTAGATATAGAAAGTAACGGAAAACTACGCTATTAATTTCATTTCTTCCCTTTAATAATAATCATGATTATGCCAATTTATACCGGAAACCCTATTGATCATAAATATCGGACTCCAAGATCCAACAACGGAGGAATAACACAAGTAGACGTGGGGGCCTCCCAGGTTGATAATATACGACACTTATGACCTATAGAAACAGAATATGATCAGAGCACTTAAAATGTCACAGCTATGTATGAAGAAGAGAAAAATTCATAATGCCATCAAAGAAATGAAACGACACGCCATTGACATCATGGGAGTTAATGAAATGCGATTGATAAATGCTGGATACTGCACCATTGATGGCCATAAAGTATAACTCTGGATATAGGGACGAGGATTAACAAGGTGTAGGAACTATATTATCAAAGAAGATTGCAAGATCCGTAACGAACTTTCCCCCATAAATGAAAAATTATTGTTAATTTAGTTAAATACCCAATCAGTTAAACTTAACATCATACAAATCTATGCAGATCAATTTGATGAAGAATACGAAGGATTATATCAGTACCTGGAAGATGTATTTGATAAAACAGACAACTAGAACCGGAACTTAATTATGGGTGATTTTAATGACAAAATTTGAAAAGGAGGGTATGAAGAGATTATTGGGTCACATGGCTTAGGAGTAAGAGATTAAAGGAGACAGATGTATGTAACTATATATTATATATATACACGGATCTTACAATTGGCAACTATAATCACTTTTTTAAAGCTGCCTCCCGAAAACTGTACTTGAAAATCTCTCATAAACTCTTTAAAAAATTTCGATAGAAATCAGATTGTTTACATCATAGTGAATAAAAGATTGTTCATTAGGAATACATCAGGTTCTTTACATTAGGAATTATATGCAGTCACCCATCCTTAATATAAAAATTAGAATAAAGATAATAAAACATCAAAAACAATTAGAAGATACGACCTCAGAAAACTAAAGAAGAAAGATAATGGCTTAAATTGAAAAAAGCATTGCTAAATGAATAATAATAAGCCGCAGCGTCGAAATTATTACAGGAACTAGAAAAAGTCTGCTATATCTGAAGAAAAAATTAGCCAATAAAAACAATAAATAGATGGCAAATGACAAAGTAGATTATTAAAACAAAATTAGAGTGAAATACATCGAAATTGTAGAAAAACAAAAAATGAAAGACGAATTGGCAAAAATATACTCATGAAAGAGCATTGCAGAGAAATTAAAGCTTGGGAGAGAAAACGTGATAATTTTACCCTACATAAGAAGGTAAAAGAATCATCTGGATCATACAGATATATTACACCTGGAAACAAGTCATACAGAATCTCTTTGATCATTCCTGCCATGGGGCCAAATGACGAATGTATCGTCAACATATCGTAGCCGACATGTGCGTTTGTGCATTGATGTGGATAGTGCTCGGATCTCGAAGTCTTCCATAAAGATATTGGCAATTACTAGAGATAATGGGAAGCCCATTGGAGCACCATTTATTTGTCTGTAAAATTGATTTTGGAAGATAAAATAAGTTTTGGACATACAATGTTTACTGACAGATAAGTAGTCTTGTTGGATAATGTATTTAGTTTTCTGCATGTTTAAAGTTTCATCTATAGGAATGTTTGTAAAGAGTGAAACGATATCAAAACTTACTAGAATATATGGCGGTGAGATAGGGTATTGTTTAAGAAGTTTCATGAATTGAAAAAAATTTTTGACGAAGGATGAAGCATTTTCGGCGAGAGGTTGTAGAGTTTTGGTAAAGTACTTGGCCATTTTTTGTGTAGGGAAGTTGTATGTACTGACAATGGGACGTAGAGGAATATCAGGTTTGTGAAGTTTGGGTAGGCCATATATTTAAGGTGTTCAGGAAGACTTTTCACGAGGAATTAGAGATTGTGTTATGTCAACAGTAAGAGAGGTTTTATTGATAACGGCTTTTGCTGTTTTCTCCAGATAGTTTGTTGGATTATTAGGAATTGGTCTGTAGTCTGGAGTCTTTGAAATAAAAATGGTTCATTTAAGTAAAAAATACCGTATTGAAATCCTAATAATGAAGGATTATGATGATCAAATTAGAACAGTCTCCTAAAAAGTTGAATGTTTGGATGGAAATTTTTCAAAATGGGCTCATAGGCCCATTTTTTATAGGCGGAAACTGGACTAGTCACAATTATTTAGATTTACTAAATAACCATATTTACCCTGCACTTCATCGGAATGTCCAGTTACCACAAAATGTTCAACAAGATAAAGAGCATTCTCCGTTATTGACGGGTTAGAAATTGTTGTAATGAGAATTTTCCAAATTGATACATGTGGATTCATAGATTGGCCTCCCTGTTTTCCGGACCTTAATCCATTGGAAATTTTTTCTTTAGGACTATATAAAATGACGTGTTTACATTAGGCGATCAACACGTTTGCAGGATTTGAAACAAACAATTATTGATGAATGTGAACTATTACGTCGA
Organism: Diabrotica undecimpunctata; assembly: GCF_040954645.1. Taxonomy (NCBI): domain Eukaryota; kingdom Metazoa; phylum Arthropoda; class Insecta; order Coleoptera; family Chrysomelidae; genus Diabrotica; species Diabrotica undecimpunctata. Next base: position 142,708,834 of record NC_092803.1, read on the forward strand.
GCATTTTGAACATTTGAAGTGACGTTTCTTAAATTATTATTCTGATTGGTCTTTATAAATAAATTTACAAATTTTTTCTACCAAACTTGATATCTATGAATTCGGAATAAGTAACAGGTTTTTTAAAACCTGCAAAAATATACAGTGTATTTATTTAAATTAGATAAGTTAAGGTTATTTCCGGTGAAACCGAAAAAAAAATAATAATAAATATGGCACCAGATACGTTTTATGTCATTATACTGGCATGCAAATTTTCATAAGTAGCGTCTTTTTTGTCTCAAAGATATTTAGTTGGTTCCATGCTCTATTCTAACCCGTATATTTTTATTGTTTTAGTTTTGCGAAGAGAACTGAGGTTCTGATCTCAAATATATTCTTCTTTCAATTTATGGCTAGTACTTTGGCGATGTGTATGACGTTATTTCTCTTAACCGTGGTAAGTAAGATCGCAGTATAAACAAAGTCTTAAAAATTCAAAAACCATTAAAATTTACCGCTTTACTGCTGTTTTAAGTAAACTTTTTGGGACACATATTGTCAGCTAGGGTCCCAGAAATAAATATTTAACTCCAATAAAATAAAATGCAAATCTAAAAAACGTTGTTCGAGGTACCTCAACGATAAGATGGATGAGAATTAAGGATAACAATAATTAAGATTCCTAATTTAAGTTTTGATGCGAAAATGTTCTTCCTAGTTTTCCGGTAATATCAGTTTATGATTGATTTTTACGGCATTATTTGATTACAGTTTTTAACCATACAAAATCTTAATATTTTGTTTTAGGTTGAAAGAGACTCGTTTGAGTTCTTTTATTTCATATTATATCAGGCATCAATGACGTTTTTGCTTTTAGTGCCATGTTGGTTTTCTTCCGAAATTGAATTTAAGGTAGGTTTTTTTATAATATCACCTTATGCTACATATACATAACTTTAACATAAGCTATTTTTGGTGACAGTTAGAAAAATAACTAAACAGGGTGATCCAGCTTTATCAGAAGATGGAGCTTTATCACTATAGTTAAAAAGTTGATTATTTTTCACAGGAACTTACAACTCAGCGTTTCCCCGTATGGGGTAATCATTATTTCGCCATTAAACATGCCCTAACCAACTTAACCTATGTTCTTTAATTTTCATATTAGTTATTGCCATCCATACTTCCCTTAAAAATGTATTCCTCATTTGATCCTTCCTTATAGTTCAAATTTTGTTTAAGGTTCATTGAAATATTCTGACAAAACTCCACTCGCTTACTTCCATTTTGTCTATCACCCTCTAAATCTACTTTATACATATTCACCTAAATTAAAACGAGTAAATATAAAACCATTACTTTTTACAATCATTTTAAACTATTAATTATTTGTAGTAATATGGGCCTTTAAGGCTCACCAAGGTCTAGAGGGCCATGGCTTGGAATTTTTATACTATTTTTGTTTATTTTCGTCTGTCCATGGCCGCACTTTTCCAATTTGTTATATCGATTGTTTGTAGGTCATCCTTACATGCTCCTAGCCACTTTTTTTGTAGTCGTCCTCTTCTCTGCTGTTCTTCCCTTTTCGGTTGTCCTGACCATCTGGCTAATTTCTGATTTCTCGTACAACTTTCCGATCACTGCATTTGTTCATCTTCTTCAAACGTCTTCATAGTCTTTTCCTCCCCCGAATATCTTTCTTAAAACACTACTTTCCCAGATGTTCAGCATATTTTCTTGATTTTTGTTCATCGTCCATGCTTCGCTTCAGAACAGACCGGGGGTCGGATCACTGTTCGGAATAGTCTCCATTTTGCTTCTCTGGAGATATTTTTTGCTCTTAGTAGGTTGTGTAGAGCTCCGACCGTCTTGCTTCCTCTAGAAATACGCTTCGTAATTTCTTGCCTTCTTCCCTTATACACAAACTTCGTCACCTTTTTCAAGCAATAAATACTATTTACTCTCGTTGTTAGGGTAGACTTCAGTTGTCTATCTTCGTATGTGGTCTGCCCCATTTTCATATACTTTGTTTATGGTCATAAATAATCAGTCCATACTGTATAACCTTCGCTTTAAGAAGTTTGAAACTCCTCAGCAGTTTCCGTTTAGTTCTTGTCATTAACACTACATCGTCCGCAAAGGCCTTTTGTTGTCATAATAAAAGATACATACATACATACAAATATATATACACTGCTCAACAATTGAAGTGAATATTATGAAAATTTGTTACGAGTGTCAATGTTTGACATAAATAAAAGTCAAATACGTCAAACACAAACTTTATTTCTAGATTATGTTTAGTAGTTAGAGAAGTAAGAAATACTATTAATAAAATAAATAAATAATGTGAAATTATTGCAAAATTCAAGAATAGTCATAATAACAAAATTGTTTTATTGTGATTGTTTATATTGTAAGGCAGCCTCTCACTCTTGTTAATGTTGTTACTTTTTTTGGGAATGTCGCTATTAAATTATTAATAACATTTCGTGCTATTGTTTCCCAAAATGTTTTCCAATCAATAGGTAATTGTTTTAAAGTTTTAGATGGCTTTAGGAGTAGGTTTCAACCTTTACACATTTCCGCCTAAACTTGTTCAATTCCTGTTCGAAGAGCACAGTGGCCACTCCATTCGTGTAATTCCATGATAATGTATCCACTCGTTCACCATTCTCGTGCGGTGAGGACGGACATTGTCGTCGAAAAACTGTGAACTATAGTATCAATTAATAGCACTATTATTGGCTTTATGACTCCGTTACGTTATCTTACAACCATCATTGCTTCATGAATTAAAATTACTAACTCCAATATAACAGTATGTCCCCCAGGCACAAATTGATCTGTCTCGAAAAAGAGAGTTTAAATCCTTAAATGTTAATTATATCCTTGTCTTCTTTCTCCAGACCAATATTCAACTTTGGATGTATGTATGTATGTACAGCGTTAACAGGCCTTTTAGGCCCATTGCTGGATGGATAATTTCCATCGTTTTCTATTCTTAGCTAACAGCTTCCAATCTCTGATTCCCATCTCTCTGACATCTTCCATCACTGCATCTCTCCATTTCTTTCTTGGTCTTCCTTTCTTTTTTTTGCCCTCAGGTTCTCTCCAAGCAATATTCTTGACTAGTCTATTACCTTGCATTCTTTCTAGATGGCCGAGCCATTCTAGTCTACGTTTTTTCACCACATTTGTTATTGTAGGGTTAGCATACAACTGATACACTTCTGCATTAGTTCGTCTTCTCCATTCTCCTTCTACTACTTTTCCACCAAATATTCTGCGAAGTATCTTTCTTTCCCATGCTTCCAATGTGTTCTGTACGGTTTTGTTCATAGTCCATATCTCGGCAGCGTATAGCATTCTGGGTCTAATTATAGTTTTGTATACTCTTATTTTTGTATTACGAGATATATCTTTGGCCTTAATTATTTTGCTCATGGCTCCAGCACACCTGTTGCTCTTGGTCAGTCTCAGGTTGATTTCAGTTTCTTCTTTACATGTCTGATCAATAAGAGTACCTAAGTACATATATTCATCCACCTTCTCGAATTCTACAACTGATCCATTCTCCACCTCCAATTTAAAGGATCCCCTGGTGCTTATTCCTTTTTTGCTCGAGATCTCCATGTACTTCGATTTATTAATATTAACTTTCAGTTCCATTTTAGAGCTTTCCCGAATCAGTCTTTTTGTTATATTTGATAGTTCTTTTCCATTTCTTGCAATGAGAACCACATCATCAGCGTATGCTAAGCATTGGTGCTCCTTGTATAAAATAGTACCGGACCTATTTATCCCACTAATCCTTACAATTTTTTCTAGAACTTTGGATGTATATAAACGAAATCCTGATTCATCAGAAAAGAGACAATGTCTAAAGTCTTGGAAGCCCTATTGACTGTGTTCAGTTGCCCAACAATATCTTCTTGCTCGTTGCTCCGCCGTAATTCTTGACTGTACATGGGGTTCTAGCGTCATGTTTTACTAGCTTTGACTTTGTCAATATTTGACGTTTCGACTTCTAGTCCGGGAATCGTTTTTAAAAACATTATTTAAAAATTTTATTGAGATGTACAACCGCCAAAGTTAAGGTTATGTCTTCTTAACAAATCGAAAGTTGACTTACTAAGCACTTGGCCTTGGTGTCATAGGCCCCGGTGTCATAAAGTATTATTTACATTTTAAAAATACAGAAAACATACTATGAAATAGTTACAAATGTATAAAGCACACAAAAAATAATTAAGAAAGCTAAGTCATGTTTTATGTTACGCTCCGGGACTATAATGTATAGATTATGGTGTTGCGGTTTACATTCGGATAAGTTTTATCATATTATATTACACATATTATAATTTACCTTAATGTGACTTACATTACATTACTTACATTAATATAAGTTTTTGTTTAGAGTCAGAGAATTCCAGCGGCTGCTTACTCACTCCCATGGCACGATCTACCAAACTCTTTGAAAAAGGATCTGTTAATGTTCATTTTTTCTTCTCAACAGCCGATCATGATTTACGTCATGAACTTGTTTCCACTGTCAGTGGATACATTTTTAAAGGTAAACTGAATTGACAAATAATTAGTTTTGTGATTTTAGATGTAACAAAAAAACCTCTTATGGCAATTTACTCGTAATATTTCACATGTACAAACTTAGGTATAAAAAAATCAAGAACATTAAGTTGAATGGGATTCAAGCACAAGTTAAATTTAATTAATTTAATCCTTTGAAGCCCGATTGTTATTAAATTAAAAAAAAAACAAATTTTTTGTGAAATTAATTTATTTTAGTATATCCTTAAAACAAATTTAGTCAAAATAAATAATGCTCATCCTAAAGTTTATCCTACAGAATGTGGTATTCTCAAGATACCAGCAGGAACATAGCGTTACAAAAAACTAAATTCGAAATAAAAACCAGGTAGCACTTATTTCTTTCTATTCTTCCTATTGTTTTGCATGGAACGTTGCAAAACAATTTTTGTCATATTTGAGACAAAGTCAGACATTGCAAGATGAACATTTCCACTATGTTCTGCTAAAATCTGCTGTCGTGATGCAGTTGACATATCTTAAAGAAGTAGTTCTTTGGGGCATATGAAAAGACTTTAAATGGCTCAGTTTCAAGGGAATATAACTTTTAAATTTACTCACTGGTTTTTCTGCTGATGGTCTTCCTCTTTTTAACTGATCTGGAGCTCCAATAAGGCCTCTAATCACAGAGCTGGAATTTTTTCAAAGACATACTTTTGGATTGGCTTCTAAAATGAAATAGAATAAATGCAATCATCCACAAAATAAAAAAATATTATATGCTATCACTTGTGTGATTTACGATTCACCTCATAAAGACTTTTCAGCATGTCAAATTTGTCAACATATCCCATATGTGAGTTGTAGATCATTACCATTTGTGGAAATAAAAACTCGTTCAGAGTAGTGTCTTTTTGTCTTCTCTTTACAACTCCGTTTTTTGCTGGATTTTCGTGATTTGCTAAAAGAATCACACTTCTGCGATCCATCCACTTTAACGCAGAAAGTCCATCTGTTGAAGTACGGTAATCTGAATCTCCTTGATTCATTTGTTTGTCAGTTTTGAACAGTTTCACTTGCGTAAACTCCGTCCGACAATAAAGATCTCTGAGGATCAATACAGTTTAAATAGTTGTCAAAGAACACTTGGCGCTGTTTATATACCAAGACCCTTGTTAGATTCTGTACGACTCGTTGTCCTAAGTTTTTTTCGCTGGAATTTCTCACTTTACCGATATATATATATATATATATATATATATATATATATATACACTCCGCGTCATAGAAAACGGGCCACCCCAAGTATTTAAAATATTTTCGAAATTAATATTTATTGCTACAAAATTAAGCATTTATTTATTTGTATATTGAATTAATATTATTTTATTTTTAATGTGTCTTGGGTTATTTAAGTTAAATGGGTTGTTGCGAAAGCAAACCGACCATGTAACTGGATTAAGGATATTCATAGAACCTATAAAACAAAACAATTTTGAAAAAAAGTTGTTTAAAACTTGATCAATTTTCGAGGAAGCGATTGTTTTGAGAAATGTTTAATATTGTAAACGGTTCTAATGAGTTTTAAACTCATCTCAGTATTACAGTAGCCCTTAGTGTGAAGTAGTCTTGAGTTAATAACGATGGAGAATTTTCAAAAATCGGTTGAAATTGTAACGTTACTAGGAAGTGGATTAAGTCAAAGACAAGTTGCAAGACAATTGAATGTTAGTCGTTCGACTGCACAAAGGAACCAGCAACGATTTATTGTGACAGGATCTCATCAACGACGACCTGGTACAGGTCCAAAAAGGAAAACAACCGCTAGGGAAGATCGCGTCGTCATTCTTGCTGCATTACGGAATCAGACCCAAACCGCTAGAAGATTTCAAGGCCATTTACAGCAAGCTCAAGGACCAGCAATCAGCCTTTCTACTATTCGGCGAAGATAAGGGAGCAAGGTTTGACAGCTTGCAGTCCAGCAACAGGGCCCTTACTTTCCCCAGCTCACAAAAGACGAAGACTCGATTTTGCCTGTGAGCACATCAATTGGACAGCAGACGATTGGAAAAAAGTATTGTTTACGGATGAGTGTAGAATGTCTATTTATGGTAAAGATGGACGCAGTAAGGTGTACAGACGGGCTGGAGAACGTTCCGCTGGTTGCATTTGGCACCACGAGTTGCTATTGGTGGTAGTTCAGTAATGTTTTGGGCAGGGATTTCTTTTGATGCGCATACGGATCTCGTCGTGATCGACAGAGGTGCGTTAACAGCAGTAAGGTACATAACGGAAATCTTACAACATCACGTGATGCCCTATGCTGGATTTACTGGCAACGAATTCCTGCTAATGCAGGATAATGTGAGACCACACACGGCAAGGATAGTAACAGAGTACCTTGACGAGGTTGGTATTCCAAAAATAGACTGGCCTGCTCAAAGCCCCGATTTCAATCCTATTCAGCATATATGGAGCCTGCTAAAAAGTCGCGTTAGGCATCGCATACCTGCTCCAACAACACCTGTAGAGCTTCAGATGGCACTTATTGATGAATGGGCCACTTTTCCCCAAAGAAATATCCAAAACGTTATAAATTCCATGCCAAATCGAATGAGGAGTGTCATCCAGAATCGAGGTGGCAATACTCATTACTGAAAATGGATACCAGCTTTTTTTTTAAATATACAGTTCATTGTTGTTTTAAAAACTGTAAGTTGATTTTTTCAATAAATTTCCTATTTTTCTCAAATTTCTTATTTTCGATTGATGTTTTACGATAATGATGAAATTTTATATTAAACGTGTTATTGATTCAATATACAAAAAAATAAATGCTCAATTTAGTAGCAATAAATAATAATTTCGAAAATATTTTAAATATTTGGGGTGGCCCGTTTTCTATGACGCGGAGTTTATATATATATATATATATATATATATATATATATATATATATATATATATATATATATATATATATATATATACATATATATATATATATATATATATATATATATATATATATATATATATATATACATATATATATATATATATATATATATATATATATATATATATATATATATATATATATCTGGAACTAGTACATAAATCCGCTTGAATCTGCTCTAACCCATACTTTGTAGCCACGTTTTATAGGTTTATTGGGCATGTACTGTCGGATAGTACTTCGATCGTTGAATAGTATCATAGACTCATTAATTGCTTGAAACTCATGTGGATTTAGTGCCGCAAGAAACGTTTCCGTGAGTTTGGCCAGTAGAGGTCGCACTTTGTAAAGTTTGTCAAATCTGGGAGCAGTTGTTTTTGGCTGCACTGTATTACCAACTAAATATAAATTGCCTAGAAACCCAGCGAATCTGTTACGTGACATAGCCAAACTGACGAAAGGGTCTCGTAATTCATCACATGACGACCAATAATCTCTGTAATGGAGCATTTCCTTTATACCCATTAATAAATTTACTCCAAGAAATGTTTTCATTTCGTCTTCTGTGGTAGGTGTAAATCCATTTCCTCCTCCGTGTTTTTGAACGTAATATAGATTTTTTTGAAATACAATTAAGTGAATTAGATCCTCAGGAAATAGTTCCAAAAACACATCTGTGGGGTTCTCTGCAGAATTTAGAATGTTTTGGCCTGTAGTTTGAATAAATTGATTTGTTTGTGTTATTTAACTTTCACTTTGGGTCCAAAATATAGAGTTATCTCGATTTACTAGCCGTACTGCTAGCGGTACATCGTCTTCATTATCCGATTCCGATTCTTGATTATTATTTGGAGTATTGGTTGTTTCATCTTGATTGTTAATTTGGTCTTCAAACACGATGTCTATATTTCCAATATTAAAGACGTCCTTATTATTTGATCGCCGAAATTCATTAACATCCAATTATTTATCTCCTAAGACGCTTTTAATATCAGACACAATAATTAAATCCTGGTCATTTACACAAATTTGAAAGTTATACATTTCAATGTTATCCAATAAGGCGTCAACTCGTTTTGGGACAAATTTTCCAAATGCCTGAAGCTCCACTTTTGATTTTGCATATTGTCAGAATTCATATAGGAAGTGCCCTGTGGTTGTGCCAGAATACCACATAAAAGACAGTGATCTACCAAAAAAAATTAAAATGTATTCATACAAATAACAGTAGGTACTTAGTGTGAAACAGACTTCAAAGATATCACTTACCCGTAATTTTTGTAATTAATAATAATGGAATAAACAAGAAAACAATTAAAATATGTCGCTCTGTCAACACCGAACGTCTGCTTCATTTGTGTTTTTGACTAATTATGTTATCCAGGCAATGTGTTTCAATCAAATCGGTTCTAAACTGGTTAGGGTTAGACACTTAGAATATAATCTAGGCAACCAATTTTACACCCTGGTATGATTGTAAAACCGCTGGGAAGTTTAAAAGAAATGTTTGTAAAGGTGGTAATCTCAGCATACTGACAGTCGTCAAAGGGTTAAATTTAAAGTTAAGTTTTACGTTTCGATTTCCAATTTGGAAAAATAAGTCTTTTAATTAATAATGGAAAGCTTTTATTCATTCTATCCTACTGCGACTTAAGGGCATATATACACACTACAATTTTTTCATTTCTCTATGATTTGTTCTCTCACATTTTCTAAAAGGCTTCATTCAATTTCTTTATTGGTAATTATCTAATCTATTTCTAGCGTTGTTTTTAAATGTATATAACAATTAGTATTATTCATCTAGCTCTTTGGCCATTTTTCCTTTCCAACACTTCGTCTCTTAGATTTCAGCAATTTGCATTCTTTTTTGAGCATATTTACCGACTCCATATTCCAGACTATTATTATTTTAAGATATTCTTAGAAATATTTTTGGGGCCGTAAATGAAAATGGGCTATGGCGTCGAAGATACAACTTTGAACTGTATCAGTTATACACAGATCCAGATATTGTAAAATTCGTTAAAGTGCAGAGACTTAGATGGGCTGGACACATTGCTAGGATGTCAGATCACGAATACACGAAGAGATTAACATTTTCACAACCAGAGGGCACAAGAAGCAGAGGACGACCACGAATGAGATGGATTGATGATGTGGAAGAAGACCTACAGATTCTAGGGGTTAGAAGATAGAGGGAAGTTGCCAGGAATCGACAGGAGTGGCGACTTCTTTGTGAGCAGGCCAAGATCCACAACGGATTGTCGAGCCACTTATGATGATGATGAATATTTTAAGATTCAGATATCTTAAGATGATTTTGTTAACCTTTAAAATGTTATTCTGAGTTGTGCCCATATTTATATAATACTAATAGACTAAGCGCTGCAATAGTGCGACAGAGAAAACTGACGCAAAGCAGTCCCTGTCGGGATTATCGACCACGTGACTTTTCTATTGGTAATTTAGGTCACATGGTCGATAAACCTGGAACATTACAAGAGATGCAGGGACTGCTTTGCGTCAGTTTTCTTTGTCACACTGGATGAATTCGTGTGTATTGCAGCGCTTAGTCTATTAATATTGTAAGTCTATGGTTGTGCTCATAGACTTATAATACAAGATGAACTGACTGCTACGAGATGAACTGCCGCAAATCAGTCCCTGCATCTCTGTTTAATGAGCCGGGTTTGCCTTGTGACCTTCTCATTGGTCATTTAGGTTACGTAGTCGATAAACCTGGTAAATTAGAAAGAGATGCAGGGATTGCTTCGTGTCAGTTTTCTCTGTCACACTGGGGGAACGGGATGGTATTGCAACGATCAGTCTATCTTTTGTTATATATCTATGGTTGTGCCCATATATATTTGAGGTTAATTTTTGTATTTTTATAAATAATATTTTCAGTCATATCTTCCTAAAAAGTTTTTATGGTGTATCGCGCCTGAATGTCCTAGTAAGCATAGAGCATACATTCAGTAAGCTTTTGCCAATACACTATTAATACAACCATAGTGGAGTTTGACTTTATACTTCTACAACACTCAAGGAAACATATTTTAAAAAATATAAAACCAATCTGAAATCGTTCAAACTAATAGAATACATACGATCCATCTGGGACTGAAAAAAGCTATTATTGACATAAATGGGACAATAGTATTTAGATGCTTACGAGCAAATTTGCTCCATTTAGTAAGGTAAAAGGCAATGTTGTAACTGAAAGAAAGCTGAAGGGAAACAAGAAGCTGTCTTAACACAAATTTGAAACATGATAATTGTAAAAACTTGCTGTTCAGCCTTTATTAAATTACAATTTCACAGATCGAAAAACAACAAAGTTGTCCAGCTTTAATTCATCTACAAATTTTCATCGACTAATTTCTGGACTCGTATGCACGTCGCCTTGAATTTACCCCGCTAATATATAAAATTAGCATTACCTAAATTCCTGTCTGCCTCCGGAAAAATAGCCTCAACCATTTTCTCACCACTTGCCACTAAAACATAGTATATTTACCAATACGAGATTTTGTTAAAGTTCTTCTCAGAGCCTTCTTTCAAGTCATTTCAGTTTTTCGATTTTTTTCTGACGCATTAAGTTAGATGTGACAGAAAAAGCGGTAGTTCCGTGATTAAACACAAAAATCTTGCATCGCTAGACACATACGCGGTCTATTCCTAACCGGACGTGTACGAACTCATCACTATATAGCCCCCCATAAAATTATTAGACCCTCGGAGATATAGTAAACTGATCACCGGCATCCTTTGGAGATTGGTAAACTCATCACCGCAGATAGGTAAACTCATCACCGGGATTTTTGCCTGGTTTCTAATGCGAAAGATTGCCTCTTACCTGTTATACTTCTCGTTTATGTGATAATTTAATAAATTCAGAAATTATTTTAAGCAAGTTGCTTTAAAATTTAACTGAGATATTAATATGTCTCACGGTGTGGCCTATTAGACGGATCTGCCAATCTAAATGGTTTTGAGATCTAAAAATTTAGTTGCATAGGATTTCGATAGTGAATTTTAAAATGAAAATATTTGTCAACATGTGCTATTTTTGTTTATATCGGAAGTAGTCCCCAACTTCGTTATTTGATTTTCATTGCATTTTTATATTTCTTATTGAATTCTCGAGATAATTTGTTAAGCATACATTTGGTCTAAATCTTACCGTTTTGGCGTTATTTGACTATTCTAAAAATAATAGACGATTTTGGACAGTTAGTAAATATAAAATATCTAAAAAATAGGAAAAGCTGAAAACTTGAGTATGCTATTAGTGCATAGAAGTCGAAGTTAAATTTAATTTTTGACACGTGCAAAGCTTTACATTTTATGGCATCATTGGCGGAAATTTTTAAGTTTAAAGTAATTAGCAATGCATTTATTGTGACAGAATGCATCAAAATGCTTAAGTACAGTTTGCTGTACTTTATCTTTTAATGACTTGTACAAAGATCCCACAACTACAGTGCTTTTAAAAGCAATTTTTTTACATTTTTTGGTTAGTTTTCGCCATTATTTGTAGGAGTCAGATGAGTTGTCCAATTCATTTTATAAACATCATGACAACTAACTTCAATTAGTGTAAGATACAAAATAATTTTTATTCTGTAATTTATACTAATTTTGTTTATTGTAGAACCCTGATGATGCAAATAAAGATTTGCGAAAGCTTGGTAGACTAAAAAGAGTACTTCTTTGTCCTATCTTCGGCTGCACACCCAAATAGTCGTGTTTTGTAGTCTATCTAACTGATCAGCGTTGACTACAAACGTTTATCGCTTTTTCAATAATATATATATATATATATATATATATATATATATATATATATATATATATATATATATATATATATATATATATATATATATATATATATATATATATTAAACTTAGAGCTAAGATTAATATTATTATAAAAATTAATATTAAACTCACCAGTCTTCCGGGTTGAACCGCGTCGATATCCATTTTGCCGAGCTTTCGACATCCTCTCTGATGTCTTCTTCAGGGCTTTCGAGGTCTCAGTCTCCCGAGCCCCCAGACACTACTACACTCACTAGTCACTTCTAGTTCACTCACTAGTTCACTACTACGACTGGGACCAGGGGACGGTTCATTTATACCGTCGATGGTGACGTGGCCTAGGTGGGGGTTAGGGTGGGGATTGGCGCGAGAGTTGGCGCGAACATTTTCGACAGTGGGATTTTGATTCGAAGATGGAGGGGGCGATATTTTGTTTATGAGAGGTCTCCATGTAGAAGGTAACCGTATGGCGTCATCTCTTTTATTAAGGCAATTTGGTCTTTTTTCTATTTCTATGGCTTCTCGGATAATTCTTGGTTTATAAAAGCGGATGGGGGCTATGGTTCTAGAGTTTTCGAAATCAATTTTGTGACCTGTATGAAGATGGTGTTGACCGAGAGCTGAAATTGAATCGGAATTGCGAACAGAAATGGAATGTTCATAAATCCTATTTTGAATTCTACGATTTGTTTGGCCTATATAGGATCGGGGACAGTCTGCACAAGGAATTTCATAAACTCCGTGCTGTTCGTTTGGAATATTGTCTTTGATTGATCGAACAAGAGATGAAAGTTTTTGTTGGGGGGTAAATATTGTTTTTATTCCTCTTGGTTTAAGAATTTTGTCGATTTTGTCAGTAACACCTTTGATGTAAGGAAGAAACGCTTTCGTATGATAAGGGTCTGAGTCTTTGGATTGAGATTGAGTGGGAGATTGATGTCTGTGGATGCTCCTATTGATGTGATTTTCGCGGTAGCCATTTTGGATGAGGGCTTGTTTTAAACAAGAAAGCTCAGCGGATCTACTTGCATCATCGGAAAGGCGTATTGATCTGGATACAAGAGTATTAATGACTGAATTAATTTGTGAAGGTGGGTGGTGAGAGTTGGCATGCAAGTAACGATTGGTATGTGTGGGTTTTCGATAGACAGAGTAATGAAAACCTTGGGATTGGTGTTTCTTTATGAAAACATCGAGAAACGGTAGGGATGAATCAGTTTCTACCTCCATCGTGAACTGGATACTAAGATGTATACCATTCAGATGGGTTTGGAAAGACACCAAAGTACAGTATCCAACAAGACCACTTATCTCTCATTAAACATTGTATGTCCAACACCTATTTCATCTTCCAAAATCAATTCTACAGACAAATAAATGGTGCCCCAATGGGCTCCCCTCTATCTCCAGTGATTGCCAATATCTTTATGGAAGACTTCGAGACCCGAGCACTATCCACATCAATGCTCAAACCCACATGTTGGCTACGATATGTTGACGATACATTCGTCATTTGGCCCCATGGCAGGGATGCTTTGGTGTCAATATTCATATATATATATATATATATATATATATATATATATATATATATATATATATATATATATATATATATATACATATATATATACATATATATATATATATATATATATATATATATATATATATATATAAGGAGTCCAATTAAGTCGGTACCATATGGAAATAATTTTTATTTTTAGTTTTATGAAAAAAAATTTAATCTCTAGTTCTGATTGATCTAGAACTTCAATCATCAGAATCAGATATTAGTATTCTTAAGTCATTTAGGCGGTTCGGTAAACAACATGAATTTTATTAAGACTTGAGAATATCCACAATTCATCTTTTTTTTTGACAAACCGCCTATACATAACACTAACCAGTGCGAAACAACTAAACAAAAACGGTATAAAATTTCTACTCACCAGTTGTATGACATTTAGCCACAAAAGGCAATTCGATTTTTTTAGTCTTTCGCAATTGAAATTTGAAATTATTCATAACCATCATTTTTTGTCCGCGTTCGCTCAGAACGTAATCAATTAGCAGTTCACTATCCATGTTGAAGAAACAAGGGCAAATGAAGAGAAATTTTTCTTTTCGCATGATTTTAGGTAGCTATTAATAGAATTTTGTGGAAATATAAAATAAAAACCAATAAATTGCAGTTGCATTTAAGACATCTGGATTTGGAATATTCTGTGAAATTACCAGAAACTAGCCGTTTGCAAGGATTTTATGGTCTATACCTGATCCGGGGTGCAGGTACGCTAGTGATCAGTTTACCGATCTCTTAGGGTCTATTTTGAAAACCCTACTTTTATGGCGGTGATGAGTTTGTACTATGTACGAGGGTATTTATGGTAATTGGTGATGAGTTTACGTGTACCCTCCTAACCTACGTTTGATTCGTTGATACTTAAAATGCTTACTTTCTATAGCCAATCAATTAGGCAAATAACGAACATTTGACGTAAAATTTCATCCATGTTGGTCATCCTTTCGAAGTGTCAAAGAGTGAAGGGATCGTTGTCGTTTAGTTCAGTATTTGATATTATTTCACAACGCTGTTCATTATTTTATGTTTTGGATTATTTATTTTTTCATTAAAATATTTTAAAAATGCCAAGATATACAAAAAAAAAAGAAGTGAAACTCAAATTACGTAACTATTGCGAATTAGAAAAGGAAGCTGGACAAAAGTTATTACCAATTTCTGCTGTTCGTGAAGTAAGTTTAAAATTACGCTGCAAATAAAATTGTTTTACCTAAAAAATTTTAGTGTTTATTTCAGAGTGTTACTGTGGCTTTAGAAATTTTTTTTGCAAACAATAAAGGTACAGTCTTTCTTATGCGATTGTCGCATGCGTTCGACGCAAGCACAGTTTAATGCTAAAAGAATATAATGTGACGCAAGCACCAGTTGCAAGCAATTAACGCACTGGCTCGGCAGGCTGTCTTGTGCATTTGGATGCATGCGATTGAACAGCTGATATTAACCTGAACAGCGGGAATTTTGTAATAATGGAGAATATTTATACAGAGATAGGTTTATTTTTATATATTAAAAGAGCAAGAATTTTAAGCATTTTAAAAATGATGCTAGATACATTTAAAAAGAATAAAACTTATAAAATTTACGTGAGAGGAGTTGAAGATCTACAATATACTTAATTTATATTAACAGCTATTTTGTTGTCTTCAAAGCTGGCTGATATTATTTCCCACACGTTGCCCCTCTTATTTACATCGCTATAATCATTATGTGCTGGATTTTAGAGCTCTGATCTCTCAGGAATTAACTCTGAGTCTAGCTTCGTTATTAGCTTACCTGTTTAAAATAAAAACAAACATATAACTTTAAAGTAGTTTATACTATAAACAAAAACACTACCTGTTTCTCACAGAACACGTGTCGTTAACCTACAAACGCTCAACTTTTTAGTGTTTTGTGAATCGGACACATGCAGTCGCTTCAGATCACTACTATCATAGGCAGTCAATAGCTGCTGTCATATGCAGCAAATGCTTGTGATTCCTTGCGCTGCGCGTCGGACGTATAAACATAGAATAACCGTTGTGTTCGGTTGTTCTCTGGTATAAGGTAGACCGCTTGTATAAAGTTATCATTTGGCTAATTGCCACCACGTGGTTATCGCATCCGACAATCGTTTAAGCGAGACTGCACTTTAAGAGGATTGGCAGATAAAGGGATATTTGTTGTCATTTGTAAATGTTTCATATTTAAAATTTAATAAACAATATTGTTTACTATTTAATCCACCTTGCAATAAAAGTACTAATAGTTTAATGCCATAAGCTTTTCCCCTGTGGGTAAGTACGATGCTGGCAGATTCGTCAATAATTAAATTATATATACATAAAATAATTCTCGAAACATCCAATACAGTATATGACGTCATAATTAAAGACACACTGAAAGAAGGCTCTGAGAAGACTTTTATATTCTTTCTTTCTTAAACTCGAAAAACACCATTATCCAAAAACCGCTAAATAGTCAGTTTCTCTCTTCTTAGATACATATACAAAACCTTCTCAAACAACCTTCAACTGAACTAAAAAAATCGAAAACAAATCCCCCAAGACGACTCTTGTATGTAGTCAAGCAGCTCTTTGTGAAAACTCACGCTATTGGAGCATGCGTCCAGTTAAACTTAATCACAAAATATTTGACAAAAGATCGACACATTGCCAGATCGCCAAGTAGTCATCAGAGTACTAAAAAATTCCAACTATAAGCTAAAAAGTGGTACTTAAATTGAATGCTTAGTAAAATTAAATGAACAAAGCAGGGAAAATTTAGTTC
Source organism: Diabrotica undecimpunctata (assembly GCF_040954645.1). NCBI lineage: Eukaryota > Metazoa > Arthropoda > Insecta > Coleoptera > Chrysomelidae > Diabrotica > Diabrotica undecimpunctata. The sequence goes on from NC_092803.1 coordinate 142,725,510, forward strand.
TCTCTCTTTGTCAACCATTTTTCATCCACTCCTGAATGTAGGTCTCTCCAAATTGCTTCGATCTTTCTCTATCTTGCGCCAATCTAATCCACTGTTTGCCTGCCACTGTTCTTATGTCATCTGCCCATCTTTTTTGAGGTCTTCCCATGCTTCTTGTTGTCGTCCTTGGTCTCCATTCTAGAATTCTCCGTGTCCACCTGTTGTCATTATATCGGGCTACGTGACCTGCCCAGCGCCATTTCATTTTTGCAATTTCTTCCACAATATCCCTAATCTTTGTTCTACGTCTTATCTCAGTGTTTCTAATCTTGTCTCTTAGTAATATTCCATTGCTCTTTGCGTTGTTTCTAATTTTTTAGCAGATTTTTTGGTAAGGGCTACTGTCTCCAAGCCGTAAGTACAAACTGGTAGTATGCATGTGTTATACACCTTTTTCTTTAAGTTTACAGGAATGGAGGTATTTTTCAAGATATATGCTAATTTGCCGAAAGCGCTTCATGCCAGTTGTGTTCTTCTTTTAATTTCAGCATCTTGATTTGGTTTTCCTAGTTTAATCAAACTAGGAAAATCAAACTAGGAAAAATTTAGTTACTCTCTTATAATTTTGCGTCATATAGGAGTAAAGGGAACGAAATTGTTGACTATTTAGCAAAAAACCTATAAGAACACTTTTTATGTGACTGAAATTTTATAGTAGAAATAAAAAGAAAGTAAATCAAAATAAATCGACATATGGATACTTACTCCCGTTAAATACTTCAATAAAATTATAACCAAGAAAGATTTAAAGATTACATTGGTTTAAACACAAAAGAACTTTAACAATTCGTACAATAAAATAAAACATATAGCTATAAACTTTTACACAAGGTGAGAAAAGTAAATAGAATAGATCTTACACATCGCAGTGTGAGTTCTTCAAAAGTAGCAATAATAGTACTAGAATCCATATTTTTCTATTATGGGGCACGAGTTTTAAATAACTTAGGTAGTACTTAAAACGCACTGTGCTAACATAAGAACAAATAACAAATATCCCTAAAGCTGTATTTTTTATGTATTTTTATTTAAGTCGATTTGATAAAAAGTCTAGCGCAGTAGTATACAAATTACATGGATCTGCTACTTACAATAGAATAAGCTGGTGTATAGGATAGACCTGGATGAGCAGTACGACAAGAGTTAGGGGGGGGGGGGTTAGTTATGTTAGAAATACTTTAAAGCCCTTTATTTATGTATGCAAAATTTATCAAATTTTCTATTTGATAACTCGTTTGTAGAAAGCGAGATAAGTTTAAAATATTTGTATTTTTTTTAGATTATGAAATCTTCTTTTTCTTATTATGCAGTTTTATCTAACTTAAACATGAAGAAATAAAAATCCATGAATATGGATTCTATGTTAAGCATTATTCGTTGTCGCTTTCTATAGAGTTTAGCAATATAATGACTAGAAATATCTTTTTAGAATATAATAATGTAGTATCTATAAGTGGTGTAACTTGATATATGCGAGGTAAGTACAGTACATACAAGAATAAATATGATCACATTACAATATTTTTTATAATTCCACTGCGATATATGTATCTCTAATATTTTATGTCATCTCAATTTCTGTTCTGCTCATCAACCTTTTTGTTAAACGTTCTTATTCTGTGCACTTTTGCCATTCTTGTCTACCGAATATGGCAATAAAATATCACCGTTTTTGTAGCATATTTAATTTTTGTATTGGTGTGATATATCTATGAAGTAGATATACGAGAAAACCTCCCTTGTTTCTTACAATATTCTGTATCCAGTTCTTGTATCATCGGTCTTGTTTCTATAACTCTTTTGTTGAAATTTATACATGTTTTGTGTATGAGTATTTTTTCTTAAAGCCTTCTATTATATACCGATGGTACTGTACTACTACCGAAATCACATTTAGATGGCAGTGTACGGATATAGGATCACAGAAGTGCCACCTCTACTTTCACTGTAAATTTTGCTACTTTTGTAAAATAAGCAGGGTTAAACTGTAGAAGACATATAGATGATGAGCGATAAGAGAGACCTATGTCAAGAAGTTGATACGTACAAGTTAATGATGATGATTATGGTAATGATAAATGTAATGAAAGTCATAAATAAGGTCGTTCTAAGTCAAATTCATTTAACTGTTGTGATATTGATAGCATTTGCAGTATAGCGCTACCTTAAAGAATGAATTTAGTTACTTCTAAATTACTTAATGTATGTATAGGTGTATATACAAAAACAAACTGAACAAATTTACTACAGACAGAAAAATGTAGCTGTTAAAATTGTTAAAACAAAAGTATATTGATAGCATAAATGATGAATAAATCTGTAAAATTATCGACTTCATATAAAACAAATAAAGTTTTTAAAATCAACTGCATGAAATTTACACACCTACAACAGAAAATTGGGAAAAAATATTGGAAAAGCATTCGTCAAACAAGCACATTTTATCTTCTTACATTTTGAATTTAGATACGGATATGAAGGGTTAATATTTAATTTCGGCATTAAATTCAAATTTGTCTTATTTCTTTTCACATCAATAATTTGAAAGATGTCATTGTTAAACGGATCTTTATATTAAAGAAAATGCGAAGAGGAGATAAAGACTGTGAGAGGAAGGTATTTAAGAGAAGTAGATAGAACGCCAATAAAGGAAAGTGGAGTCGAAATGAAAAACGAAATGATGTAGATACTAAAACAATTGGTCTTAGACGAGAAGGATATTAAAAGAGAACAAAGAGTTTATGCAGAACAGGTAAAAGAATTAAGAGCGGAAAAATCAGAAGCTGCAGAAATAAAGTAAAACTATTAGGAAGAAAAGTAAACATAAAAACGATTATTTTTACATAAAGGTACTACGAAATTAGAGAACTAAGTACCAGATTTAAGTACCTATAGAAAGAGAAGAAAAAAGATAGCGTGATCGTAACAGGTTTGGACATATACGATGATGAGCCGGCGGTACTAAAATCGGCTATAAGAAAAATGATAGAGGAATTTTTACAGATACAAATAGGGATTAAATCAGTTCTTAAGATAGTAGAGAGAACATATCTACTGCAGCCAGAAAACCAAGAAGAAAAATAAAATTAACAGACTTTAAAGAAGAACAAAATTATACAAACGATGACTTGACAATAACTAAGAAAAGAATGCAAAAGGAATTAAAAAAAGCACAAGAGATCCAAAAGGAAGGAAAAAATGTAAAAAGGGGGTTTCAAAAGATTAAAATTAAGGGCAAAGTATAGAGATGGAACCGAACAAACCGGAAGCTAGACTTACCAAGAAACTGGAGCCGATCAGCAGTGATGGATTAAAGAATAATGGAACTATGGCAATGAATGAGAACATGGAAAGATTATCACTAGGAAAAATAAGAAAAATAAGAAAAAATAAATGTCATTCAAGTACAATCTGGATTTGTTTCTGGAACATGAGAAGTACTTATGAAGCAGGCGTCCTAAAACACACAGTGTCAGCAAAGAAACAATACAAAATGGATATCGTGGTAATGCAAGAAAGGAAACAAAAAGAAGCTAGTGTAACAATTATTAACAACTACAGCATTTTCAGTAGTGGTGGGGAAGATTAAATGTTGGGAATTGGTTTAATTAGTGACAAGTTACAAAGTGCTATAGTGGAGTTCAAGCCAATATCTGAAAGAATTTGTAAACTGAGACTAAGAGGTAAAACTAGAAAATTAAGTTTAATGAATGTACATGCTTCTTTCGATAATACAGATTAGAATGTAAAACAGGAATTCTATAGCAAGATTCAATTTATATATAGTCAAATTCCAAAATATAATATTAAAATTGTAATAGGTGATTTAAATGCCCAGGTGGAGAATAAAGACATTGTGCCGAAAAACTACGGGATTAAAAAGCAAACATGGCAAAAGCAACGAAAATGGAAAGTTGTTGGTAGACTTTACGCAAGAGGACAACTTGAGAATTATGAGTATTTACATGTAGTAACAGATACAGATGTTGGAAGTCATAGAGGGCAGACGTGGATTCCGGTCACATACTAATGTTCACAAAATTAACAGAGAAACTATTTCAAAGGTCAGAGAATAGAAAATATTATATAAAAAATTTAACGCCGCCAAACAAAGAAACAAATATACCGCTGACAACTTTTAGGCAGACGTGACAGCAAAACTACTTCAAAACGAAAATAACGGTAACATCAAAATGGAGTGAAAAATAATCAAAAAAGCTATGAAGGAAGCACTCAAAAGCGGTTGGGTCAAATAAAGAAGGGGAGAGATAAAGAATGGTTTGATGCAGATTGCAAGAAAAGCCTTAATAAACGGAACAGGGTAAGACTTATATAATATATAGACAAACCAAGTGACGAAAATAGAAATAAATATGAAGCAAAGAGAAGACACGCGAAAAAAGAGTGTGACAGAAATACAATTGATCATATGGATAAAAAGCTCCAAGATATTGAACATTATACTAATAAAAATGTAAGAAACTTTTACCTAGAGGCGAAAAGGAGCGGTGACCATTGCTTAAGAAAATAGAATTACTACAAGAATGAAGAAGGGCACCTAATACGAGTTAAGCAGGAGAAGCTCGATAGATGGCGGAAGCATTTCAGAGAGCTGTTTAATGAAGAACCAGATGGAAATGATAAGGATGTTAGGGTAAGTCAAACACACGGCGGAAACAATAGAGACTCACAGTCAAATAAATAAGAGAAATAAGAAATAAAAAACAATAAAAGTGCAGGCGACATTGGTATTTCTGCAGAACTAATCAAGCATGATTCACATTTCATAGTTTCCCAATCATTATTTTATAGCTAACATTCATTTTCTTGACCTATTTACACTAATAAATTATATAGAAAAAAGAAATAGAACAAGTTAATAAGAAAACAACTAGATTGTCGCAGTAAAATTACACTTAATAATTTATGTAGTAAACTAAAAAGTACAAAACGCTACTATTGTTTTCAGTCTAAAGCAATTTTACTTAATTTCACTCAATTAGTTTTATTTTAGATACCTTAAATATTTAAACAACCTACCGTAAATATTGACTAAATAAAATACTATTCGGACTTAGTCTTTTCTTTAGTTTTACCATTCTTAAGTATAAATATTGACAATTTCATTTTTTTAATTTAACATAAAAAAAGAAAAATATTATATTTAGATATTTTAAAAGTAACAGAAATATTTAAAAGACCTCAATAAAAAATAAAACAATAACTTCTACGATTATTCTTCTGTTTTTGCTATTTAAATATTAAAACATCAATTATAAATCTATTGTGGTATCAGCTTTGAGAATTATATCGTCAGTGTATTGCAAATATTCAATTTACTATTTTTGTTGGCAATAATCCAGAATATTACTTTAAAATAAGTTTATTTGACGTGTAGAATTAAAGAATACAATGAACAAGATAGAACAAAGAATTGTATTTATAAAATAATTTGTAAATGCAAAAAAGTTTATTTGGGTGAAACACCAAGACCACCAAATGTTAGAATAAGTGAACATCAATCTTATATAAAAAATAGAGAATTTGATATATACCACATATCTAAAAACGCTTGGAAAATTAACATAGAGTTCCATGTGTTCAGGACTATACCAAGATTCAGGTATAGTCCTGAATGAAAAAGATGGTTAAAAGAGAGAAATCAAAGAAGAGGTCTAATTACGTTAAACCAATTGTGTCGCAAATTTATCGACCGAATGCAGTAGGATCTGGTTAGCCATATTGAAGAAGGAAATCAATAGAAAGAAAATACCACTATTAGTAAGCCAATAACATATCAAGGATACATCATTTATGTTTTAAAATAACATAAGGCAGTCCGATATGTACTTAGCCTTACCGCCCGATGGTGCCACTATCTTAAGAGAAATCTACTATCGTGTAGTACATTCTCGTGGGCAGCTAATGTCAAAATTTCAGCCGAATTGGACTCGTAGTTGTATTTCGACCGCGTGTGAAAGCGGTCGTGTCCGAAATTTTAGAAAACTGGTAAAAGAGCAATATCGGTCGGTGATTCGATTCTTGTTTTTGCAAGGGAAACCGTGCAGCTAAATCAAAGAGCGCTTGGATGCTGTATACGGTGACTTTTCTCCTTCGATGGCAACCCTCAAAAATTGGTTTAAAGAGTTTCAACGTGGTCGCACATCGGTTTTTGATGAGCCACGCCCAGGTGAACCGAAATCGGCTACCTAAGAGGATAACGTGACAAAAATCCACTATCTCATACTGGAAGACCACCGACTAAAGTAACGCGAGATAGCTGAGTCAGTAGGCATTTTAAAAGATCGAGTATGTTATATCCTGCGTAAAATTTTGGGCAGGAGAATGCTGTCAGCGCGATCATTGCCGCGTTTGTTTACTCCGTACAACAAGATTATCCATAAGATTACCAAAGCAGAGTTTGACGCTATTTAAGCGTAATCCGAAGGAGTTTCTTCGTCGTTTCCCAACTATTGACGAAATAGGAATCCATTAGTATACACCAGGGATCAAGAAATAGTCAAAACAGTAGAGGCACCCGGCGAATGTGCTCCGAAGGGAGCAAAGACTGTCCTATCGACCTAAAAAGTGGTCGTCACCTTTTTCTGGGATTCACAAGGGGTGATCTACGTCGACTACCTGAAGAAGGGCAAAACAGTCACAGAGCTCGACTACGCCGAAAGAGCGTAAGAAAAATGTGCTCTTCCACCATGACAACGGACCGGCTCATACCTTTGCCGTCGCCATGGCGAAATTGGTCGAATTGGGCTACGAACTGTTGTAAAAGACTATTTTACAGACCTTGAGAAAACGTATTTTTCAGACGGGTTAAAGAAGTTGGATTTAACAAAATTATGGTTTTTCCCAAAAAAACTCATCCACTTTTGTTGGCTTTGCTGGGTCTTGAAACACTATTTGATTACAATTACACTCATTGAAACATTTACAATGTTTTGTACCAAATTTGAACTGAAATGTCAATTTTTTTTTTTTTTGGGAAAAACCATAATTTTGTTAGAACCAACAATGCTGAATGATATAAAAGAAGTTGGAATGTCACTGGGTCAAGTCTATCGAGCTAAAAGTAGACTATGTTGACATCAATCGCCTCTTTTCCCAAATTTTTGTTTTTTTTTTGTAGGCTAAGTACTTATCGGACCGCCCTAGTACACATAATATCAGAGTTTGGAGTTAATATTAAGAGTAAACTATTTGTAAAACCAAATACTTACCAACACAAGACTGCACTAAATTGGATAATTCATAGGATGACGTCATACAATAAAGAATCTTAAAATTGATCTTTGATGATTGATTATGATGGCATGTAAAGACGCCCCAATTGACAACAATTGGCATAACATGCGAGTGTTTTTGTAACAAGATCAAGTGAAATTATGTTTTCGAAGCAGTTGTTAGATATTGGAAATGGTAAAGTCGCTATTGACACCTCGACCGAATTTATTTCATTACCCAGAAAGTTACCCAGACTTGAAAGAAAAGCTTATTGAACTTTAATACAGTATTTAAAACGTGTAGGTACTTTCTTAATTTTTTGTAAGGTCAGAATGAATATCATTTTGCTTTTATTTCTGTGGAAAATAAAATTTTATTTATAAGCAATTATCGTTTTTTTCCTTTATCGTTGTTTTCGACCAGTATTTTCATCGTAAATAGGTTGCCTATTTATAACGATTCCACTTTGTGAGTTTCTATTTCTTAGTAAGTATTTTCTATGTGTTAAATGTTTTTAATAATATTTTTAGTGGTGCTCCTAAGCTAATATACATTAGTGAAATATTGAGTTTGACGAGCTAATAGAATCGTTTTATTTTTTGACCGATATCTGTCAAAGTTGTACTGTCCTAATAACTGTCTGTACTAGTTTATATATATATATATATATATATATATATATATATATATATATATATATATATATATATATAATATATATATATATATATATACACCACACCACACCACAAAAAAAACTTTTTTATTTTTAGTTTTGTGAAAAAAAGCTATTCTTAATAGAAAGTTCTGCATTTTTTAAAACCCAAAATACAATCATTTTTCAGTGTTTGTCAAAAAATATGAATTTTATATTTATTTTTGAGTTAACATTATCCACTATATTCATATTTTTTGATAAACCGCATATTATACGACTAAAAAGAATTGCATAAAATTAAAAATGAGAGAGTTTTCCATATTACTTATGTTATATATGTTATAAATTTTATATTATAACTTAATTGGACATACTATACAGTGTGTCCGTAAAGTATGGAATAAATTCGATATTTCCTAAATGAAAAACCTTTTTAAAAAAATCTAAAACATGTCGATTTTTAAATTTAATGTTCTACATTTTACAATGAAATTTCATTATACAAGGTGATACACATTACAGTGATGACGTCATCTATTTTTTTTTAAATGTAACACCCTGTATTTTAGGACATTTTTAGATCGATAAAAATGAGCTGATTCCAAAAAAGTATAATACTGGGGGTCTAACCGATATAATTTGAAAATATGCTCTTAGAAAATTAATTTTTATTGATTTATAATATTAATAAATTATAAATAAATTATAAGAAATAACTTAAAAGTAATCCAGTAATTAATACGTGATTTAATATTAAATGTTCGAATTGTAGCCCTTGTTGTATTTAACAATAACCCAAATGTTGTACAAATTCTTGTAGAACCTTGTTTATTCTTTCTTGAGAAATATTGTTTATTTCTTTACGAATTCTTGTTTTTAAGTCTCCAATATTTACATGTTTCGTTTTCTAAACAACATTCTTTAAATGATCCTACATAAAATAATCCAAAGGATTGAGGTCTGTTCGGAAAAATTTCGGCTTTTCATTTAGGAAATATCGAATTTATTCCATACTTTACGAACACACTGTATATATAATATTAATTGTATTTAAATGTTTCAGGTTCGTCGATCGGCGTATTCTATCTATACGCTTCTCTTATGGATAAATCACCAAGTAGGCCAAGTAGTTTTTTCTAGTACGATAAAGCACAAACTTAGTTATGTAGTATATAACAATTGTCCATATATTTATAAAGCAGCTTAATAAAACAGCATAAAGCACACGTTGTTTTTTTGTATTTTTTTACGATGATGGATGCGATAGAATAAGTGATAATCGAAACCGTCGACGAAAACTAACTAAAGTTCAGAACTAACTTCCAAAATAGCAAAAAAAACTTGATATATTTAAGAAAATTGTCGATATACGTCAACTAATGCTATTATAAGATTTTAATATTAGAAGTGTTAAGAGAATAGACAAAAAACCATAGGTAAGCGTACATAAATATTCATAACAATGACGGGAGACGTAAAATAGGTAGAGACGTTAAAAATAAATAGAAGTTCCCCAACCATAAATAACTAGACGAAAAGCAAAAGGGCCACAAGGACACAAAGATTTTGGTGAAGTAATAGAAGATCCTTATAGTTCACAGCGCAAGAAAGCACGTCCAGGCGAATTATTATCCGAAAATTGAAAAAAAAAGGTTCTTTCTAAAATAATAGTGACTGAGATATTCAATTTGTTGATAAGCCAAAAAATTGTTTATAATTGTAAAACATTTCTGGGACGGCTTAAATAATCCGATTTCAATTCTATAAAGTAGTTTAGATAGGTAAAGTGTTTTTTTATGTGTAAAAAAATTGACAAACTTCTATATATGGTCTAGTTTTTGTTGTTTTGTTGGTTGGTTTTAAAGAATTTCATTTTTTTTTATTTATATGTCAAGACTACTATGCAAAAATTTATTTTTACAATTGTTTTTAATGAAATTTGGTAAACTGTTTTATTATTTATTGTAAAAATTTTCGAGGTGAATTATGAAGGTCTTAAGTGCAATCTAGGTTGTTAAAAAATATTAAATAATAAAAAGCTTGTTTCTTCCTTTTTAGTATTTAATGCTGTTTTATATCAAAAATATTGAAATAAAACAATTTTTAACCAGTCGTATATTAGAGAAAATTTAAGTATCGCTATTTTATTTCATTACGACTCTCCAAAATGAATCGCCTTAAAGTTTAAGCACGGAAAGTAAAAAAAAACGATGTTTTTAATAAATTTTTAAATATTTCAATTTTTTTAATAATGTTCTCGACCTATTTAAGAGGAAGGATAAGTCAGTTATTATTACTGAAATTATCACACAGCCAAACTCCAGTCTCACACACACACACATCCAAATCTAGTCGTTTTTTCACAGATCCGCCCTGGTCTAGATACCGCATAGTAAAATTTTATATATGTAGCATCCTACTATATGGCATACAAGCATGGACATTAAAATCTTTACAAGGCGAAAACTGCGAAGCTTTGAGATGTGTAGGTATATTTCGCCGCGTGCTGAAGATTTCTTTAACAGACGATGTCGGAAATGAAGACGTTTTAAGACAGATAAACATGGATCAAGAATTACTGCACATACCCAAAAAGGGACAAACAATTTATCTTGAACACGTACTTTTTACGATAGATATAACTTCTTACACTGATAATGGAATTCAAGATTTGGACCGAGGGAGGTTCTTTTTCTTCTTCGTCTTCACTGGCTTTACAACTCGGGGTGAGTCTTCGCCGCATCCACTATCGTCCTCCATCCTCTACGATCTTACGCTTCTATTTCCCATTGTTGTACCCCAATTTTAGATAAATTGGCTTCAGCATCATCCTTCCATCTTTTTCTCGGTCGGCCTACTGATCTTCTACCATCTGGTCTTTCAAAAACACTGTCTTTAATACTCTGTTATCCTCTGATCGTACCACGTGACCTGAACATCTTATTCGGTTTGCCTTGATATGTCTAACTATGTTTTCAGTTTCATACAGAGTCACCAATTCAGCATTGCGGTGTCTTCTCCAATCCTCTGTGAATTCATCTCTTTGAGGAATAAATATTATTCTGAGAACCTTTCTTTCAAATACTAGAAGCTTATTGATTTCCCGCTGGTTGAGAGTCCATGTTTCACTATAATTGGACAAATAATCGACTTGTACAGTGTTAATTTAGATTTTATTTTTAGCAGCTTCGATCTTAATAATATTAAAAGGGAGTATAATGCTCTAGTTCTCGCAGCTATCCTTGCTGAGACCTCTTTTTCTATGTGGTTGTCCGCTGTGATTATCGCCCCCAGGTATTTAAACTCCTTTACTACTTCGAAGTTGTGATCATTAATACTGATGTTCTGCCTAACTCTTGGTCTTAGATTTTTGGTTACTACGATGTATTTCGTCTTTTCTTTATTTATTCGGAGACCCAGATTACCTGTTTCCTCCTTGAGCTGTGAAAACACCTCTCTCACGTATCTTGTAGAATACGTGACTACATCTATATCATCAGCAAAGGCCAGCACCAGTTTTGATCCTTGATCAGCAAATCCTCCTGTCAGCTCAGACGATATTTTATTTATTGCATATTCTAAAGCAAAATTGAACAGCAACGGTGACAAGGGGTCCCCCTGCCTAAGTCCTGAATTTAGCTTCTAGTAGACGACAAATGACATGGTACAAGAAACATCAAACAATGGACTAATTTGACTTACAGTCACTAATAAGAAAAGCCCAAGTTAGCAAAACATGTTATTAACATTGGATGTAAATCGTCAAAAATATCCGGAAAATATTTTTCAAAATTTAAACCCAATGTTAATAAAGATCATCAGTCAGATATTGTATATTGCAGTATATTGGGCAAATACACCAATATCTGTATAGAAAGGTCGTTGTATATAAACATAGTGTACAAACCCACAAATCAAATACAGCAGCCTTAGCCAAGCATTCTCTCGAAAATAGAAATTCTTTTGATTTTAAAAATGTACAGATTTTGGAAATAGAACAAAACGGGTTCGGTTCTTCCCGAGAACTTAATAATTTTCATTTACCTGACCGCAAAAATTTATTATCCATTAAGGGTCCCACGTCCAAGGTTATTGAAGAAGTCCACAGTGGCATCCTTGGCGGAAAAGAAAGTTTTAGGCCTTGTATAAAATTAAACCTGAAAATCGGCATTTGATTTTTTCAGCATTTGTATTGAGCGAAAGTCATGTAGACCAGAACGTTCAATAGATAATAGTACCCGCTACGGTGGTAACCACCTACACAGCATGTACACAGCAGTTTTAAAAGCCAAGGGAATAACAACTACACTATTTTTCCAGGAATATCATTATGGCTGAGCAATAAATAAGGCAGGGATGCAAAGAATCTCCCACTTGGTCCAATTTGATATCGAAATGAATTGTAGAATAGGCACATGGAATGTGCGAAGTTTACATGAACCAGAAAAAATACATATTGCAATAAATAAGATGAGAAAACTGCATATACCAATTTTGGGTAAAGGTAAAATAAGGTGACTCGGATCTGTAGAATTCACAGTCTCAACGGAGGTTATAAATACAAGTGTATGCACCGACAGTGAAAAGAGAACTAGAAGAAATTAAAAAGTTCTGCGCAGATGTAAAAACTGTTACTGACAAACTCACTAGAGATCTCACCATTCTGTTGGATGACCTTAATGCTTAGAAAAATGCAGACAAAGTAATACTATTGGAGATTTTGGACTGGGCGATAGAAATGGAAGGGAAGAATATTTCGCAGATTTTTGCAAAGAATATAATCTATGTATAATCAATACCTTTTTCAAACTACCTAAACGGAGATTATGTACGTGGAAATCTCCAGCAGATACGCCTCCTATATCGTGACAAATCAAATTGACTAAATAACAATTAGTGAGCGTTTAAAAAAATCAAACTGCCGAAATTATCAGAAAAATAAGGTTAGCGTGGGCAGGATTTGGAAAACTGAGTTGGATCTTGAAAAGCACTAAAATAGAACAATATTTGAAAACCAGAATTTATGATCAGTGTATCCTACCTATACTCAAGTATGGTTCACAGACGTGGACACTCACCAAGTTTAATATGAATAAAATAGTAAAGGCACAAAGAACGATGAAAAGATCAATGCTCGGGGTGAGACTTATAGACAAAAAAACAAACAAATGGATTAGAAGCAAAACCAAAGTAAAAGACGCAGGAGAACATGCTGCCAAATTAAAGTGGAGCTTCGCAGGATACAATGCCCGGCTGAAGGATAAAAGATGGAACCACGAAATACAACAATGGAGACCATGGTTAGGAAAGAGAAGCAGAGGAGGACCACAAATAAGATGGGCTAATGACATTAAGAAGATCGGAGGACACAATTGGAAGCAAGTAGCACAACATAGAAAACACTGGATTGATTTGGGGGAGGCCTATGACCAAACATGGATTACTTAAGGCTGAAAAAGAAGAAGAGCGCTACAGAAATGCAGTAAAATCTGTAAAAACTTTTCCTGGTGCCGATGTTCCTTCTGATCACAGTCTGTTATTGACCAAATTAAAACTAAAGCTTAAACGGATAAAACAACAGCGAACTTCTAACAAACTGGATATGGATTTTATTAGAATGAACAATCAGGAAATTGCAAACAATTTAGAGAATAATTTTGAAAATAAAGAACAACAGTAATCCATTGAGGGTCATTGGAACCAAATCAAAACGATTATAAAGAGCTTAGCTCCAAACTTGGAAGACAACAATCAAAAATAGTAACAGTGGATGAACGCTGAGATTTTAAATCTAATAAACAAAAGACGCATAGGCAAGAATAAAAAAGAATTATTAAGGAGTAAACGACTATACGAGCTGCAAAAGAAACATACTTAAAAAATAAATGTTTGGTAATTGAAGAGTTGCAGGGAAAACATGATGCATTTAAAATGCATAAAAAAAATAAAAGAAGTAACGTAAGTAGTAAGTAACAGACGGCAAACTAATTATCACTGATTTGGATAAAATAAACAGATGGCAAGAATACACTGAGAAACTGTTTAATGATGAAAGGCCCTATATTGAAATCAAAAAAGTAGTAACAAGACCTGACATAACTATTGCCGAAATTGAACGAGCAATGAGATAAGGAAAGACCATGAAAGCGACGGGGCCAGATGAAATACCGAGTCAAATTATAAAGCTCTTCGAAAGATTAGGCAAAAGATCTTTCCTCTATCCTTTTATTAAAATTTATGAAGCTGGTTATATACCAACGGATTGGCTAATGTCGACTTTTGTGACGATACCTAAAAGAGCAAATGTGGAGAGATGTAGTGACTACCAAACCATTAGCTTGATGAGTCATGTTTTAAAAATATTTGTTCGAATTTTGTACTCAGGGGTGTACCAAAAAATAGAAGAACAACTTAGTGACACGTAGTTTTGGTCCCGTAGTAACATTGGAATCAGTGAAGCAGTATTTAGTCTTAAGGTTATGGTACAGACATGCAGAGATATCGGCCATCCAGTATATATGTGTTTTATTTACTTTAAGAACGCCTTTGAATGAGTAAAACATACTGAAATGATATCCATTCTCCAGCAGGTAGATATGAATGATAAAGACCTACGTATCATTAAAAATTTTTACTGGTACCAACCTGAAAACATCATGATTGGCCAGGAAAATTCTAAAAAGATTTAAATACGAAGAGTAGTAAGACAGGGCAGCATTTTGTCCGCCACTAATATCTAACATTTATTTGGAATCCGTTTTCAATAAAGTAATGGATGGTGTTCAATGTGGTATTAAAATTATTGGCATTAATATCGATAATTTGAGGTACGCGGATGAAACGGTATTAATTGCAAATAGTTACAAATAACTTCAACATTTAATTAATAGGATTACCACAACGTGTGTTGAATATGGACTACAGCTAAACATAATAAAGATAAAGGTAATGTTTGGCAGTAAAATGCCAATACAACTAGAAGTGGTAACAGCTTAGGGAAAACAACTGGAGAGAACCAATAGTATCACTTATCTTGGTTGTAATCTAAATAAGAACTAGAACATAAGAAAGAAATTAGTATACGTATAGAGAAGGTCATAGCTGCATTTTTAAGATTAAGAAAGTCTTATGTGGAAACAATATTATTTTGAGACTGAAAATTAATTATTGTTATGTGTTCTCTATTTTTTATATGGTGTCAAAGGTTGGGCTTTAACGGAATACACTTCTAAGAAAACTTAAAGCCTTTAAAATCTGAATTTATCTGAGAATACAGCAAATAAGTTGGGTAGATAGAGTTCGTAACGAGGTTGTTTTTCAGCGGATGATTAAGTTAACAGGCAAAAATAGCAAACTGGAATATTTTGGCCATATTATGCTTCACCCAGATAGATACAAGATACTTCATTTCATAATACAAGGCAAGATAGATGAAAGAAGTGGACCAGGTTGAAGACGAATGTCATGGCAGGTACAAGAATAAGATATATTAAATTTTTTATGTGCAGGGTGAGTTTTTAGTGCGACATTGGTAGATATAATTACATTGTGGTACAAGATATCCAAAAAATGTATTCGGAAAAAAAGTAGGCAACGATATTCTACATACTAGGAAAATATGTGGAATTCTACAGGGTGATTAATAACTACGTGGTATAGCAAACATATAATTTTTTAAATGGGACATCCTATATAATTTTTCATATTTTTATTCCTCTCATAATT